>NC_091223.1:1512883-1876151 GCF_040958095.1 Procambarus clarkii
GGGGAGAACCCATGGCGACCCCATCTACTTGCTTATACATGTGCCCATCCGGGCTCAAGAAGGGTGCCTCTTTAGTACAAGCTTGGAGTAGTTTCCTTAGGAAATTTTCTAGTATGTCAAGAGGAGTACAGGCTGGATCACGAAACACTCTGTCGGCTATCATCCCGATTGTCTCGTCCACTGGTACGTTGGTGAACAGCGATTCTACGTCCAACGAGGCTCTTATTCCTGTGGCCCGTGTGCCCCGCAGTAAGTCAACAAATTCTTTTGGCGACTTCAGGCTGAAGGCGCAAGGGACATAAGGAGTTAGCAGGCCGATGAGTCGCTTCGCTAGTCTGTATGTGGGTGTGGGTACCCGCACCCACGTACAGACTAGCGCCATATTCTCAGCACCTAATTATTTTTCACCTTTAACTTTATTATTCTTGTAGAGTAAACTTTATCCCTATTATTCATTTATGTTATATTGTTTTGACTTGTTCTTTTGCACTGTACATTGCCAAGGGATTGTCTTTGTTTATAATTTACTTTCTATATTAATTAAAGTTTCATTGTTCATACTTTGGGTTTTGCGTGTCTTCCCTTACTTTACCACAGACAGATAAACAGGCAAGCAGTCTATCTTTTTTTTTGTAAGTGTGACAAGGCATTGACACCTGCCATTGGAGGACTGCCGACTACACTCCAACACTTTCCCGTCACAATAGATTGACAAAATTAATATTCATTATGATTATGGAATTAATAAAAATGACAAAGATAATTTTAATTAATTAATACTTATTAATATAATCTTAATTAATTAATACTTATTAATTAAATCTTAATATAATAGAATCTTAACATAATATAACCTAAATATAATATAATCTAAAATATAATTAATTATAATTAGCTTAACTGTTATCCTATCATTAATATAATATTAATAAAAATATGATCTTAATTAATTAAATAATTAATCTTAATTCAATTGTCATTAAACTTATAGATAATAGATATAATAATACAATCGAGTTAGCTTTTGCTAAAATACTGAAGAAGATGCTTAAGTAAGTACATGGAGACTTTACTTTAATGTTACGAACTTTCACGGATGATAGATAATTATTTAACCAATGGAGTGCAAGCCAGCATCTTGGACAAGGTTAGGCTAGGTAATGCTCAGTCACTCATGAGATTTTTCGAGTATTGACATTGGAAGAATGCTGACATTAAAGAAGGTCATTAGTTGTTGGGGCGCTGTATTTCATACCGTTATCATGTTTTTTCCCTCTTCACAATGATCGTTCCAATCCTAGTGTTGCACGGCTGGATAAGACTTGGGGGTTGTTTGGGAAGTTGATGCAGCCTGTGGAGAAGGAATCCATGCTGCCTGATAAGGTACTCATTGACATAAAGGTTGGATTTTTGACGTGCAGCTGATTGGTTGAGGTCATACTTCACAGCTGGATTTGTGAGTTTAATGAGCATTCGCCTAGTGCTACGGGGACTTGTTTTTTTTTCTATGCTGAAGGCTGATTTGATATCAACGTTAACTTTCAACTTTGAATTAATTAGCTCACGGGCTTCATCACAGCAGATCTCACCTTGTAGTTCTTCTGGTAGATCAGCAGAGCTAATGATTAATGTGTCGTGCAATTAAGGATGCTCTAAATCGTCTTCGGAGGCCGCCTGATGCATCTGGAGGAGAATTATTTGTTTTTCTAGCCTTTTGAAGGATATCATTTTGTCCTGGTTGGGTGTGCTCGGTCTTAATCTTGTATATCTGTTCAACTATGTCACTTTGACATAATTATAACAAAACCATTGTCCTACGGAGTTGATTTAGCTTCCAGACATATTTTTTAAATAAATCTGAAATGTTTTGTGGCTATTTATGTTAAATATTATTGTAAATATGGATTCTACTAGTTAATATCATTAATTCAGTTTGCGATAATTTGAGCAGAGAAGTGCAATGATTTAATCACTGTACAGGAGGCTGATATGCCAGCAAACACTCTCCAGTTTAGTTAAATTCATTTATTATTATCAGGGATAGGGGTTTTTAAACTTATTTAATTTAATCTTTTAACGAACAGAGACTCCTACCACTTCCCTGATAATATAGGATTAACCACTGCAACTACTACTGTTGTCAATCAACCATTAATGAACATTGAAGAGAATATTGGAGGATCATCCTGAAATCGTCCTATATAAGGAGAGGGGTTCAACGTCACCTTAAATTTGGAAAACGGCTCTATTCTGACCTATTTGTCAGGAATACCTTTCATGATATTACTGTCCGCTGTCAACCAACTCTGCAACCGTTTCTCTTTCTCTTTTCCTAGAAATCCTCATCAGGACAAGAGCAAAAACCAGTTGTCTACAGACAAACATCTATTATATAAAAATACACAGACATAAAATAACAAAACAGTACAGTATCATAGGATCCTACAAACCAGCAACACACTTATAAAATATCAGTTCTTCACCAAATAAACTGCACTGAGCTGCTGCTCAATTCTTGCCCGCAGCCTCCTGCCTCCTCACTGCTTGAGGCTATGTAATTCGCATACAAAAATATCGCCAACAAGAAAATAATAATTTGCTCACTTTACAATGCGTAATTCATGCCACGTGTATTCAATCACTTCCTAAAAAATTCCATTTTGTCCATACAATTCTCTGTGTTCTACGTCCTGAGGCCCACCTCTAAGAACATCTGTTTATGGTCCTAAAAATCAGGTAGGTACTCCTACAGTCTTTAAAATAATTGCTGTTACTGGAAGTCCCTCTTAATGCATATGAAGCACCTCTACATGGCTCCACCAAATAAACGAGTAACTCCATTACACTTGAAGTTTCACTGTACCACTGAAGTTCCACTCCACACACATGTAGCTCTACTCCACACTTGAAGTTCTACTCCACATAATCTTCCCTAGACACGAAGCTCCTCCACGAACTTCAATATACACAAACCTGTAATTCCATTACCATACCATTGTAACATGTTCTCCTGATGAAATATAAATAACATATATTTAACAACATTAAACTTCATCACCCAACCTCCCACTGGCGCCGGGCTTATCCCGGTAGGATACTACCCTACTATTCAGTTAAGTCTGAATTTCTGCAGTGCCAGGAAGGATGTGACGACGCTCGCCTGACGACGCCCAAATATGGCACCCAACCAAGTCGTCCACAAATCCTCTTGGACTGTTTCTAAATGCTTCTTACAGTCCCGAATTGAGTATACGAAGTCGCCGGCAGGTTTAACACAGAAACACCTGCTCAATTTCATCCACTCAAAGGATTTCTCTCAATAGGGTTCACACATGTCACAACAACCATATAGACCTCAAGCAGCCCCTAATATCGTTCAAAATCACAAAGAAATGTCGAACACCATCTTTGGCAGTTTCTTCACACTTTGTACAAGTAGCCTTAACTCAAACACTTAACCAAGAAATATAATCTTCTTTCTTCCCAGTACTTTCTTCTTTCTTCTCCCGGGAAAGGGGGAGATCGACGTACGTCTACCCTCGACGACTCTCGCAACTCAAGTGACTCTTTTACGACCTCCATAATGTCGACATCTTACATTGTTTCCACGAGATGCTTGCTTCTCTTCAGTTATAATTTACTGATATTTGCTTAGTTTAATTCCTTCCCCTGACTCCCAAATCCAGTCATGTGTGTAGATTAACTCTAACAAGGCAGACGTATCTCATTAGGCTACCTGGGGTTCATAACATTATGCACCCCATACCAATCCTGTGGGCGGTAGTGGAAAGGGTTACAGAGGTACATATATAGGCTCAGGGACTGAACCCCAACAGTTCATTTAGTTACACTCAATTGTAATTGCAAGTTACAATCTTGATGAGCTAGCTATAAAATTCTATCGTCACATCAATCTATGCACATCGTCACATCAACAATGGGCTCTAGACCGACCACAATTACTGTTTCTAGATCACGCAACTGACATATGTGCAGAGCTAGTGTCACAATTTATATGTTTATCCTGAACTCCGCTCCTGTCCCTCCCCCCTCCCCATCCAATAGGCCGCGGTGAATAGGTTACAATCACTCAGATACTATGTACAGTTAGCAAACTGGGGATATTTGGCTAAGATTTCTGGCAGCAGATAATTTTGAATTAAATATTTACACATCTCTGGAACATTTGTTATAGAACTTTCACTGAATTCACGTATCTTTTCGCACTCCATCACATAGTGACGGAGGGTGTGCGAATAATTTTATTGACACAGTTTACATCTGGTCAGGTCTACATCAACAGATAATGAAAATTCCCAGAGAGATACTTGTAACCGAGTCTAAGCCGAGCAGTAGTAACATCTAGAAGTCTGCTGATTTTAATGGATGATTCATAAATGTGTGTGGCTCCTTTTGCATGATAGTATGATAGATGGAATTACTGGTGTCAATTTCCCTTTATCTCAGATCCACAAGATTTTGTTGACGTTCTTGGTGTATTATTGCTTTGTTACGAACCCGGATCCAGCGTCCGAGCCTGGAGCAGTGACAACCACGCCATCTGTGGGTCAGCTCCCGAAACCCCCGCCAAACGGACGACGACACCTGGTGAGGACAGCGTGTACTGGCCTCGAGGACCAGTTTCCAGTCTGGTTCAGCGCTCAACACCACCGCTCATGACCTCTGGTGAGGTGGTGCTCCGACGACAGCGCCATCTATGGACTGGATACGTCAGGTGTTTGTGCCCGAGCCCGTAAGTGAGGTGTATTAGTGTCCCGGTTATTGATGACGTGTCTGCTTACAGAGTCGACCTGGGACTGCTGTGATGGGAGTTGAGTCAGTCTACCCGAGGCAGCCAGTCTCCATACTGTGAAGTTTGCTGCAGCTGTTGTGAAGTCGTCCCCCCGGAAGAACACTGTGGTGTGTTAGCCTGCCAGTGGAGTGGCAGTAAAAGGATTTACCCGGGACCGACTGTTGGAGACGATCATCCACTGGGGTATTGAGGACAGTAGGGTGATTTGTGATATCACACGAGACTCCTGTCTAGGGCGTACCCCTTATATCGTTCGTGGAGTGGCCGTACCAGCCTTGGTGGCTCAGTACCTGCCAGCAGACCAGCTGGACGTGTGGTTGACGGCCTCCACAACGGTGCCCCCAGTGGACCTGTGTTTTGGCTGACCTGTGGCCAGGGTAGGCTCAACTTCTCAGAGGATTCGTTGTGTGGCCACGAAAGCACCGAGGACTCGGCACCGAGAGAGAGCGAGGATCCATAGTCTCCAGAAGAAGACTACAGTTTAATCCCCTTGTATAGTGTTAATACCCCTCCCCCTGTGTAACCTTTTTATATATTATTTATTGGTGGCGGACATTATATTATATTAAGTTCTTAACTTTCTTTCCCTTCACCCTTTAAGTTACTTGCGTCACGGATCGCCTCCCTTGAAGCCTCTACTGGCTTGGGGTCGGATATATATCTTCCTCTAACATCAGAGTAAGAACCCCGTTGCGTCCCGAGAGGGCCGTAACATGCTTACTGACTGCTCACTGACAATCCAAGCTAATACTCAATTTCCCTTTAAAGGTATATTCTTTGCCTAACTCATTAGATCAATCATGCATTCGGAGGTCAACATGAGATTGAGACCACATGAAATGAACTTTATCATCATTAACATTTTGTTGTATTTGTGTCTAGCTTGAAACAAGAGTATGTGACAGTTATGTCTTAAAGAGTTGAGAGCAATTAAGGATGATAAAGAATTACTTACATTTAATGTATCAAGTTTGTAGACTTGCACACATTTCAGTGCAAGGAGCAAGGCAAATAGTTTGGTCTGAAGGGTAAAGGCCCAGTTGTTTATATATGCTCCCCACTCAAAATATAAGTCATCGCCCATTGTCAGGACAACTGCACTTCCAGTTGCATCCATGTGACGGTGTAGGGAACCTCCAGTGTATAAGATTTAAGCCAATATTTTGATCCTTTCAGAACCCTAATTTAGAACGTCTTTAAATGATGGAGAGTCTTTTTCCGTGTTTATTTCCCTCCCGATTTTAATATCACCGGCAAATTGGCAAATATTGCTGCTGAAGCCGGAATGTAAATCATTTTTATATATATTATGAATAAGAGGTGCCAAGACAGAGCCTTGAGGCTCTCCACTTACAACATTTTCCCACTCTGACTTAACCCCATTTATACTAACTCTTTGTTCCCTTTGGTATAGCCATGCCCTAATCCTACTTACAATAATACCCCCCAATACTTTGAGTTACTAACTATTTAATCAGTCTTTCATGTGGCACTGTGTCAAAAGCTTAGCTAAAGTCAAGGTACACATCACCACAAACCTTACCACAATCAACTGCCTGAACTACCCTGGAATAAAATGATAGCAAATTTGTTAAACATGAACTGCCATTTGTAAAACTATGTTGTCAATCATTTATTAATTTTTGTTTTTTAAGATAAACGTGAAGGTATTTGCAATCATCGATTCAAGTAACTTTCCCAAAATAGAAGTTAAGCTAATTGCTGATAATTTGATGCAAGTGTTCTATCTCTTTTCTTGAAAATTGGTATCATATTAGCAACTTTCCACAACTCTGGCACTCTCACTGACTAATTATTTATTAAATACTAGCTGTACCTGGCCACGCATTGCTGTTTCTCAGCAACGCATGTGCGTTGCTGAGCCACGGCAACCTTCCCCTGTCTCCTAGTCCTCCCCAACATCCCCACCTTCTGTCACCTCGTCCTCCCAACCATTCCTCTCTTCCCCCATTCCCTTGTCCTTCCAACCATTCCCCACTCTCCCATCCCCTCGTCCTCCCTACCTTTTCGCACTCCCCCGTCCCCTCGTCTTTCCCACCATCCCCCACTCCCCCGTCCCCTCGTCTTTCCCACTATCCCCCACTCCGCTGTCCTCCCTCACAATTCTCCATTCCCTGTCCCCATCATCCCCAACTCCCCCTCGTCTCCCCCACCATTACCCCCCTCCCCGGTCCCCCCTCGTCTTCCCCTCTATCCCCCAATCCCGTCTTTTCGTCCTCCCCACCATTCCCTACTCTCTCATCCAATGCATTCCAAAATGATCTGATGTTCCCATCACTGAAATATAAGAAAAACAGTTAAAAACACAATAAAAAATGAACAAATAAAAAAATATATTATACTCACGAAATGAACGTTATAGTGAACAACACAGCTCAATTCCAAAGCAATGTTACACAAAATAATTAAATCAAAACGAAAATAAATCGAAATCTATGAAAATTCAAATTATCAATGCAATCAGGAACACTGATATGGAGTCGTAACATTTAGTACAGTGTGTGTGTTGCTCTTGTGTGCAACAGATGGTGCTGTTTAAAACAAAACAAAAAATACATGTTTTTATCTGTCACAGGCATGGCATTTATACTTATACTCACGAAATGAACGGTATAGTAAACAATACTGCTCAATTCCAGCACAATGTCACACAAAATAATGAAATCAAAATGAAAATAAATCTAAATCTATGAAAAATTCAGTTTGACAATGCATTCAGAAACATTGAAATGGAATCTTAACATATTCAGTATAGCATGTTGTTGTATTACATGCAACAGATGGCCCTTTTTTTTAAGATTTTACCTGTCACAGGTGTGGCATCTATATAGTAGGTATATAAAACCACATGTATTCGAATGAAATGTTGAGTCAAAATTTCAAAGCAATCGGTGAAGAACTTTTGGAGATTACACCGTGTGTTGCTCTTACGTCCAACAGATGATGCTGTTTCTGAAAAAATTCCTGTCACAGGTGAGCCATGTATATAGTAGGTATATAAAAATACACGCATATTTGAATGCAACGTTGTCAAAATTTCAAAGCAATTGGTAAAGAGGTTCCGAAGATTTTCCTCACATCAAAAACACCTGAAAAACAGTTTTTCAATATAGCATGCTTTTTCCCGTCACAGACGTGCCATCTATATAGTATACATTTAAAAACCCGCTCGGATGCGAATGGAACATTACGAGAAAATTTAAAAGCAATCGGTGAAGAACTTTCAGAGATTAGCGATTTTGAACAAATGAACATTTATATTTTTATTTATATAGATGATTGACAATGGCTCGGAAAGCTCCTATTTGCATTCCTTTAGCACCATGCTAAAATCTTTGTCAGGCCCTGGGGATTTGTTTGGCTTGAGTTTCATTATTTGTTTAATAACATCCTTCCTGGTAACTGCTAAACTAGTCAACCTGTTCTTGTCCCCACCCACATAGACTTGTTCCGCTGAAGGCATAATGCTCAATTCATCTTTATTAAATACAGAGTTAAAATATTGATTAAAAATACTTCACATCCCTTCATCATTATCACTTATCTGACCTGTCTCAGTTTTTAATGGACCTATCCTTTCTCTAATCGTTGTTCGATATAACTGAAAAAAACTTAACGATTTGTGTTTGCTTGCCCTGTTATAACTTCATTTTTTCTATAAGCCCTCCTTATCTCTATTTTAACCTTTCTAACTAGTTGGACGAATTCTTATTCTAAACCGACTTCCACATTCCTAATTCCTTTGTACCAAGCTCTCTTTCTACCTATGAGATTCTTCAGATCCTTTGTTAACCATTACATGTCATTAGTATTTGATCTATTCAATTTGTATGGTATTACACCATTCTTACTACGTTCCTGTGCTTTGCTTAGAATATTTGGAAATAAGTTATATTTTGAATACAAATCGAAATCCCTTCCTACATCACCAATCGTTGGGTTCACACCTCGCTCCAAGACCACCCCCCACCCCTCATGCCCAGGGCCTTCCAATCTATTTCACCTGAAAAATTTCTTAGACCGTTAAAATCAGTTTTTCGAAAATCTGGCACTTTAACAGAATTTTTTCCTACAAATCTATTCCATCCTGTACTAAATCTGATTTCTTTGTGATCACTGTTCCCTAGTTCACTCCCTATTTTGATTTCATTAATTTGTGATTCGCAGTTAGTTAATACTAAATCTAAAATATTGTTTTCTCACGTTAGTTCCTTAATGTGTTGCTTAAGAAAGGAATCGACAATTAATTCTAAATATTCTTCTGCTGCATTATTCCCTGTTATGTTAATCTAGTTTATTCCACTAAAATTAAGTCACCCATGACACAAATACTGTTAGACCTAGATGCTCTAGATATATCATCCCATAGATGCTTTGCTTCTATCCTGTCTAAGTTTGATGGCCTGTACATAACTCCAATTATAAGATTTTTAGTTTTTTCGTTTAATTGTAGCCAGATAGTTTCTGTGTGTGGCTCAGTCTTGATTCCCTCTTTGAGAATACATTTCAAACTTTCCCTAACATATATGGCTACTCCCCCCCCCCCCTCTTCGTTTAATATGTGTGAAATAGTTCAAGTCCGTTTATTTGATATTCAGCTACTACTTCTCTATTTTCTGCAGTCATCCTTGTTTCGGATGAATGAATGTACCTTTATTCTTATGTTCTTATGTTCTGATGACTTCACTTGCACAAGTGTTATTAGCAATAGAGATGACTACTTTGAATATATTTCTGCTTAATTCTCGGTCATATTCCTTAAACCGTCAAAGCAATTGGAGCTAATTATAGATTTTCCAATACTAATACAACTGCATTTTCCGATATTATAACGAACCTAATTGTAAACAATAAACTCAACAAAAATCACATCACCCTAGGAGATGATTTCAACATTGACCTATGTCAACAAAATAGCCCCCAAGTCGACTACTTCCTAAACAGCATGAACTCCTGTATACTAAACCCGACAATCACAAAGCCCACACGAATCACACAATGTCTGCTACAACGCTGGACTACATATAGACTAACATAACAGCCTAACGTGCCTCTGATATGATCACTGACAGAACAACCGACCACTATCCCAGTTTCCTCTCAGCAAACCTGGACATAACACCCCTCAAATACCAAGAAACTTACTTTTAGATTACACTGCGAAGCAGCAATAGGGAATCTCATAAATGCACTTCACAATATAATCTGGGAATTTGAAATAAATAATACATAGAATACAGAGGATATGAATTCAAAAAAACATTCCCTGCTCACAAGTGGCATATTTTAAGGAATTAACAAGAAACACGAATAGGAAAAAACATAGGATTGGCCTAGTTACAAAGGAAAAGGTTATGAGATACTCATCAGTGCTTACCAATATAATACGAAAAGCCAAACTTTCCCTTTATTAGAAAAATTTAAATAAGCAAAAGGAAATATGATAAGTACATGGAAAGCTATCTCTTGCATCCTAGGATCTAAACAACAATGACATAACAAGCAGATAAAACTCTCCAAGGATGGTTACACATCTGCAACAGACTTGAAACGGCAACTGAATTTTGTAGCTTCCTTTCATCAATTGGTGCTAACCTTGCCAGAAAAATCCCAGAGACCAAGACACATGTTACTACATATCGCACAGGTAGCTATCCTAACTCTCTACTCCTGTTACAAGTCAGCCATTGTATCCATTATTCAATCACTTAAAACCAAAACTGGTCACATTGGTGAAAACGCCATCTATGGTATATAAGAGTGCTGTCGTGGTGCTCTTGCACTGTCCATAGCTCTGCTATTCAACAAATCTCAACAGTGTCAAACTATTCCTGATATTCTTACAAAAGCCTGAGTGACATCAGTTCATAAAGGAGGCATGACAGATGATTTAAACAATCACAGACCAATATCAAATCTGCCTATACTTTCAAAAATATTTGACAAATTTATTTACAAACATATTTATTTCTGCCTAATAAAACTCAACATATTAAGTCCCTGCCAGTTTGGCTTCCGTTCCCAAAAGAAAACCAATGATGCCATTATTAGTCTGCTTAATAGAATCTACACAACCCATGACAAAAATGAGTTCCCAAATTGCCTCTTCATTTTCTTCAGAAAGGCCTTTAATACTGTAAACCATAACTATATCCTAAGCTTCACCATTATCCGAGGCCTTGCTCTGAACTATATTCGTTCCTATCTGTGACACACATCAATATAAAGTCATCAATAACCTAACCTCCCCCACTCTACGATTAACAGTATGAGTGTCACAGGTCGCCATCTTAAGACATCTTCTATTTCATGTATACATCAATGATTTGCCAAATGTTTCTAACATTCTTAAACATATACCATTTGCTGACGATACTACCTTCATGTATTCTGACCCCAACCCCACACACACTAAATAATATTTTAAATATGAATTAAAAAAAAGTCATTCATGGATGTCAACCAACAAACTCACACTAAACATAGGAAAAAGCTGCAACATTTTATTTGGAAGTAAATCATCAAATCAAATTCAACTTAAAATAAACATTGTAACATCAGCAATAAAACTGAGGGAATGTTCATTGGCTTATACATAGACATGAGACTGCATTTCAACATCCACATAAAACACACAGCCAAAACAGTTAAGAAAAACGGTCAGTACACTCTATAAAATCAGATAGTATGTTCCCCTCTTTGCAACCCCATCATTATACTACTCACTAATCTATTCCTCCCCCCCCCCCACTATCCTACATATAGAATCTGTGCATGGGATTCTACCACTGCAAATTACCTCAAGCCCATCATCACTCAGTAAATATCTGCTATCAGAACTATAACACTCTCTGTCTTCAGACAACACACAGCCCATCTGTTGAAGTCCCTTGACATGCTAAACTTACACTCACTCCACACATTCTCATGTGTTATTTACATATACAAAACCTTGTTCCTAAATGCTAATCTTCATCAGAAACTCTTCCTTGATAAGTGTAATAGAGCACCACACCAGAAATAAATATCTCTTTAATTTCCCCAGAATCAAACTAAATTTGTTCATTAAGGACATTAAGGACCTGCCCAAAACGCTATTCGTATTAGTAGCGTTACAGAAATATAAAAATACCAATTTTATGTAATCTTACAAATCCATTGTACCTTGTGTAAATAAAAATTATTATTATTATTATTATTATTATTATTATTATTATTATTATTATTATTATTATTATTATTATTATTATTATTAATATTATTATTATGTACTCTGCCCGAAATATGTGTTTAAGTGGCGTTACAAGAATGTAAAAATTCTAATATCATGTAATCCCACAAAT
The DNA here is from genome assembly GCF_040958095.1 of Procambarus clarkii. NCBI lineage: Eukaryota > Metazoa > Arthropoda > Malacostraca > Decapoda > Cambaridae > Procambarus > Procambarus clarkii. The sequence goes on from NC_091223.1 coordinate 1,525,061, forward strand.
GCATTGTACGTTTTGTAAATAAAAACATAAGTAAGTAAATAAATAAATATCTAAATATAAAATAATAAAAAACAATATTGATACTGATTGTTATTCGCTGGTATGCGTAACTACTATATACTTATATGTCTCTTCACTCATGGAACACCGAAGCCTACATGCTCTCAGATATATTGCTCTATTATCTAGAGATTCGAGATTCACAAATAAAAATTGTATATGTTATCAGAAATTCAGAGTTTAAATCGTTTTTGTGATTCCAACACGAAGATTATATCTTTGAGACGGTTCATCCAGAGATAATGTCAGAGAAAAATAATGTTTTTCGCATTTTATATTAAATATCATCATTATAGTGTGTAAATATTTTTATGACTCAAGGTAGCCTGAAAAATGAGTCTACCCTGTGGGAGTTATTCAGCAAACTAGACCTAACTGAGAGGTCAAAGAAAATATAGACATGTGAATATATATTAAATACTTGGCTAGGGTTAATGAAGAGTTTAAAAGCATAGGCAGAGAATAAATATGTAAATAAATGACTTGACATAAAATGTCGAGAGTTTGTTGGCAAAGTATGAGGTTCACTGCAGACATCTTGACCTCACTCGAGCAACAGAAGTCGTGAGAGGAGGTTGCATTGTCTTTATGTTCCTGGCAGTAAGGGAAGAACCTCTAATTTTGTACTCCGTCAAGAGAAGGGGACCAGTAAGGCGTTCGTATATGAAGCCTGGGAACAACTTAGTGCTCGAGTCAGGACCAGGAGAGGCTGGTGAAGCAGTTTACTAGCTATTTTGTGGGTGATGGAGATCGCCAATGTCGGAGACTATATACTTGTCTGCCTTGCGCCAGATAAAATTCTGTGGTAAGGCTGTTTAACCAGTTGTTAGTGATTGCCTGTAGTTGATCGTGTGCCCAGCAATCGTGGCAAGTGTTTATAGGTATATTAGGTATATTTTATTAAGGCAGTAAACTTAAATAAGAGAGTAAAGATGAGGCAACCAGCTGAAGGAGGCAGTGACGCCTCCACCCTCTCTGGAGGCAAGTGGCTGACTGAGGAAGGCGGCGGCAGCGGCTGCTAGCGAGGGCGGAGCATGGAATCACCCAAATGGGGGAGTCCCCCTCGCGACGTGTGAGAGTTTAAAGAGATGTCAAGTGAAGGAGAATTATTGTGTGCAAATACAGTTTGTTATACTTAAGTAAGGAAACATTTTTGTTGGCATGTCAATGAAAATAGCATGTATGTTGGAGGAGAAGTTGATGGAACTTGGAGGCCAGAGGAGAAGTTAATGGATGAAACTTCAAGGCTGTAGAAGTGAATGCCGAACTCTGTGCAAGAGCAGAGCCCCCATAGTGAAAGGTGGATCTCAATCTGTGAAGAGGAGCAGTGAAGTTTCACGTGATTCTGTGGAATCAGTGGTGGAGCATCACTGGTGATCGATGAAAACTTCATTGTGTAGCAGTCTGAAAGGGCTGTAGAAGATCCTCACAGACAATTCTGAGAGAACCTGGAGATATACAGAGTAGTGAGCCTCTAGATGTGGAGCAGAGGTTCATGTTGACTACTTATTATGTATTAGGAGAGTACTTGAATATCATTGACGTGTAAGACACAGTGGGAGGTGAGAGATTGACCATTTGTTTGTGTTGAGGAATTTCTATAAAGATGTCTCTATAGTTACAGCCATAGGCTGAGTTATATATACGTTAGGGCTGATTGTATTGTATTATTACGACAAAAGTTAACCCCCTTTTGTGAGGGGGTAATAAGTGGCTAGCCAGGAGTTGGGCAACTACTTGATTTGGACGGCTGGTGAAGCCAAGATAGGGTATTGGATCGCAACCAGATAGTATTAGTTTGGAGAGTTTTATGTCAATATTCTTGTTTCTATTATGTAGTGTTCTTTACATGTTCTTTGTTTATTAAATGTGAATAGTTAACAGGAGTTTGCCCTTGTCCTGGTGAGGTTTTCCAGAAAGAGAGAGAGAGAGAGAGAGAGAGAGAGAGAGAGAGAGAGAGAGAGAGAGAGAGAGAGAGAGAGAGAGAGAGAGAGAGAGAGAGAGAGAGAGAGAGAGAGAGAGAAAGGATCACAGCTGTGGATAGGGTGATAGAAAATACTGATTTACAAAAGGGGAATTGAGGAGATCAGAGATCTCTCTCTCTCTCTCTCTCTCTCTCTCTCTCTCTCTCTCTCTCTCTCTCTCTCTCTCTCTCTCTCTCTCTCTCTCTCTCTCTCTCTTTCTCTCTCTCTCTCTCTCTCTCTCTCTCTCTCTCTCTCTCTCTCTCTCTCTCTCTCTCTCTCTCTCTCTCTCTCTCTCTCTCTCTCTCTCTCTCTCTCTCTCTCTCTCTCTCTCTCTCTTTCTCTCTCTCTCTCTCTCTCTCTCTCTCTCTCTCTCTCTCTCTCTCTCTCTCTCTCTCTCTCTCTCTCTCTCTTTCTCTCTCTCTCTCTCTCTCTCTCTCTCTCGGAAAGACTCACAGGACAGGATGGAGAAGGTGCAAGCGTTTGTAGAGTCTGGCAAGCCTGAGGACATGGAAGTTTGCACCAAGGGGTAGTTGAAGCAGATAGCGGAAAATGTGGCATCACAAATGTGTCTCATTGTCATCAATGTGTTAACATTGTCTCTCTGAAGCTTAATTTGATTTGAAGATTTACTTCCAAATAAAATTTAGTAGGTTTCTTCTATGTTTAGTGTGAGATTGTTGGTTGACAACCATGAGTGAACATTTTTTAACTTCATTATTTACAATGTTATTTAGTGTGTAGGTGTTAGGGTCAGAATAGATGAAGGTAATATCGTCAGCAAATAGTGTAGGTTTAAGAATGTTAGAAACATTTGACAAATCATTGGTGTAAATAAGAAATAGTAGGTCCTAAGATGCTGCCCTGTCAAACACCTACCTGTAATGGTAGTGTGGGGGAGGTTATGTTATTGATGGCTATATTTTGGTGTCTATCACCGAAATAAGAACGAATATAGCTCAGAGCAAGGCCTTGAATACCATGGAGGTGAAGTTTAAGTATGAGGTAGTTATGGTTTGCAGAGTCACAATGTACCGTATCATCTTACCTGATACGTTAGATTAAGAACCTGCTCGAAACGCTATGCGTGTTAGCGGCTTAGCATGAATGTAAAAATACCTATCATATGAAATCTCACCAACCCATTGTACCTTCTTTCAAATAAATTATTATTATTATTATTATTATTATCAATCAAAGGTCTTTCTCAAGTCAATGAAGAGACCAATTGGAAACTCATTTTTGTCAAGGACTTTGTAGATAAAATTAAGCGTATTAATAATGTCATCATTTTTACTCTTTTGGGAATGGAAACCAAACTGGCGGGGACTTAATATGTTGAGCTTTACCAGGTAGGATTAGAGCTGTTTCTAAATAATTGCTTTGAAATATTTTTGAGAGTATAGATAGATTTTATATTGGTCTGTAATTGTTCATGTCAGCCGTCTTGCCTGCTCAATGAACTTGCCCAATGAACTTGCCCAATGAACTTGCTCAATGAACTTGCTCTTGCTTTTTTAAGGATATTAGGAAAAGTTTGACACTTTAAGGTTTGTTGAATAGCAAAGCTATGGGTAGTGCAAGAGCATGTGCAACACTCTTGTATACCATAGATGATATTTCTCTCATGTGCCCATCTTTGGTTTTTAAGTGATTGCATTATGGATATAATGTCTGTTGGGCTGACTGGTGAAATGAGTAGGACTTAGGAACTGTTTGTAGTATTAGCCCACAACCTGGATGGTGCAACCCGGCCCCAGTGAGCATGATAATGATAGAGCATTAAATAAGTGCAACATGACCGTTACACTCTACAAGTACACTCGTACATCCCCATACACTGTATTCTCTTCCAAAACACTCTAGATGAACCTAAAGGGTTCCGCAAGTAGCACTTTACATTTACTCCAAATATATAAAAGTACTGGGGGGACAGACTTAACACGAAAGGACTTACTAACATTTAAGGATGACGCTCAACTCTCTGCCCCCTCCCTATAGTACACTCCTGTACCAATTGAATCTTCCCCTGCCTATCCTGGCAGCATTACACAAAAAACTCTGATACTACTACCGTTCTTTCCCTTAAGGCAACTTTGTCATTTATCACATAAACACTATATAACTTAATAATCCTACTGTCTGTGCAATACCTAATTAATTAATACATGCAAAGACAAAAAAGAACCCATAGCCAGTAGTTCACATATTCTCACATAATCGTGTTCCCCCCCCCTCCTTCAGTGCTGTAACACCCAGAAGTCACTCAAAGAATATTCTCTGCACTTTAGTCTCTCAAATCATTGTTCCTCTTCAAACAGGTCTTAACAGAGACTCACAAGATAGTGGGTGCATTTGGGTGAAAATCCACATGCAAGATTTGATTAACAAATTAATCTTCATATTATGTTGCACATTTTGGGTATTTCATTTTGTCCTCTATTCAATTTGGAAAATGTGAAAAGGTATTCAAGAAGAAGCATACCCATTATATTTGGTAAATGCTTTCATAAGTGTGTGGAGTCATGACTAAGCGTTACGAATTATTTTTGATTGAGAAAATAGTACATATATTAATAATTAAAAAAAACGATTAAGACAAAGTAACGCTTGGTCATTCATGTATTACTTTCACCAATTACATTTTTTTTAATACAAGAAGGTTCATCGGGTTGTGAAAGTACATACATTGGTGATTTAGTGTTACATTCTTGCAAAGCCACTAAAGCGCATAATATTTCGGGCAGGGTTTTTGAGCTTACCAGTATATGTAAGAATAGATAGTGAGTAACAGAATTAGAATTCAACATAATAAATACATTATAATTCATTATGTTCAGGGACAGGCAGCCAGTGCACGTAATTAATAATAATTCATTGTGTCAGAGGAGAGTCAGCCAGTTAATACATGCAGCATATGTTAGACTTACATCAGGAAGTAACTCAACAACAAGATAACTCCTTCATACCTATTTACTGCCAGGGGGAAACCGGTACATTAGGTGATAGGAAATGTGCCCAACCATTTCTGTCCTGATTGGGATTCAAACCTGGAATTCCTGATTGTGATTCGGGAATGAACCTAACTGATAGAATAGATGATATTATGGAAGTTATATTTCTATAGTAATAAACTGAGTGAGTGAGTAGCTCAAGCTGGGATACTATTATGAGGAAAGTTGGTGCCTTTTGATTCTACTTTTGAATAAAGAATAAGCTGTACAAAATTTGAATTCATTAGAAAGTAAGATATCTATTTCTCAAAAATGATAATTGGTTTTATTACTCTATCAATGGTATTAGTGGCTTCATTTGTATGTGTATCTCAGGTCCCTACAATTGACCCTTCCTCATATGTTCTCTTGGTGTACATTATTATGAATAAAATTATGAATTATAAAAATTAGTTACAAAGCTCAAAGTAAAATAAACCTCAATAGCTCATGCTGCAGAGCTTTACCGTCTTTTTTACCCTACAGAGCTTTTAAGATATAACAATATATTTAAACAAAAAAATTACATTGAATAGTGGATTAAGTCACTGTTATGAATTAGTTGCTTGTTATGGGGGGCATGGAGTATTAATGAGAAGGACCAATAGCTAGAATCAAGATGTATCAAAAATAGTGGAAAAGATAGGCCAGACCCCCAAGGAACATAGGTTGCTGTTAATGCTTCAAGGTTTTAGACTACAGGTCTGCTGTCTAGTATACAATCATCTACACCACTGCAACAAGATTAATGGGTACACCTCAAAAACTAACTTATATATTAACCCTCTAACAACCCCCCATATACATTACTATAATAACAATAACTACTTTACCACACTATCTTACTTTAACTACCTTGGTCCACATAGACAGGATACAAGGCTTACACTTGGGAAAAGCTTGGGTAAAGTCTACTTGAAAAGAACTCGAAGGATTGAAGCAGCCTGGAGGTAGCTAAGCCCCACGTGGTACCCCAGTCCCAACACAATACACTTACAGATGCCCCAAGTAAGTAAGTAATTAACAAAAGAAGGCACTAAATTGGGAAGGCTATGTAGCACCATCAAATGTACGGGATAATCAGAGGGCGCTAAATATCACCAAGGATGCCAATACGAGAACAGAAACTCATAAGGTGAACGATATCCAAAGTATCCGAGTCACCAAGAATACTATCGAGAGACAAACGACCACAGGGGACGGTCGGAAAACAAGACACACGCTCGTCCCGGAAGTCAGGACATTCAACAAGGATATGCACGACCGTAAGAGGGACAATGCAATTCGGACAATAAGGAGCAGGGCGGCGCTCCATCAAGTGACCATGAGTTAAGCGAGTATGGCTAATACGCAACCTCGCCATGGCCGTTTTCCATTGCTGGTTACGGTGGCAGGAGGACGGCCACGAGGACACACAACTTTTAAGAGAACGTAGTTTGTTACCAGTAACAGACAACCAAGAAGCCTGCCAACGGGTAAGGACGGAGGAATGAATAACCAGGTAAAAGTCGGAATAAGGAATACCTTTACGAGAGATGGAACAAGAGCGGACAGCTTCCCTGGCGGCAGCATCCGCACGCTCATTTAAAGAGACACCAATATGGCTGGGAACCCAACAAAACTCAACCGACTTAAATTTACTGTGAACAAGAAACAGCCAATGCTGGATTTCGACAACCACTGGATGAGCCGGTTTAAAGGACCCGAGAGCCATGAGGGCACTAAGACAGTCAACAACAACTACAAAGGAAGATTGACAACGAGAGAGCAGGAGACGAAGAGCATAGAGAATAGCATAAAACTTCGCTGTCAAGATACTAGTCTCCGGAGGTAAGCGACACATATAAGTGTGATCAGGAAAAACGACAGAGTAGCCAACACCGTCCGCAGACTTAGACCCATCGGTAAAGACGGAAACGGAGTGGGAGATAGAAGAAAAGTGCTCAAGAAAAAGGCGTTTTAGAACCGTAGGAGGGGGTAAAAGCTTTAGTAATGCGGGTCAAGGGTGTACAAAACTGCAGAAGGGGGACTCTCCACGGGGGCAAAGAAGGAACAACACAAGAAGAAATATTAGAAATACGAACGGAAAGTGAATCCTGTAAGCGAGGTAACCGGACAGAAAGAGGGAGGTGGTGAAGGAGAACAGGAACCGCAGGAGGGATAAAAGTTAAAGCACGACAGAGGCGAGAGGAAGGATGTTGCAACGACCGCGCAAGATAGCGAAGACAGTATTGATCATGGCGATCCTAGAGAGATAGGAAGCCAGTGTCAACATACAAGCTGAGGACGGGAGTCGAACGAAAGGCACCAGAACTGAGGCGCAACCCAGTATGGTGCAAAACATCAAGACGGCGAAGAGTAGAAAGAGAAGCAGACGAGTAAGCAGGGCAACCATAATCGAGCTTAGAAAGGACGAGAGAGGAATGTAAAGCAAGGAGAGTGTGCCTATTCGCTCCCCAAGAAGTATGGGACAATACCCGAAGGAGGGTAAGGCCCTTAGAGCACTCAACACGGAGGTAAGAGAAATGGGGAGACCAAGACAAACGAATGTCAAAGAATAACCCCAAAAGCTTCGCGGAATCTTTGTACTCATGGGGATGACCATAAATTGACAAAGAGGGACGAAGAACGACCCGTTTCCGAGTAAAAGTCATGGCATAAGTCTTAGTAGTAGAGAACTTAAAGCCATGATCCGTGGCCCAAGACGACATGGCATCAATCACAAGTTGAAGCCGGCGTTGAAGGAGATGCGAATCATTACCCCTGACAGCAAAGGGTAAGATCATCGACATAGAAAGCGGAGAAGACGCCTGAAGGAAGAGAGGAAAGAAGACCATTGAGGGCAACCAGAAAAAGAGTAGTGCTCAGAACACTACCCTGGGGCACACCTTCGTATTGCGGAAAAGAGGCAGAGAGAGCGGAACGACGAGAGAGGAAGCTGTGGACAAAGAGAGGGAGATGACCATGAAGGCCAGAAGAATGAAGCTGGGATAGAATATGATAGCGGCAAGTGGTGTCGTAAGCCTTTTCCAGGTCAAAAAGGACGGCAACATCGGAGGTCATCGCAGCAAAAGCAGTACGAATATAGACCTCCAAGTTCACCAGGACATCTGTTGTGCTGCGGCACTTGCGGAAACCAAATTGAGAAGGGGAGAGGAAATGATGGTGTTCCAGGAACCACATCAGACGAACGTTAACCATACGTTCAAAGAGTTTGCAGACACAACTTGTGAGGGCAATACGGCGAAAGTCCTTAGGGGATGTTCCCAGAGACCCCAGTTTCCGAAAAGGGAGGACAACGGCATCGAGCTAGTCCTCAGGGACTGACGACGACACCCAGATCCGATTATAAAGACTCAGTAAATACTGAGACGTGCACGGAGGGAGATGGCGAAGCATCTCATAATGAATGTCATCGGAGCCTGCCGCCATAGAACCGCAGAGGGCCAGGGCAGAACGAAGTTCAGAGAGAGAGAAGGGATCGTTATAGGGAAGTCAAAGACGAGTACAGAAATCTAAAGGACGAGATTCAAGGACAGTTTATGATGAAGGAAAGATTGGGGAAGATAAAGACCAGAGCTAACAGAAGAAAAGTGGGAACCCAGTTCGGTAGCGACCCGCAACGGGTCCGCCACAAGTGTACCACGGAGGTGAAGGACCGGGAAAACATCTGGAACGAATTTACCCACTATCTTGCGGACACGCTTCCAGATCTGTGGCAGAGGAGTTTCGGAAGTAATGGTGGATACAGATGCCCCAAACACTGGCTTATACTACACAATACTTATCAATAAAACACACAAACCTAGCTAGTAGCACGATACCTTAATACTACTTAACTTATCTGAAAAATAACCCCAGCAAGGAAGATAGGAACAAAAACGCTTCAGCAATCCTATCAATTAATGTAAAGTAATTATTTAGAGCTCAATTTGACCTCTGGTTTCCAACTAAGGAATCCAGGGTCGTAACACTCCTCCCCCCTTCATAGAAAAAAAATGTGGCTACTAGAATAGTAGTCATACTTTTTTTGTAAGAACATACAGAGAATAAAAAGGAAAATCTATGTGATAAAGAAAGTCAACCAAAAACTAAAATTTCTCTGCAAGAAAAAGCACAAAGGAATTCTCGGAAAGAAAAAGCACTTAAAAAATGTTCTGAAAGAAAAAGCACAGACAAAAAGGAATTCTCTAAAAGAAAAACACATACAAAAAAGACGGGGAAGTAAATAAATTTGACACGGCGCATTGGCTACCCATTGAGCCGGCCCGGTAGGTGGGTAATGGAAAGATTGGAGTCCTGTAGGTACAATGCCCACCTGAGGATGCATTTATCTTTCTCCTTCATCTGGTTTAAGAACACTAGTGGGTTATGTATGGTCAATGTACACTTCCACTATATTAGCTGTTAGATATACTTCAAACTTTTTACATGTTAACACTAGTGCCAATGCTACTTTTTCTACCACTGAATAATTGTGTTGTGCCTTGTTAAATTTCACAGAGTAATAGTACACTGGGTGGTCCACATGATCATCCCCGTGTGCAACAACACTACACCAGCACCCGAGTCAGACGCATCAAAATGAATTTTAAACGGTCGATCGAACCTTGGACTAGCGAGCACTGGGGCTGAAGCTAAGATCAATTTCAAATTTTTAAACGCCTCTGCACAGTATGTTGACCACTTAAATTTAACGGCCCTCTGCAACAAGTCCGTGAGAGGGGTGGCGACACTGGAAAAGTTCTGACAAAAGCATCGGTTGTACGCACACATACCGATAAACCTTTGAACGTCCTTTTTAGACCGGAGCACTGGATACTCCAATATGGCACTGATTTTATCTTGCCGAGGTAACACTTTTCCTTGGCCTACTTCGTAACCGAGGTAAGTCACTGTGCCTTACAACTGGCGTAACCTAGCTATGTGGTCAGTCCAATTACTATCAAAAAGCACAATGTCATCTAAATATGCCGGACAATTTGGCACATTAGCGAGCAGAGAGTTCATTAGCCTCTGGAACGTGGCAGGGGCATTACGCAAGCTGAACGGTAACACTTGATACTCGAAGACACCATCAGGTGTTACGAATGCAGTTAGTTGCTTGGCAGGTTCGGTGAGTGGGATCTGATAATAACCTCTCAAGAGGTCGAATTTCGAGACGTACATGGCGTTTCCGATCTCGTTGATGCAGTCTTCTAGGAGGGACAGCGGATAGGAATCAACAATTGTCACCTTGTTGAGTTTCTGATAATCGGTGCATAATCACCAGGAGCCGTCTGGTTTGGGGACCAAAAGGCAGGGCGAGCACCAAAACCCCTGGCTCGGTCGGATGAGGCCGTGCTGGAGCAGGAAGTCGACCTCTTTCCGTATGATGTCCTTCTTTTCCAAACTCATCCGATAGGGTTGAAGGCGAATGGAGGTGTAGTCCATCAACTTGACACCATGGTAGATGGCATCAGTCTGGGTCCGGACCCCCCTAAACAGACTGAAGAATTCATTAAGCAACAACTGCACCTCTTCAAGTTGGGCCATCTGCAAATGGGACAGTCCCTCCACCACAGCATTCGCAGAACTAGAATTATTGAGAATGAGATTAGTTGGGTCCCCAGAACAATCATAGCCTTAGCATCGTGTCGTTCTTTTATATTTTCTTGGGCCTTCCCAAGATACTTTAGTGCAGCCGCCTTGCGGTTGCTGAGTCTCTGGTGGTGTTGCGCAAAGAAAGCTGAACCTTCGGTCAACGTTACGTTCCCTAACAGATTATCCTGTAACATTTGCAAGGGTCCACAAACTTTATGGCCATAGACTAACTCAAAAGAAGAATAACCCAGTAAACTTTGTAACCCCTCTCGAGCAGCAAATAAAACATAAGTCAGGTTCTCGTCCCAGAATCTATGGGAATTCTCACACGATGTCTTCAGCATCTGCTTCAGGGTTTGATGGAACCGCTCAATTACCCCCTGACTCTGTGGATGGTATGGGCTAGAAACCTTATGAGTTATTCCATGGTCCTTACAGAATTGTTAAAAAACGTCAGACTTAAAATTAATACCATTGTCGGTTTGCAAGACCCGAGGCAGTCCAAAAGTAGAACAAAATTGCAACATACGAGCAACAACAGTCTTTGCTTGGATGTTCCCTACAGCAAAATCCTCATGGTGACGGGTCGTGATACACATCATCGTGATTAAGTAAATATTTCCAGACTTAGTTCTAGGTAATGGACCAACACAGTCCATTACCACATGAGAAAATGGTTCCTCCGACACGACAGAGGAGCTTTAGGTGGTGTCTGGTTTGGTTTACCAACAAGCTGACAAGGGATACATGTATTATAAAATTTTGCCACATAGCTTTTCGGCTTGGGCCAAAAGAAGTATTTAAAGATTTTGTGATATGTTATATTAATACCTTGATGTTCTCCCCCATAGGATCATCATGAGCAGTTGCCAAAACTTTCTCTCTATAGCAGGTAGGCAACATTACCTGGTGGACTATCTCCCACTCATTTGACAAGAGAGAACAACCACCCCCAACCACACTTGGGGGTGGTTGCGTTGGGAGGCGTTCAATGTGCGGTTCCCGCGGGGCCTGTTCCCGGGCAAGTATGTCTGCTGATTTCATGTTTCTTTGCTACTTGTAATGTTGTGTGCCCCTCTGGCGTTTTGTTTGCTCTACTGTATTTTGTGCCCGTGCCTCTCCTTTTTTTGTTGAGGGGCCGGTGTTTTGCAGTGCGTGTTCTTATTTATGTATTTGTTTTTGTGTTGTTCCTTTCCCCTGTGTGTTCTATTCATGTATTACCTTGTTGCGCTGTGTTTTATTTTTATTTTTCATTTTAACTTTGTTTGTTTTTATGGCTTGTTGTGTGTTGTGTATTTTCTTGTGTTGTATTTTCTTTTATATCTTATGATGTGTGTTGTTGTCGGTCCTTCCGGCCGGTGCTTGTTTGATTTGTTTATATTGTTCATATGTTTTGTTTCTTGCTTGCATTGTTTGCTTGTTTGTTATTGTTTTATATTTTGTGTCTTGTTGTATGCTGTGTTTCTCATGCATTTCTCCATTTTTGCTCATTGCTGCCCTGTGCTGTTGGTCCTTCTGGCCGGTGGCTTCTTGTTTTGTTTATTTTGTTTTCATATTATTTTATTGTATTTATTGTGTTTCCCTTCCATGCTTGCATGTAAAAAAAAAAAAATAAAACTTACAACCCGTCCTCTTAAAAATAACGTCACTTTTCATTCATATGCACGCTATGGCCAAATTTCGATGTAATTTGAAATAAAATCGACTTACAACAGTGACGTACTGTTCCGTTTTCTGCTTGAGTCGTCCAGCTTCATACCGTTTTGAAACATTATGAGAATTTCCTGCCCACCTAACCTATCAGAGGACCCTTAACTTACTGATGTTGAAAAAAAATCCAAAATTTATATTCATTTTTTTCTTCATTTTCAAATTACGTCCTTATTCAGCCATACGGGCAAACGGCCAAAGGCGACGTTCTTTTAAAGAGAACAGGTTGCACTCAACCACAACCTTTGTTTGTACCAGATATGTCTGTCAGTGACAATCCTGCACAAGAGTCCAATTCTCTCCCATAAACGTTCTGAGCCCCGATCTTGTTGAACCTTGTCACTCGCATTGAAAATGCTCTAGAAAAGACGCTGGGCGACACCTAACTTAATTATTTACATAAGTAAACCAATTAATCCCCGAGGCTGACCTTATTCACTGCAACAAAAAATGACATACAGCCTAACGCAGCTATTATTGGTTTATATAAATTGTTTGAACTGATGCTGGACAAACTCCTAAATGACGACTAACCCAAGTTACTCCAGAGACTGACTTGCCACAAACCCAAACCACTGGCACTAAGAGTAAGAAATACCCCAGCTGTAAAAACCTTCCAGCGACCTGGCACTTTGACTGAACGACCACATAAACCACACTGTCCCACGACACATTCTCCAACCACTGCCTGATATTCTGCACGCTTTACTACCCGCACGTCAAGGTAGACCGATACAATCACATCCCAAATGTAAAGATCCGAAATATGACAACATTACATAACCCATCTTCCGCTAACCAACCCCAGCCTAACCTAACCTAACCTTATGCTCGTTAACCCCATGCTACTTAATGTACTCTAATTTACCCTACTCTAATGTACCCAAACCCATCTGAATTGCAACTAGCTTCCAAACACACCGCCTCACAAACTCAGTCTCTTGACTGAACCACACACTTTCCATTGAACAGCAAACTGCTATCACACTCAACACAACTCATCATATTTGCTATCTTGAGTTCATTTTCACTTATAAGGTTATTTTTGTCCTAATCCTCACATAAATAGAAAACATCGATAACTTCCAACCTCTGCGAGATCATGGACAATGATGAGCCACTTTGAGTGCCACATCTTTCAACATTACCACCCATGCAGTCATCGGGAGGAAAAAAAGTCATGTAACTGCATGTATCACGAAGTAGAAGATGTTAAGCATCTTCTCAGTGATTTGGATCGCTGCCGGGTGAGTCTCCAGTGAGTGATCCGACTATGTGCGGGATCGGAAGTTACAGCACAAGAGAAGACGCTCTGCTGGTGCTTTGGTGGTGATGCTGGCAACTTATTTTATTTGTTGACCAGACCACACACTAGAAGTTGAAGGGACGATGACGTTTCGGTCCCTCCTGGACCATTCTCAAGTCGATTGTGATGAGGAGGTAAGAGACAGGCAATAAATAGGCAAGAGAGAGCTGAGGAGGAAAGTAAGGTGTGGGGGATAGTAGTAATAATGAGAACTGCAGAAGGCCTATTGGCCCATACGAGACAGCTCCCATTATAACCACCGAAGGAGATAGTAATAGGAATAAGAAGAGGATAGCAAGGGAGCGTAGGAGAAGACAATGAACAGAAAAAGGGAGAAGAGAGAAAGAAAAGGAAAGAGAAAGAAAGATAAATGGAAGGGGTAAGCTTATGTTAAGTTACGTTTGTTAGAAAGATTAGAGCATTTGAGTATATACTGTGAAAGGGAAGAGTCCACAGCAACAAAGCCAGGACACTGACCAGGACACAACAAAGCCAATATTTTATTTATTTTTATGTTTATCAATGAGTCCCTAATAAGTTAGGGGCCCTGAGACTTACTTTACTTTGTAAATCGTGTATTAATGACCATGTAATTATTACACCTTAAGCATATTTTTAATAAATAGCAAAGAACTTGGAAACAATATAATTTATTAGTGAGTATCTCATTGATAATTGTGTCTTAGTGACACCGGTACATTTATCTTATTATTTTGTCGTTGTGAAAAATATTTATTGTTTTAAGTTGCCTTAATAACCAGTGTGTTACCATCATATTAATGATCGTAATTAAGTGCTGATTGTCTTGGTGACAAGTGTGTTAACATACTTAACTGAGTGTTGATTGTCTTGGTGACAAGTGTGTTAACGAAATTAATTGAGTTGTCTCTGTGGCAAGTGTTAATTACAGTGTCAGGGCTGATTATTGAAGTACTGTTATTGTTATTTTGATACTGCAAGTGTCGGCATGCAGTATTGTAAGAGTGTTCACCAGTGTTCAGATGGTTCACTATTGTGGTGTGAACCCGTTCAGTGGGTCGAGACACGGGGGTCTCACACCTGTCACGGTGGCTGGAACACCTGCTGTGCGAAGTGTTGCATAGTTGTTGGAAGTGACACTCGATTAACGTAATGTAGTCATGTCACAGTGTATTAGTGAGTAAGTTAACTGAATAAATTTATTTTGCTGTACACGTGTCTTTCCATCACCCCCCTTTTCTGAGTACAGCACCATTATATTTTCTCTGCTTTATAATTATTGCTACTTATTATTACTTCGGTTGACTTAGGGTGTCAAGGCCCCATAGCCTCAAGCACTGAATACCAATTCGGTGTGAGGGCCCATTAGTTTTCCTCTAGATTGTTAAGCAGTTGAGGGACTTACGACTCAATGATGGGAGGTACCTGTATGTTCGGTTGGAGACTAAGGTTGACCAGAATTTTACATCTGACATGTTCACTAGTGGGTCATTACAGTTGCAAGCCCCACATCCTGACACCTAACCCTTTCTCTCCACCTGAGGTACAGTCGACCTCGGCAGTTGCTCTCGCCTGTTGATGCGATTTTCAGCTAAATTACCTCTTGCAGCGTCACCACAGTGTAAAATTATAATCAATCCATATGTGCCGAAGTTTGAGCTTGATCTTTGCACACTTCTCGAATATATTAATTAATGAAGTTACCCTGCTGGTCGATGACCTTAATACCAAGCACCCATACTTTGATGCTAAATGTAATCAGCCCAATGTCAGCAGAAAGAAACTCGCACTCTGTGTTAGGGGAAGTGGAAATCTCAGTCTTGGGTGATGGACACCCAACTTACCTCACAGATGAGAGATTAGTTTATCCTGTCTTCCTGAACACGAATGACAGGGATACCAGTACAATTTGTACAGAGTTTATGTAGTGACCACTTACCACTGATTACCACCATCAACATGTGCAAGAGAAAGAGCCAAACAAATGAAAAAGGTTATCACTCAGAAGTAATCTGAGGTCTTACTTCATAATCAAGATGAGTAACTGATTCACGGAATACCAAATCTCTGAAGACACTGCTAAATTTGTTGATGACCTCACTAACCAAATTGAGAACTGGCTCAGAGTCTCGCGTCGTTGGATGGACGAGCCAACTCTCAGAAATATATAAAGTGGTATGAAACTGATTACTTAAAGAAGACTAATGCAGATGTACGGAATTTGAGTGGAGAGTGCCGTAGACAACCATTATATAGCACTTGGAAGGGATATTTTGATTAGGATTTACGATTGAACAGAGGAAAGGAATGATGACCTACCACTTGGACGGTGGGGATGATTGCCGACCTGCTAGAAGTGAGACCTTTTCTCTACCGTCCAGTGAAAGTAGATTTATAAGAGCCCAGTAGGCACTGGAACTTATATAATAATCAATTAAATGTAAAGAAACGGTACCCACGAGCTGCGACTCATCCCCCCACATATGCAACTGGATGAGCACAACAAGGTGACAAAGCCCTCAGAAAACACACCACACACGAACCTACAAGAGTCCTGTGATACAGGCCATCCTCCTGTTTTGGTAGTACTTAATAGTAACGATGAGGACCATCGGTATGCCGAATTACAACGAAAATTAGAAAGAAGAAATTTGAACTATAGAGTTGGACACCCCGGAAAACTATTTTTACTTTTGTTGCTTTGACAAACTATATTCACCTAACCTAACCTTCCTAGGCCTAATACAGGATATCTGAGGTCTAATATAGTTACATGTAGTATACGTACATATGTGTGCTATACTAGGCCTAGGAATGTTTAAGTTTGTTTTTAACTTCATTTATTTTAAAAGAATTCGTTACTAGTCAGTATTACTACTTTCTAAACGCTAAGGGAAGGGAACTATCAGGAGAAAGCGCCAAGACATAGACTATATACCACTGGGAAGGGGACAGGATGAGGATTTGGGATGGCACGGGGGAAAGGAATGGTGCTCTTCCATAGAGCTCAGTATTTCTTAAACAGTCATGGAGTTCCATCCACTGACTCCTCCTCTACTGGCTCCAAGTTTTCAGCAACTCCTTTCCCCAGTTCTCAGCATATACGCTAAGTACATACAAATTTGTGACTATTGACGACCGTCATAATATTTACTATCAAAACAGGATGATGGGATGAATGATGGAGAAACAAAAATAATGCAGGATTGGGCAAATTGCACATTTCTGGACTCAAAAAGCCTTTGATACAGTACCTCACAAGTGATTACTACAGAAACTAGTGAGGCAGGTGGGAAGGGAAGGGAAAAGGGGAAAGCGCCAAACTATTACGACTATAGAGCACTGGGAAGGGGTCAGGATAAGGATTTGGGATGGGACGGGGAAAGGAATAGTGCGCAACCACTTGGATGGTCGGGGATTGAACGCCGACCTGCATGAAGCGAGACCGTCGCTGTACCGTACTGCCCAAAATTATCTAACAGACAGAAGTCAAAGACTAAGAGTAAAGGTAGAAAAGTTGGAATAGCATAGGGTAACAAGAGGAGTACCTCAAGGATAGATGCTGCGACTCATACTATTTCTCATTTATGTAAGCGACCTATCTACTGATGTGACAGATGAGGATTGTAAGAGTCACCAGGACGACTTAAATATACTGCAGGGTTGCTTTGAGAATTGGCTACTGAAGTTCAACACCAGCAAGTGTAAGGTGATGTAAATGGAAACAGGCATCAGGAAACCAAAAGGAAACGATGAAAAAGGAGACACGATGAAGAAGGAACTACCTCCCTGTAACAATTAGAGAAAAAGACCTGGAAGTGGTCATAACACCAAACACAAATCCTGAGGCATATATCAGCAGCACACTTTACACTAGCAAAAACCAGAACACCTTTCAGAAACCTAAATAAGGAGGCATTTAGATCGTTGTACACCTACGTGAGACAAGTTTTGGGTATGCCAGGCTTTCATGCAAGGGAAGCTGACATGGTGGAAAAAGAGGAAATGTTCTCAATGAATAAGAATAGTACATGAGGGCATGGATAGAAGCTTAAGGCTTAGGAGAGTCGTTGAGATGTTAGAAAGTTTTCTTTTAGCATAATAGTGGGAAATGTAATGAACTAAAGGAGTAATTTGTGGAAGCAAACTCCATTGATAATTTTAAAGGTAGTTATGATACGGAAAAAGGTCAGGAGTCATTGCATTAGACATCCGGCGGATGGAAAATCAGAGTCCATGAGCTAGTGCTCGATCCTGGAGGTACAACAGATTTGTATAGATACGGGAGTGTGCGCGCGCAAACACACACAAACACACACACACACACACACACACACACACACACACACACACACACACACACACACACACACACACACACACACACACACACACACACACACACACACACACACACACACACACACACACACACACACACACACACACACACACACACACACACACACACACACACACACACACACACACACACACACGCACACACACACACACACACGCACACACACACACACACACACACACACACAGAGGAAGAGCTCCCTGAAAAACGTGGGAAAATTAAAAAATGTATTCCTCCAGAGAGACATGACAAGGGAGGAGAGAGCCGTGGCGGCAGAAGCAAGGAAGAGGCGCAGGGCGAGAGGGGAAACCAGGAAGTCACAGCTCCCAACACAACACCCCCAGAGGCGAGGGGGGAACCCACAACCAGCTACCCAGTAACACCAGAAGGGAGGAAAACCCCGCCACCCTCCTCTGTATAGAAAACCCCCCGACCCCAAACCCTCCCTGCCCCCACTCAAATGTTCAGCCAAATCTCCCTCCCCCCACACCCAATCCCCCCTTCTACCCCTCCCCTCCTCCCGAGTCCTCCCTCCCCACTTTCCTTCCAGTCCTCCCTCCCCTTTCACTGGATCCCCTCCCCTCATCCCAGTATGTATCCTCTGACACCCTGTTATCCACCTGACAGGTCCTCACATCCATGGAACAGCTTCCCCCACCAGCAGAACACTCACCAAGGAGGCGATTTGAGAAGGGACAGAAGAAAGCGAGCCTCAAAGCGATGAACACTAACATAGATGGAATTACAAATAAAACAAATGAGCTTGGAGAATGGGTACTAGAGGAAAACCCAGACATAATAGCCCTCACAAAAACAAAGCTCACGAAAACGATAACAAACGCAGTGTTCCCACAGGACTATTATGTTATGAGGAAAGAGAGGGAAGGAAGAGGTGGGGGTGGTGTAGCTCTGCTGGTAAGAAAAGGCTGGGATTTTAAGGAGATGGATATTCAGGGCTGTGAAGGTTTCAGTGAATACATAGCAGGTACCGTAACAAATGGAGGGAAAATAATTATAGGCGTAGTCATATATAATCCACCACCAAATGACAGAAGACCTAGACAGGAATATGATAGAAACAACATGGCCACCATTAACATAATAGAAAGAGCAGCTTCTGTTGCTAGCAGGAATGGATCTGGACTACTAATTATGGGAGACTTCAACCATGGGAAGATAGATTGGAAGAACAGAGACCCGCATGGAGGACCAGAAACATGGAGAGCTAAGCTGCTGGACGTGGCAACAAGGAACTTTCTAAGCCAGCACATCAAAGAACCAACAAGAATGAGAGGAGAAGATGAACCAGCAAAGCTTGATTTGATATTTACCCTAAATGAGTAGGATATAAGGGAAGTTAAGATGAAAGCGCCCTTGGGAATGAGTGACCACAGTGTATTGAACTTTGAGTACCTGGTAGAGCTAGGACATATCTCCCCCAAAAAAGAACTAGGAGTCAAAAGGCTGGCGTACCGAAAGGGGAATTATGAACAGATGAGAAGTTTCCTAAGTGAAAGACCTTGGGACACAGACCTCAGAGATAAGTCTGTACAAGATATGATGGACTATGTTACCCAAAAGTGTCAGGAGGCAGTAAATAGGTTCATCCCGGCCCAAAGGGAAAAATCCGAGAAGCAACAGAAGAATCCATGGTTTAATAGGGCATGTATGGCAACGAAGAAACTGAACAAAAGGGCGTGGAGGAACTTCCGGAATAACAGAACACCTGAAAGCAGAGAGAGATACCAGAGAACCAGGAATGAGTACGTCAGGGTGAGAAGAGAAGCAGAGAAAAGTTTTGAAAATGATATAGCAAACAAAGCCAAGACCGAACCAAAGCTACTCCACAGTCAAATCTGAATGAAAACAACAGTGAAAGAACAGGTATTGAAACTTCGAACAGGCGAGGACAGGTATACAGAGAATGACAGAGAGGTGTGTGAAGAACTCAACAAGAGGTTCCAGGACGTCTTCACAATAGAACAAGGTGAGGTCACTGTGCTAGGAGAAAGGGAGGTAAACCAGGCGGCCTTGGAAGAGTTCAAAATTACGAGAGAGGAGGTCAAGAGACACCTGCTGGATCTGGATGTTAGAAAGGCTGTTGGTCCAGATGGGATCTCACCATGGATACTGAAAGAGTGTGCAGAGGCACTTTGCTTGCCACTCTCCATAGTGTATAGTAGGTCACTGGAGACCGGAGACCTACCAGAAATATGGAAGACGGCGAATGTGGTCCCAATATACAAAAAGGGCGACAGGCAAGAGGTACTGAACTACAGGCCAGTGTCCTTGACTTGTATACCATGCAAGGTGATGGAGAAGATCGTTAAAAAAACCTGGTAACACATCTGGAGAGAAGGGACTTCGTGACAAATCGCCAACATGGGTTCAGGGAGGGTAAATCTTGCCCTAAGGCTTGATAGAATTCCACGATCAGGTGACAAAGATTAAGCAAGAAAGAGAGGGCTGGGCGGACTGCATTTTCTTGGATTGTCGGAAAGCCTTTGACACAGTACCGCATAAGAGGCTGGTACATAAGCTGGAGAGACAGGCAGGTGTAGCTGGTAAGGTGCTCCAGTGGATAAGGGAGTATCTAAGCAATAGGAAGCAGAGAGTTACGGTGAGGGGTGAGAACTCCGATTGGCGTGAAGTCATCTGTGGAGTCCCACAGGACTCTGTACTCGGTCCTATCTTGTTTCTGATATATGTAAATGATCTCCCAGAGGGGATCGATTGATTTCTTTCAATGTTTGCGGACGATGCTAAAATTATGAGAAGGATTAAAACAGAAGAGGACTGTTTGAGGCTTCAAGAAGACCTAGACAAGCTGAAGGAATGGTCGAACAAATGGTTGTTAGAGTTTAACCCAACCAAATGTAATATAATGAAGATAGGTGTAGGGAGCAGGAGGCCAGATACAAGGTATCATCTGGGAGAGGAAATTCTTTAGGAGTCAGAGAAGGAAAAAGACTTGGGGATTGATATCACGCCAGACCTGTCTCCTGCAGCACATATCAAACGGATAACATCAGCGGCATATGCCAGGCTGGCCAACATACGAACGGCATTCAGAAACTTGTGTAAAGAATCATTCAGAACTTTGTATACCACATATGTCAGGCCAATCCTGGAGTATGCAGCCCCAGCATGGAGTCCATATCTAGTCAAGGGTAAGATTAAACTGGAAAAGGTTCAAAGGTTTGCCACCAGACTAGTACCCGAGCTGAGAGGTATGAGCTACGAGGAGAGACTACGGGAATTAAACCTCACTTCGCTGGTAGACAGAAGAGTTAGGGGGACATGATCACCACATTCAAGATTCTGAAGGGAATTGATAGGGTAGATAAAGACAGTCTATTTAACACAAGGGGAACACGCACAAGGGGACACAGGTGGGAACTGAGTGCCCAAATGAGCCACAGAGATATTAGAAATAACTTTTTTAGTGTCAGAGTGGTTGACAAATGGAATGCATTAGGAAGTGATGTGGTGGAGGCTGACTCCATACACAGTTTCAAGTGTAGATATGATAGAGCCCAATAGGCTCAGGAATCTGTACACCTGTTGATTGACGGTTGAGAGGCGGGACCAAAGGGCCAGAGCTCAACCCTCGCAAACACAACTAGGTGAGTATAACTAGGTGAGTACACACACACACACACACACACACACACACACACATACATCAGGGATCCAACAAGAATGAGAGGAGAGGATGAACCAGGAATGCTTGATCTTATATTTACCCTAAATGAGTGGGATATAAGGGAAGTCAAGATGGAAGCACCCTTGGGAATGAGTGATCACAGTGTATTGAACTTTGAGTACCTGGTAGAGCTCGGAATTATCCCCCCCGAAAAAGGACTAGGAAACAAAAGGCTGGCATACCGAAAGGGAAATTATGAGGAGATGAGAAGCTTCCTAAGGGAAATACCTTGGGACACAGACCTCAGAGATAAGTCTGTACAAGATATGATGGACTATGTCACCCAAAAGTGTCAGGAGGCAGTAAGCAGATACATCCCGGCCCAAAAGGAAAAATCCGAGAAACAAAAGAAGAATCCATGGTATAATAGGGCATGTATGGAAGCAAAGAAACTGAACAAAAGGGCATGGAGGAACTTCCGGAATAACAGAACACCAGAAAGCAGAGAGAGATACCAGAGAACCAGGAATGAGTATGTCAGGGTGAGAAGAGAAGCAGAGAAAAGTTATGAAAATGATATAGCAAACAAAGCCAAGAACGAACCAAAGCTACTCCACAGCCACACCAGAAGGAAAACAACAGTGAAAGAACAGGTAGTGAAACTTAGAACAGGCGAGGACAGGTATACAGAGAATGACAAAGAGGTGTGTGATGAACTCAACAAGAGGTTCCAAGAGGTCTTCACAACAGAACACGGTGAGGTCACTGTGCTAGGAGAAAGGGACGTAAACCAGGCGGCCTTGGAAGAGTTTGAAATTACGAAAGAGGAGGTCAAGAGACACCTGCTGGATCTAGATGTTAGAAAGGCTGTTGGTCCAGACGGGATCTCGCCATGGGTACTGAAAGAGTGTGCAGAGGCACTTTGCTTGCCATTCTCCATAGTGTATAGTAGGTCACTGGAGACGGGAGACCTACCAGAAATATGGAAGAATGCGAATGTGGTCCCAATATACAAAAAGGGCGACAGGCAAGAGGCACTGAACCACAGGCCAGTATCCTTGACTTGTATACCATGCAAGGTGATGGAGAAGATCGTGAGAAAAAACCTGGTAGCACATCTGGAGAGAAGTTACTTCGTGACAAATCGACAACATGGGTTCAGGGAGAGTAATTCTTGCCTGACTGGCTTAATAGAATTCTATGACCAGGTGACACAGATTAAGCAAGAAAGAGAGGGTTGGGCGGACTGCATTTTCTTGGATTGTCGGAAAGCCTTTGACACAGTACCGCATAAGGGGCTGGTACATGAGCTGGAGAGACAGGCAGGTGTAGCTGGTAAGGTGCTCCAGTGGATAAGGGACTACCTAAGCAATAGGAAGCATAGAGTTACGGTGAGGGGTGAGACCTCTGATTGGCGTGAAGTCACCAGTGGAGTTCCACAGGGCTCTGTACTCGGTCCTATCTTGTTTCTGATATATGTAAATGATCTCCCGGAGGGTATAGACTCATTTCTCTCAATGTTTGCGGATGATGCCAAAATTATGAGAAGGATTAAGACAGACGAGGACTGTTTGAGGCTTCAAGAAGACCTAGACAAGCTGAAGGAATGGTCGAACAAGTGGTAGTTAGAGTTCAACCCAACCAAATGTAACGTAATGAAGATAGGTGTAGGGAGCAGGAGGCCAAATACAAGGCATCATCTGGGAGAGGAAATCCTTCAGGAGTCAGAGAAAGAAAAAGACTTGGGAGTTGATATCACGCCAGAGCTGTCTCCTGCAGCACATATCAAGAGGATAACATCAGCGGCATATGCCAGGCTGGCCAACATACGAACGGCATTCAGAAATTTGTGTAAAGAATCATTCAGAACTTTGTATACCACATATGTCAGGCCAATTCTGGAGTATGCAGCCCCAGCATGGTGTCCATATCTAGTCAAGGATAAGACTAAACTGGAAAAGGTTCAAAGATTTGCCTCCAGACTAGTACCCGAGCTGAGAGGTATGAGCTATGAGGAGAGACTGCGGGAATTGAACCTCACTTCGCTGGAAGACAGAAGAGTTAGTGGGGACATGATCACTACATTTAAGATTCTCAAGGGAATTGATAGGGTAGATAAAGACAGGCTATTTAACACAAGGGGCACACGCACAAGGGGACACAGGTGGAAACTGAGCGCCCAAATGAGCCACATAGATATTAAAAAGAATTTTTTTAGTGTCAGAGTGGTTGACAAATGGAATGTATTAGGAAGTGATGTGGTGGAGGCTGACTCCATACACAGTTTCAAGTGTAGATATGATAGAGCCCGATAGGCTCAGGAATCTGTACACCTGTTGATTGACGGTTGAGAGGCGGGACCAAAGGGCCAGAGCTTAACCCCCGCAAACACAATTAGGTGAGTACACACACACACACAGAGGCGGGACGAAAGAGCCAAAGCTCAACCCCCGCAAGCACAATTAGGTGAGTACACACACACACACACATCATTTTTTTATTTTTTTAACATCACATTACACAATCATTTTGACAATAATTTTATTTTATTTTAGACATAGGAAATGTAGAATAAGTTATGTGAGAGAGGCGGACTGTAGCGTAACTGCTGCTGCTCCTCACTGACTAATTTGTGGGGAAGGGAGGGAGGGTAGTGTGTAGAAGGTTGGGGGAGGTGTGTGGAAGTTTGGGGGAGGTGTGGGGAAGAAAGGGGGAGGTGTTTGAAGGGTAGGAGGGAGGTATGGGCACGAACGGAGGTGTGTGGGGTAGACACGATAGCAAGGGGGAAGAGGGGGTGGTGGGGTTCGAACTGGGATGTACTCAGGCACAATATTATCATTGCCGTAGCGATCCATGCGGAGATCAATCTGAATCTTTGCCTCTTGTATAATATCCATTAAACGCCTCACAACTATCCAGTCACTAAAAGACCCCATGTTATCCTTATATTCCTTAGCGAGGAGCCAAGAGTCATTGATTGAAGAACGGGTAACATGGTCCAAGAAGGAGAGGACGTGGTAGGCGCAGGTATTATAAAGTGGACGCTGGAATACGGCCTTCACCACCGTCAATTGGTCTCTGGTAATTCCGTGTCTCTTGGCATAGTCCCTAAACAGGTAGTGGACACCACGGGGAGTAGAGTCATAGTAGAGGTAGCGGCCGTCTCCACACCGGAATACGGCCACGGTATGAATCGCCGTTGGCAGGTATATTGCCAGAAACATTCCCTCTCCGCAGGCAAGGGCACTCTCCCGCCTCAGCTCCTTGTCTATTACTAATCGACACTGTCCTAATGGTCGGTGGGTTTTTTGAAGAACCTCGCGGACGTCTTGTTCATACAAGATTCTGATAGTCTTCAGGAAGGGATGGTACGTCCCGATGTATAGGACTTCCATCTTGAATGTTGCTATATAGTTTACTCAGTGACAATTGGAGTACAATTTATATCACAGATAGGGATTAATATAGTTAGGGAGTATTATTATATTAAGTTGATATTTTGAAATTCTATATTTTATTCATAAATGATCATTGTTGTTCAGTGAAGAGCGTGAGTGTTGTATACAGTTAAGTTTGTTGTGTAGTGTAGCTAGGGAGGTAATGTTGTGCAGAGTAGTTCATGATAGTGTTACAGTGTAGTTGTTGGTGGTTTTGTGTTGTGTAGTTAATATAAGCTCATGATAGTGTTGGACAGTGTAGGTGTTGATAGTGTTGGACAGTGTTGGACAGTGTAGGTGTTGATAGTGTTGGACAGTGTTGGACAGTGTAGGTGTTGATAGTGTTGGACAGTGTTGGTGTTGATAGTGTTGGAAAATGTTGGTGTTGATAGTGTTGGACAGTGTAGGTGTTGATAGTGTTGGACAGTGTAGGTGTTGATAGTGTTGGACAGTGTAGGTGTTGATAGTGTTGTACAGTGTAGGTGTTGATAGTGTTGGACAGTGTAGGTGTTGATAGTGTTGTACAGTGTAGGTGTTGATAGTGTTGGACAGTGTAGGTGTTGATAGTGTTGGACAGTGTAGGTGTTGATAGTGTTGGACAGTGTAGGTGTTGATAGTGTTGGACAGTGTAGGTGTTGATAGTATAGGACAGTGTAGGTGTTGATAGTGTTGTGTATTGTAGTTTATGATAACGATATGAAGTGTAGTTCATGATTGTGCTGCGCTGTGTACATGGTGAGTTGTTCATTGCAGTTGGTGATAGTGTTGTGTAGTGTAGCAGACAAATATGTTGCATGTTGTTGTTGTTGTTGTTAAAGATTCGCTACCTGGAACAAAAAGTCCCAAGCAGCACGGGCTATGGTGAGTAGTATTATATAATGCGCATATATTATGTAGTGTGCATATTATAGTTCGCGATAGTGTTGTATAGTGTTGATATTATTGGTGTTGTTGGTGATAGTATTGTGTCTTTAAGTTGGTGACAGTGTCGAATAGTGAAATTGGTGATAGTGTTGTGTTGTGACGTTATTGATATTACTGTGTAGTGTAGATGGTAACAGTAGTGCGTGGTATGATTAATTATATGGTATGGTAGTGTAGATGCTGATAGTGTTGTAAAGTGTAGTTAGCGATTGTGTTATTTATTGATCGTAATGTTCTATATTGTCTTTAGTGAGAGTATTGTATAGTTTAGATGGTGAAAGTGTTTCGAAGTGTAGTTAGTGATTGTGTTGTGTGGATAATTATAGTGTTAAACAGTGTAGTTTTTATTATTGTTCTGGAGTGTAGTTGGTGATATTGTTTTGTAGGGTAGTTAATTAATATTCTACAGTGTAGGTGCTAGTGCTGTCTTGTTCGGTTAGTTTCAGTGCAGACGATGAGTCACAATAACGTGGATGAAGATATGATGACCACACCATATATCAGAAAGTTGGGAGACCCATACCACTCAGATAGTTACAGTGTTCTACAGTGTAGTTGGTGGTGGGTTGTGTAGTATTTCATGGGGAGATTTTTTAGTGCATTTGTTTTATAATGTGCTGTGGTCAGTGATAGCGTAGCTAGAGATAGTGAAATTAGTGATAGTGTTGTACTGTGTTTTAAGTGATGGATGCCTACTACGGTACAGACTTATTAGTGACTGTGTGGTGAACTTTAGATTGTGATCGTGTTTGCGTTGCGACGATTTAGTAGTGTTATACAGTGTAGTTTGTAACAGTGTTTCATAGTGTAGTTGTTAATAGTGTTTTGCATTATAGTTACAGTGTAGTTATGCTATATAGTCTTCCCGGTTTGGAGCCTTCTTTTTAAAGTTACTTGAGTAGTTATTGATAGTGTTGTGAAGTTAGTTGCAGTGTTCTACAGTGCAGGTGATATTTTGTGTAGTATTGGTGATGATAGTGTTTAGTTCATTTGTTAATAGTGTTATGTAGTGTAGTTGGTATGTGTTGTGTAGTGTAGTTGGTGTTTGTGTTATGTAGTATAGTTGGTGTTTGTGTTATGTAGTATAGTTGGTGTTTGTGTTATGTAGTATAGTTGGTGTTTGTGTTATGTAGTATAGTTGGTGTTTGTGTTTTATAATGTGGTTGTTTGTGTTACATAGTCTAGTTGGTGTTTTTGTTGTGAGGTGTGGTTGGTATTTGTGTTGTGGAGTGTAGTTAATGTTTGTGTTGTGGAGTGTAGTTGGTGTTTGTGTTGTGTAGTGTGGTTGGTGTTTGAGTTGTGAGGTGTGGATGGTGTTCGTGTTGTGTATTGAAATTGAAATTGAAATAAGATTATTGAGGTAAAATACACACAAAGGGATGAGGTAGCTCAAGCTAGTCTCATCCCGTTAGATTGTTAGTTGGTGTTTGTGTTGTGTAGTTTAGTTGGTGTCTGAGCTGTGTTGGTTGGTTTTTGTTTGTGTGATGTAGTTTAGTTTGAGTTTGTGTTGAGTAGTGTGCTTTGTTTTTGTGAAGTGAAGGGCGGCTTGTGTTTGCGTTGTGTACTGTTGTTTGTGTTGTGTAGTGGGTTTTGCTGTTTGTCTTGTGCTGTGTGGTTGGTGTTGGTGTTTAGTGTTGTGGTTGGTGTTGGCGTTGTATATTGTGGTTGGTGTTTTGTGTTGTGTAGTGTAGTTGGTGTTTGTGTTGAGTAGTGTGGTTGGTGTTTGTGTTGTGTTGTGGTGATGGTGTTTGTGTTGTGTAATGTAGTTGCTGTTTGTGTTGTGTAGTTTGATTGGTGTTTGTGTTGTGTAGTGTGGATGGTGTTTGGAGTCAGCCTGTCTTGTTATGGTTCTTGTTCTGTGTGTGTGTGTGTACTCACCTAGTTGTACTCACCTAGTTGTGCTTGCGGGGGTTGAGCTCTGGCTCTTTGGTCCCGCCTCTCAACCGTCAATCAACAGGTGTACAGATTCCTCCTGTGTGTGAGTGTGAGTGTGTGTTGTGTGTGTGTGTGTGTGTGTGTGTGTGTGTGTGTGTGTGTGTGTGTGTGTGTGTGTGTGTGTGTGTGTGTGTGTGTGTGTGTGTGTGTGTGTGTGTGTGTGTGTGTGTGTGTGTGTGTGTGTGTGTGTGTGTGTGTGTGTGTGTGTGTGTGTGTGTGTGTGTGTGTATGTGTGTGTGTGTGTGTGTGTGCTGTCTTGTTCAGCCTGTATGTTTTGTGTAGTGTATTCGTGTTTGTGTTGTGTAGTGTAAGTAGTCTTTGTTTTGTGTAGTGTGGTTGGTGTTGGTGTTATGTAGTGATGTTGATATTTGTGTTTTGTAGTGAAGTTAGTGTTTAAGTTGTGTAGTGTCGTTCGTGTTTGTGTTGAGTAGTGTGGTTAATATTTGTGTTGCTTAGTGTGGCTGTTGTTTTTCGTGATGTGGTTGGTGTTTATGTTGTGAAGTGTGATTGGTGTTTGAGTTGTGTTGTGTGGTTGGTGTTTGTGTTGTGCAGTGTCGTTGGAGTTTGTGTTATGTAGTGTGGAGGGTGTTTGAGTTGTGTAGTGTATTGGTGTTTGTCTTGTGTAGGGTGGTTGGTTGAGGGATAGAAATAGCCTAAGCTACTCTATCCCTTTGAGAGGAATTTTTTTTCTTGTCTCAATAAACATACTTGAACTTGACCTTGTGTGATTGGTCTTTGAGTTATGTTGTGTTTTTAGTGTTAGTGTTGTGTAAGAGGCGATAGTGTTGTGAAGTGTAGGTGGTGTTTGTATGGATGTTGTGTAGTGTAGGTGGTGTTTGTATGGATGTTGTGTATTTGGTGTTTGTGTTGTGTAGTGTAGTTGGTGTTTGCGTTATGAAGTTTGGTTGGTGTTTGAGTTGAGTTGGTGGAATAGTGTTGTTATTTTGAAGTTGTGTTAGGGTCGCCTGCGTACTGGGGTGTGCGGATTACCTTCCAGCAAGTCAGTAACTAATCAGCTACGTTGTTTATCCACTAATTGCAGACGAAATGGGTATTGTTTCCTTGCAAACAAGATATTCTCTGATCATTGGGTACTGGTGCTCTTCCTCACAAAACAGCGTTGATTTAAGCTGATGGGTGATCAGAATTTAAAGATTTCCAGAGAATAAATCCGTGTGCGGCCTGCTAGCTATGGCACCGGCAGCGAGTATGTGTAGTGTACATGGTTATAGTGATGAAGATAGTGTGTAGTGTAGATGGTTATAGTGATGAAGACTGCGTGTAGTGTAGATGGTTACAGTGATGAAGGTAGTGTGTAGTGTACATTGTTATAGTGATGAAGATTGTGTGTTGTGTAGATGGTTACAATGATGAAGACTGTGTAGTGTACATTGTTATAGTGATGAAGACAGTGTGTAGTGTAGCTGGTTATAGTGATGAAGACAGTGTGTTGTGTAGATGGTTACAGTGATGAAGACAGTGTGTAGTGTAGATGTTTACAGTGAATACAGTATGTAGTGTACATGGTAATGGTGATGAAGATCCCATTTCTGCTTTATTAGGAGTGCCACTCCTCCTCCCTGTCTCTGTGTCCTTTCTTTTCTTATCACCTGGTAGCCCTCTGGAAAGATTGCATCCGAGATCATGTCATTTATTTTAGTTTCCACTATTGCAACTATATCAGGATCTGCCTCACTCCTTCTCTTATCTCTTCTGCTTTATTAGATACCCCATCAGCATTGGTGTACCAAACCTTGAGATTCTTCGTGAAAACTCTGGTATCAGAGCTCGCCCTTTCTCTGGGGGTCTGGGGGGATCTGGGGGGTGTCTGGGAGGTGAAAGGGATCTGGAGGGGTGCTTGGGGGGCGAATGGGTGGCTGGGCATCTAGAAAGGTAGATAGGAAGGTCTGGGGTACGGCCTGGGTAGAAAGGTCTCGAGTAGTAAGGGCATACTGGGTTTGAAGATTAGGGAGGGTCTGAGAGGCATAGAGGGGTTGAGAGGTAGCGTAAGGTTGAGAGTCAGATAGAGGTTGAGAGGTTGGGGGGTAGAAGGGTAGAGGGGGTGAGGGGAAGAGGGGCAGATGGAACATGGATAGTGATAGTGGGAGGGAGGTTGTATTAGTCAGGGGAAACTCAGGGGTAGGTGTGGGCATTGGGGCAGAAGGGGGGGAAGAGGGAAATGGAGGAAGAGGGTAAGTAACAGTCTAGTGCAACAACCAGAGTCTCGTTTGGAGGTTTTAGTTCCATAAGCCCCAACCCCTTCAGACCAGAACAGTTGATGGAAGAAACTTCGAGGCCAGGGAAGAAGCTAATGGAGGAACTTCGAGGGTGGAGAAGTGTATGCTGAAATCTGTGGGAGAGCAGAACTTCATAGTGAGGATTTGACCTCAAGCAGTGTAAAGGAGCAGTGAAGAGGAGTTTCAAGTTTCTCCGTGGAATCAGTGGTGAAGCATCACTGGTGTTTGAAGAGGACTTCATTGTGAAGCAGTTTTGGGAGAACTACAGAAGTTGCTTTGCTTAAAATTTTGGAAAACCAAGAGATGTACATGGTAGTGAGCCTCCAAGAGCAGAACAGAGGTTTATGGTGGATACACAGGAATGTATAAGGGCAGTGCTTGAATGCTTATTGGCGTGTAAGACGCAGTGTAAGGTGAGAAATTGATTTGTTCTTGTGTGGGAAATATTTATCAAGATTTTTCTGGTGTTTCAGTCCCAGGCTGAGTTTTATATACTATTAGGGCTGAGTGTATATTATTGTTGTGACGAGATTTCAACCTCATTTAGTGAGGGAGTAGTAAGTGGTAAACCAAGAGTTGAGCAGCCACTTGATACGAATGGTTGGTGAAGCGAAGCCAGTATATGATACTGGATTGCTACTGGGTTGTAGTAGCTTAGAGTGTTGTATGTTAATATTTCATTTTTTGTATATCATGTATTGTATTTTTTTTCGTTTATCAAATGTGAATTGTTAGCTGGCTTTTGCTCTTGTCCTGGTGAGACTTCCAAGAAAGCAGGAGAGAAAGAGAGAGAGAGACAGACAGAAAGGATCATGGCTGCGGACAGCTGCGGATCTGAGAAAATTTCAAGCACTCCAGTGTCCATTGCTGGTCGACCAACGGTAGCGGGAGTGTTGCTGCCAAGGTCGGTTGTCTGTTCCGGCAGAGTGGTTGGGGGACGTTGTCTGCCTGTACTAAAGTAACAGCCTGGTGCAACAGCCAGAGCTCCCTTTGGAGGAATAAGTTCCATATGCCCCAACCACTTCAGGTCAGAACATATACTGGGGGCCTGTCCAGGAGATTGGATTGACACGCCCACAGTTCGAGTCCAGGAGGTTGGACTGATACACCCCTTACAGCAATAGATAACTGTGCGACCACAGGTATATTCTTTCTCTCTCAGAGAAGACTCATAGGACAAGATGAAGAAGGTGTAAGCATTTGTAGAGTCAGGCAAGCCTGAGGATTTGGAGGGTTGCACGAAAGAGCAGTTGAAGCAGATAGCGGAAAAGTGTGGCATCAAGGTGAAGTCATATAAAGTGGCTGGAATGAAGGATGAGATCCTTAGACAGTTGAGAGCTAAAAGTGAAGTTGCAGAACAAGGAGCCCAGAAAGGAGCTGTAAGTGGAAAGGAGGATGATGGACAGGATAAAGTGAAGTCCCAAAGATCAAGTAGGAGTAGCCGCAGTAGCAGGAGTAGCAGGAACAGGAGCTTGGAGAGGTTTTAGCTAGAGCTACAGATGCACAACAACGGGAGAAGAGGTAGTTCCAACTGGAGAAGTTGAGGTTAGAACTTCAGATGAAAAATGAAGCGGAAAAAGAGAAAACTCGAATAAAAGAACTAGAGTTGGAACAGGGGAAAAACCCAGAAAGCCCAAGTCGAAAGAGAAAAAGAGAGAACAAAACAAATGGAGATAGAAGCCAGTAGAGCTTTGGCAGAGCAAAGGATTGAATATGGATTGCCAGAGCAACCTGACCTCTTAAAAAGAACATCAACAGTTGCCGTTTGACTCTACGGCTGTATTTGGACGTTATTTTGTGTTAAACTACGTCTATTTTCGCTTCCATGGACTATCTCTTGTTATACAATCAAATGCCACACTCTTATTATTCTATAACTCACTGACTATGCTCTGATATATGTTCTTCAAGTAAAAATATATATATTTTTGCCTTAATTAGGCCATAATCCAGAAAATTCCAGCCTATCGATCTTTATATTTAGAAAAACATCTAATAAATTTGGAAATGAATTTTTCGTTCGCCGACAGTTTCCTGTTACTGTTTAACCCTCTATGCTTTAATGTTGCTGGTCATAGTGACTTTCCCAGGATTTATATAGGTTTTGTAGTAGCATTTAGTCAGACTACAGTAATTTAACTAATGGGAAACCTCTATAGTCGTCGTAAATTAGTAATAATCATTTATCAAATAATAAATTAGCAACCATGTACAACTTCTTATGTTACGACTTTTCGGGTAGGCCGTTCTGTTTGTTTACAACCCCAATGTTTCAAAAAACACAATACTTTTAATATATAAGTGACTAAGTATGCTCTAATACATGGTCCTCAATGAAAATTATGTTTTTTTTTTGTTAATTTTTCCATAATGAATAAGATTCCTTACTGTTCATCTTTATATTAGGAAAAACATCTAAGAAATTTGGTATTGAATTTTCGTTCAAATAAAGTTTCCAGTTACTATTTCCTAGTTATCCTTAAATGTAGGTGGTCATTATTTTACTGTTATGTATATAGAAATTTAGCATTATGCATTTATAATACAGAACAATTTGGTCGTTCCACTGCCTCATAATTATATAAAACTCATTGTGACAAATACTTGATAATTAAAATCAGAGATTTTTGACAACTATAAAAAAATCCTGTTGAAATCATGCCTTTTTGAGTTGTCATACGCTTCTTAGTAAATAATATTGTGTAATGTTTGGCACAATTTATCACTGTATTTACAAACTGTTTAGGTATTAATGTATTCATTTTTTTAATGTGTATTATGTTACTTAATCCTAAACTTCTTTTGCAACGTTTATATCAGA
Source organism: Procambarus clarkii (assembly GCF_040958095.1). Taxonomy (NCBI): domain Eukaryota; kingdom Metazoa; phylum Arthropoda; class Malacostraca; order Decapoda; family Cambaridae; genus Procambarus; species Procambarus clarkii. The sequence continues at coordinate 1,558,016 of NC_091223.1, forward strand.
CATAAATAATTGTTGCGAAACGGCGTATGAAAAAATAAATTTCCCCAAATGAAATTAGTGTATCGGCGATCGAGCGGCCATATTTAAAAGTGTATACTCTTGTCACTGTTCTGACATTAGTTTTCGATGTACGTATTTCATTTTTGTACCAATGTGTTCGCAATAGAATGTTCTAGAAGAACATAAGTATAAAACGTCACAAAAGGATGCGTTCGACCGGCAACAAATATAAAAACTACGTCGATTATACTCGTCGTGTCAATAATACAATTGTTTTACCATGATGATTCAATGCCATACTGTTTTCCCAAATAAGCTCTTCGGCTATTAGAGAAAACGTAAATTTCATGGCGAACATTTGTAAACTATCCCCAAGTAGATCGGATCGAAATTGGAATTTATACAAATATTTATTCTCGTGTTGCTAACTCATCCTAATCCTTGCACAAGCCCTCCAGAATTTCTTTATTGAAGATCAGCAAAAAAATAATTGCGCAGCTCATATTATACAGTGTAAGAATGGGATTTTCTTGTTCTAAAGGAATGAAAATGAACCTGCCTTAATCTCAGTCGATTAAGGCAGTGTCTGGGATGCTCCCGGTGCCCGTGCCTGGTGCTCGTGCACCAGGCACGGGCGATAGTGTACGTTTAGTTGTTCTTTTAGTGTAAATAACAGAATAAAATGTAAGACATAGGCTGCAGATCTTTTTCCAGATGTCTTTTAATTTTTTTCCTAAAGAAAACTAAGATTTTGCGAATTTTGCTTAACAAGTACATTAATTATTAACTTTTTGTCGTTATTATTGTTATAATTAAAAGAATTACACCTTGTTTTTTGCTTATGTACAAAACATAGTCTAATAACCAGTTCGTTGCGCCTAAATCAACACAACATAACCAGTTTACTCATGTCATCGCCCCTAAATCAACAAAAACAACCAGTGTATTGTTGTAAATATTTATATCTTAGGATTTCTTAGCAAGGGTTAGTCATTTTTAAACTCTAGTTTTAGGTTAGATTAACCTTCGTAACCTTCGTATGCTGTATGCGAACTGAACGACCGGGCTTCACAACAAAAACATGGCCACATCAGTTGGATTATTCCGGTAATATTTAACTACTGTTCATTGTTATTAGTTTAACAATACTGTTAGGAAATGTCATAAGAGTAGTCACAGGGCAACCAAAGATACCCAGCTTCTGGGTACCGGATCTTTGCCTGAAACGCATAACGCTATGCGTGCTAGTGGCTTTACAATAATGATAATAATTTATTTAGGAAAAGTATATACATAGATGCAGAGTTACAGTACAAACATTCTGTTTGATTTATAGATAGAGGTAGTACATACAATACCTAAAGCCACTAGTACGCATAGCGTTTCGGGCAAGATTGTAAAATCATCATTATTCCTATTTTCTCTCTTAACCCCCAGTGTACCTTCTCGTATAAAAATAAATAAATAACCAGGGTTTTTTATGCGGCTGTGCTGAAAGCCTGACATAAAATAAATCATTGTGTCGGAGAACAGGAAGCTACAAATTAGGCTTATATTGAGGTTCCCCCCTCCCCTCTTTCCCCCCAATTACGGGTCTGTCTAATTACCACAAGCTACACAAGCTTCACAAAGCTTCCTGGCAATACGTTAGTAATGAATAAATATGATATGTTAGGCTGACCTAACCTAACCTAATCAAACCTAACCAAATCTAACCTAACCTAACCTAACTTAACCAAAGCAAACCTAACCTAACTTAACCAAAGCAAACCTAACCTAACCTAACCTAACCGACGCTTGGATCGTCTACTTGATTTGGTGTCACCAGTTCTTTATTTTCGTCTAATTTCTTTATAAAAAGATACTTTTTCAGATTAAAATTATGTTTTTTCGTGTTGTACATTCAGTACCAACATTATAATGAGTAAATATATCTTATTTATTCATTACTAACGTATTGCCAGGAAGCTATGTGAAGCTTGTGTAGCTTGTGGTAGCTTGTAATTAGACAGACCGCCAATTACTGGTGGAGTAAATCAGCCTAGCCTACTTCTTCCTAGCATAACCTAGCCAACACTAGCCAAGCCTAGTCTACCCTTGTCTAGCCTAGCAAACAGCCCTTGAACCCCCTACTGTTAAGACTCTGCTCTCTGATTGTACCTATGACACCTATTATTAATTTCCTTCTGTATCTTTAGCTCCAGTATGTTGTTATATTATGCTGTGCAAATTTGGGACCTGGCCCTCTAGTAACTTACATATATGTATTATTTGATACCATTCTTGTCTCCTGTCCAGAGAGTACATTTTGAGAGCTTTGAGACGGTCTCAATTATTTAGATGTTTTATCATTTATATATTTGATGTTTATGGTCTCTTTATTTCCTCTAATTCAGAGATTTCTCCTGTTCAGAAAGGGGGAGTCAGTACCGAGCAATACTCAAGATGGGACAGCACCAGTTATTTGAATAGTATTAGCATTACTGTGGGTGGGGTCTTTGAATTTTCAGACGTCGTAATTCTCAGATCTCTTGCATGTTTTTTCCTTCTTAGAGTAGGTCTGATTGTGTCCTGTGTTCCTTGTTTCATTTAATTTCCTCGTTTCTACCATACTTCAGCACCTGTAACTTATCACTGTTAAACATCATGTTATTTCTCTTTTTTCAATGTCTCCTACAGTGCCAATTTTCTTGTGTCTTCTGTATCAACTGTAAAGTTTCATTGTTCAAATTTCAGTTATATTTTGCTTGTATTTTCACGTGTATTAATTTTATTTTTATCTCAGTTTAATTACTGAAAAAATGCCAAGAAGTTAATATTTAAACAAAAAGTGCTTATGAGATTTGCATGTCACAATTCTCATTTGCAGTTTTTGGATGGTGGTGCAAGTATGCATCCTACCTTGTTCTTGTAGTTTTATATAATTAATCTAAACTGATTCTATTTTATGCCTGGTTTTAAATAGTTTTGTACCTTTTGGGTAAATTTTACAGCAGCCCAACATCAATTTCAACCAGTGATATTGTTTCTCATGCAGTCGAATATCTGAGAGATCATTGCAACAATGGATTCCAAAAATCCAAGTAAGTTTCATTATAATTAGGATTAGGTTTCCTTTATCACGGTACTATATTTTAATCATATTGCATACTTTATGATAGCCCAAATTATCATAATTTTCAGGCCAGAAAAGTGTATGAAGCAGTCTTGCATGCTACATAGTATCCATTTAGCTAAGAGTACAATTAGCAAATGATTCACAAAAATATTAATTACACAATTTGATAATTGTCCCAGACAGACGTAAAGATCATTGCATCTTCGTTTTCTGATGTGTTGTTTTGTCATCCAAAGGTTGTACATTATTACCTAAATTCCAATTTAGAATATTTATTAAGTATTACTTAGTCTGCTTTCATCTAGAGTATGCACCTCCTCTCTTGGATTGCCTACCCTCCATCCTTCACCAGACATTAAATATCTTTGCTTATACTAAGTATTTAAAGTGCAATCAATACCTGCTTGATGGGGTTCTGGGAGTTCTTTTACTCAGCAAGACTGGCAGTAGGCCAGGCTTGACTTGTGAGAGTTGGGTCCACCAGGCTGTTGCTTGGAGTGACCTGCAGGCGCACATACCCACCACAGCCCGGTTGGTCCGGCACTCCTTTGAGAAAACTATCTAGTTTTCTCTTGAAGAAGTCCATGGTTGTTCCGGCAATATTTCTTATGCTCGCTAGGAGTATGTTGAAAAACCGCAGACCTCTGATGTTTATTCAGTACTCTCTGATTGTGTCTATGGCACCCCTGCTCTTCACTGGTTATATTCTGCATTTTCTTCCATATTGTTCACTTCAGTATGTTGTTATTTTACTGTGTAGATTTGGGACCTGGCCCTCCAGTATTTTCCATGTGTATATTATTTGGTATCTCTCTTGTCTCCTTTCTAGTGAGTACATTTGGAGAGCTTTGAGACGATTCCAATAATTTAGGTGCTTTATCGAGTCTATGCATGCTGTATATGTTCTCTGTATTCCCTCTATTTCAGCAATCTTCACCTGCTCTGAAGGGGGAAGTGAGTACAGAGCAGTACTCAAGATGGGACAACACAAGTGACTTGAAGAGTACAACCATTGTGATGGGATCCCTGGATTTGAAAGTTCTGGAAATCCATCCTATCATTTTTCTGGCTGCCACAATATTTGCTTGGTTCTGCTCCCTAAACTTTAGTTCGTCAAACATTATTATTCCCAATTCCTTTACATGTTGCTTTCCTACTATAGACCAATTTGATTGTGCCTTGTACCCTGTATTATGTTTAAGGTTCTCATTTTTACCTTATCTGAGTACCTGTAATTTGTCGCTGTTAAACATCATGTTATTTTCTGCTGCTCAGTCGTAAACTTTATTAATACTGTATCTACTTGTAGTTTTTCAATATCTTCAGCAGAGGTCATTTTTAAGCTGATTTTTGTGTCATCTGCCAAGGATGATACAACGTTGTGCCTTGTATATGAGTCTATATCTGATATGAGAATAAGGGAGAGCAATGGTTCAAGGACTGTATCTTGAGGTACAGAGCTTTTAACTGTTCTTGGACTCGATTTTATATGGTTGACTGTTACTCTTTGTGTTCTGTTTGACAGAAAACTGAGTATCCAGCGTCCTATTTTACCAGTTATTCCCATTGACCTCATTTTGTGTGCTATCACTCCATGTTCAAATTTGTCGAATGCGTTTGTGAAATCCGTGTACTGTATACCACATCTGCATTCCCTTTTTCTTCTAATGCCTCAGTGATTTTGTCGTAATGGTCAAGTAGCTGTGAGAGGCATGATCTTCCCGCTGTAAATCCATGTTCGCCTGGATTGTGGAGATCATTTGTTTCCATGAAACTAGTGACCTGACTCCTGATCAATATCTCAAATACTTTTATTATGTGGGACGTTAGTGCAACTGGTCTATAATTCTTTGCCAGTGCTTTGCTCCCTCTCTTGTGTAGAGGGGCTATGTCTGCTGCTTTAAGCGCATCTGGTATCTCCCCCGTGTCCAATCTCTTCCTACTCACTATACTGAGTGCCTGTGCTAATGTCACTTTGCATTTTTTTATAAATATTAAATTCCATGAGTCTGGACCCGGGGCTGAGTGCATGGGCAAATTATCTTTCAAAATGTTCCATGCTCGTGTTGATATTGGTTATATTTACAGGGGTTTGGATATCACGCATAAAGAAGTTGTCCGGATTTTTTACTTTCATGCTGTGTATCTGAGTGCTAAACATATCCTCATACAGCTTTTTTAGGATTTCACTAATTGTAAAATTAGTGTTATGACAAATTAGAAATTTGTCATCCTCAATGTATGAACCTTCACTAATACAAATAGGTCCAATATTGGCAGTGATATTTTCTTATGATTTAGCATAAATGAAGAAATATTTTGGGTTTTCCTTTATTTCTTGAATTGCTTTTTTGTCTAGTTGCCTCTCTTCAATCTGATATGAATGCTTCAGTCTCTGTTTTATTTCTACAATCTCCCTGTTTAAATTATTCCTTCTTTGTATGGAAAGTTGTCTGCTTAATCATTTCCGTTGTTTTTTGTCTTTTTTTGTAGTGTCGCCTGCGTTTTCTTTCTACGTTGGACCTCTTTCTGGCTATCCTCAAAGGAACATGTTTCAGACAGACTTCATAGGCTTCAGAAGTCTGTTTTTCTATTCTTTGTGTATGATGTTTATTACTTAGAACACATTCCCATTGAACGATTGTAAGTTCCCCATTTATTTTTGCCCAGTCTATCCTTTTATTATTATTATTATTAAAATTGGATTTATTGAATAACCCTTCTCACTTGTTGTTTCTCTTAGGCCTACTACCATTATTAATGTTAGTTTTCACTTCAATATTGTCCGAGTACGTAGTGTTTGAGACAGTAATGTCTCTGATTAGCTCATCATTGTTTGTAAATATCAGGTCCAGCGTGTTTTCGTTCCTAGTTGGTTCTGTAATCTGCTGACTGGGCGAGAATTTGTCACAGAATCTCAGTAGTTCTCTGACCTGTAGTTTCTTATTTCCAGGTTGATTTCCTGCTATAATGTTATTTTTACTATTCTCCATTTTAAAATGGGCAGATTGAAGTCTGCAAAGAAGATAATATCTGGTACTGAGTTTGTTAAGTTATCAAGGATATTCCCTATTTTGTGGATTTGCTCAGTTAATTTCTCAACTGTTGCATCTTGCAGTTTGTATATTAAAATAATAATTAGATTTATATTTTCAACCCTGATTCCAAGTACCTCTACCACCTCATTAGTTGAGTTCAGGAGCACTGTTCATGCCAGTTCCTCTTTAATATACAGACCTACTCTTCCACCTGACCTTATTACTCTGTCACATCTATATAGATTATAATTTGGGATCCAGATTTCACTATCCATGTGGTCTTTTGTGTTGAATGATTTGCTCATTCAAATCATTCATTCATCATTTGCTCATTTATTTGATCATTCAAATATGAATGATTTCCCATAATGTGTGTGACTTCTGGTGAGCTTAGGTAGTTCTACGTTATAATGTAATTATACTGTACTGCACAGTTTATCATAACCCAAATTATCTTTATTTTTCAGTCCTGAGAAACGCTTTACAACGATTATGTCCCTCATGTAATATTATCGTGAACATTAATCAACATGTCTGCAAGTGTGGCTATAGGCTTTTTGATGTCAAACGTAAAGCTCAGCCGGAAAGCCAGGCTCAGGCAAATATCAAGAGATAGAAAAGAAAAAACATATACCTGTTGTACATGGTAAGCTCACTTATATTTTTATTCACAATGTTTAATATGGAAATAAATAACATATAATTGATTAATTTAATTTTATTTAAAGGAAATATTTTACTCCCTTTCATATTGTTGTAAAGATTACCAACATATATTGTCAAATGAGCAATTTATGTCATCTGCATTTAAAATACAGCTTTCACACACTTCACGTATTTGTGTTGGATAATATCATTTTCCAGCTTTACATAGAATACTTTGTGTTCTTTATCTATGTTCAGATGAGTTGCATAAAAGTGTGCAAGATTTACAACACCAAAAGAAATTGAAGGAGAATGAAGAGGAGATAACAGGGCTTCGAGCAATTTATGATTCCCAAAATAACAACCCAAAAAGGCGGACAATTATGTACACTGGCACTTCGTCTAGAAAAAGCAGAGCTTTAGGTATTAGTATTATTGTCAACAGTTAAATATAATCACTAACTGCTCTTAAATGTAATTATAAATAACTTGTTATAGTAATATATTTTTTACTGTTTTTTCTTCTATTACTAGGCACACCATCAAATCCTTTCCCTTGCAGTCATGAAGTAATGAAGCCTCCAGCTTCTGTTGTAGACGTTATACCCCAAAATATCAATGGTATGTTATATAATTATTTTAGAGAGATACAAATATAAATGCATTGCCATAGTAACCAAGGACTAAGTTGCAAATACAGTGTGTGTGTGTTTTTGGGGAATACGTATATATAGTTCCACTCTCTGGTGGTGAACAACAGTTATCTCAATGTCACTCACCGTACCCCTGCGGGTCTTCACTCTATCCTCGCGGCGCCACTGTACGCCAGGAGAGTATCCCAGTCAATCCCAACCGGCCTCTGATTGAGAAGGAGTGGGAACACAACTCGTTCACTTAACTGTTATGTGCCCGCCCCAACAATAGGGCTTTACTGTTAACCACAAGGTCGCCAACTGGTGTTTTCGGTGTCCAGTAACACGTCAGTGAACTGGTTGAATTTGTGGTATCCTTGGCAAGGTCACACTCAATAGATCAGGATATCAGGCAGGTACTTACTTTTATCACTCTTTGCTTTCAAGTATCATATAGCCACAAGATAAATGGAGGGGATGATATAAACACAAATGTATTTTGTATTTTACTTAAAACTCATTGAAAGATGTCACAAGGTCATATCAATAAATATCAGCTGATCCAGGCGGGAGTCGGTCGTTCCCACGTATATTATACACTCACTACGGTGGCAACACTCCCCCTCTCGTCAATGTCACAATCAGCTGGACGCCCTCCTCCGCGCGAAAGTTTATTGCTTGTTTCCCTGGCGTCACGCGCGCTGTTTCTTTAAGTTCTCAAAGATCACTAGAAGTTCGCACACTCGATATTTGTAACAATAGCACGTATAACTTCGCTACACTGTTTTCGGGCTCAAACAATCGTTTCTATAATAAATGTGACAATAATTCACTGTAATGGTTTTACACACTGCCCTTCATTTCAATGGTAACTTATGGAGTGTTTAACACTGGAGTTCTCAGTACTTCCTTTCGTGGGTGATAACACAATAAATCACTGCACTCACAAATGATTATTCAATGCACGAACATAGACATATATAATATAGATAAATCAGACATCAATAAATGGTAAATAAATAGTTACTGGGCACATAGCCTAACTCCCAAATACTGGCATAATATTATATATAAATCCTCACTACATGTTCACATTAAAGTCTCATCAAAGACATTCTCAACACAGTAAATTCATCACTTATTCCGGGTGCCTGTACGCACCAATAATAATATATATAAGTATCGTGAGTACTCTTGATAGTACTATTCTGCACACTGGTGCCTTACCGTGACATTGGTGAGCCTTGCTCACGACATACAAAATCCTCAGGCTAAATAATATAGCTGACTAAAGGGGAATTGGGAGGGAAACTAGAAACACCTACTTCCACCTATCCTCCGATGAGAGTTGAGTTGTAGCTCCTGGTCCTCGTGTCAGGAACGCCCCCACACACACGTTGTCGTGTCCTCCAGGAAACCCAATCACTGTCCCACCGTTAGCGCGTCGTCTCCGTGCCTTCTTCCCAGCAGGTCCGTGCTCGTCCTCGACTTCTTGTAGGGTTGGAGTCGGTCTCCCGGCCGTCGACTTCTCCCATCTACAGCTGCCCGCCTACTTCTCGGCTACAGTCGTCCGGATTCCCAAATAGTCCTCTTCTTCCTCTGCTACCCAGTGGCCCTGGTCAGCCACTACGCCGTCACGAATGGGTGAACTGCCTCAGACGTCGCCTACGTCACAGCACAGACTTCACTTCTTCTTGCACAGTACCTGTCCTGGAGCACTTGTTGCTCAATAACCGTCGATTCCCTCTCTGGTTCAACACATGAACTAAGGAAGACCTCACAGAGTACTGGCAGACTTCAGGTGACGCGTAAAATCCACGGGAGCGGGAAACAACTGTCAAACTGACAGGACCAATCGTCGCACGTCCAACCTCCTTGACGTGTCGTGTCTGACTGATGGCGCCAACGCGGCGCGCTGCCCGGACCCCCTTTCCTTCGTGACGTCACATTCGCCACGGGAGGTTTTCATTGGCTCCCGGTGCCACATTGCTGTCGGTGACCAATCCGGTGTCACTGACGTCACACAGTTTTGGCGGAGAAACAGGAGAGCCAGCGCCATCTTGGCTTCCTAAAGGGCCTAAACCACAGGCCAAAATATTATTGTTTCACAAATTTCTCGGCTCTCCGAGAACACTCCTTCCTCACACATATATCAAATTGATGCCTGCTACGTAGAGAACGCTTGGGTAAAGTGGACACGACTCTTACTGTAGGCGTGGGAGAAATATAAGGGGGGGAACACCGTCACAGTGTGTATATATATATATATATATATATATATATATATATATATATATATATATATATATATATATATATATATATATACATATAATATATATATACATATTTATATATATGTCGTAGCCAGAATGCACTTCTTGGCCTACTATGCAAGTACCGATTGGCCTAATAGGCCAAGTGACTTTTTATTTTCAATAAATTGTTTCCTTTTTTTTTAATTATTATTATATTATATTAAGAACATAAATTATTGATTTAGTTATGTTAGTTTAGATTAGGTTAAGATAAGTTAGGTTAGGAAGGATTGGTTAGGTTCAATCATATATCTACATTAATTTTAACTCAAATTTAAAAAAAATTAGCTCATACATAATGAAATGAATAACTTTATCATTTCACAAGAAAACATTTGAAAAAATATTGAAATTCTGGAAAACTTGGCTTATTAGGCAAATCTGGCCTTTCATAGTAGGGCCAAGAACTGCATTCTGGCTAGCTATATATATATATATATATATATATATATATATATATATATATATATATATATATATATATATATATATATATATATATATATATATATATGTCGTACCTAGTAGCCAGAACTCACTTCTCAGCCTACTATTCAAGGGCCGATTTGCCTAATAAGCCAAGTTTTCATTAATTAATATATTTACTATAATTTTTTTCTTATGAAATGATAAAGCAACCCTTTTCTCTATGTATGAGGTCAATTTTTTTTTATTGGAGTTAAAATTAACGTAGATATATGACCGAACCTAACCAACCCTACCTAACCTAACCTAACCTATATTTATAGGTAAGGTTAGGTTAGGTAGCCAAAAAAAGCTAGGTTAGGTTAGGTTAGGTAGGTTAGGTAGACGAAAAAACATTAATTCATGAAAACTTGGCTTATTAGGCAAATCGGGCCTTGAATAGTAGGCTGAGAAGTGCGTTCTGGCTATTAGGTACGACATATATATATATATATATATATATATATATATATATATATATATATATATATATATATATATATATATATATATATATATGTATATATATATATATATATATATATATATATATATATATATATATATGTCGTACCTAATAGCCAGAACGCACTTATCGGCCTACTATGCAAGGCCCGATTTGCGTAATAAGCCAAGTTTTCCTGAATTAATATAATTTCTCTATTTTTGTTCTTATGAAATGATAAATCTAACCATTTCATTATGTATGAGGTCATTTTTTTTTTATTGGAGCTTAAATTAACGAAGATACATGACCAAACCTAACCAACCCTACCTAACCTAACCTAACCTATCTTTATAGGTTAGGTTAGGTTAGGCAGCGGAAAAAGTTAGGTTAGGTTAGGTTAGGTAGGTTAGGTAGTCATAAAACAATTAATTCATGAAAACTTGGCTTACTAGGCAAATTGGGCCTTGCATAGTAGGCTGAGAAGTGAGTTCTGGCTACTAGGTACGACATATATATATATATATATATATATATATATATATATATATATATATATATATATATATATATATATATATATATGTCGTACCAAATAGCCAGAACGCACTTCTCAGCCTACTATGCAAGGCCCGATTTGCCTAATAAGCCAAGTTTTCCTGAATTAATATATTTTCTCTAATTTTTTTCTTATGAAATGATAAAGCTTCCTATTTCATTATGTATGAGGTCAATTTTTTTATATTGGAGTTAAAATTAACGTAGATATATGACCAAACCAAACCAACCCTACCTAACCTAACCTAGCCTATCTTTTTAGGTTAGGTTAGGTTAGGTAGCCGAAAAAGTTAGGTTAGGTTTGGTTAGGTAGGTTAGGTAGTCGAAAAACAATTAATTCATGAAAACTTGGCTTATTAGGCAAATCGGGCCTTGCATAGTAGGCAGAGAAGTGCGTTCTGGCTATTAGGTACGACATATATATATATATATATATATATATATATATATATATATATATATATATATATATATATATATATATATATATAAATATATATATATATATATATATGTCGTACCTAGTAGCCAGAACTCACTTCTCAGCCTACTATTCAAGGCCCGATTTGCCTAATAAGCCAAGTTTTCCTGAATTAATATATTTACTATAATTTTTTTCTTATGAAATGATAAAGCAACCCTTTTCTCTATGTATGAGGTAAATTTTTTTTTATTGGAGTTAAAATTAACGTAGATATATGACCGAACCTAACCAACCCTACCTAACCTAACCTAACCTATATTTATAGGTAAGGTTAGGTTAGGTAGCCAAAAAAAGCTAGGTTAGGTTAGGTTAGGTAGGTTAGGTAGACGAAAAAACATTAATTCATGAAAACTTGGCTTATTAGGCAAATCGGGCCTTGAATAGTAGGCTGAGAAGTGCGTTCTGGCTATTAGGTACGACATATATATATATATATATATATATATATATATATATATATATATATATATATATATATATATATATATATATATATATATATATATATATATATATATATATATATATATATGTCGTACCTAGTAGCCAGAACTCACTTTTCAGCCTACTATGCACGGCCAGATTTGCCTAATAAGCCAAGTTTTCATGAATTAATTGTTTTTCGACTACCTAACCTACCTAACCTAACCTAACCTAACCTAACCTAACTTTTTCGGCTACCTAACCTAACCTAACCAATAAAGATAGGTTAGGTTAGGTTAGGTAGGGTTGGTTAGGTTCGGTCATATATCTACGTTAATTTTAACTGCAATAAAAAAAAATTGACCTCATAGATGATGAAATGGGTAGCTTTATCATTTCAAAAGAAAAAAAATTGAGAAAATATATTAATTCAGGAAAACTTGGCTTATTAGGCAAATCGGGCCATGCATAGTAGGCTGAGAAGTGCGTTCTGGCTACTAGGTACGACATATATATATATATATATATATATATATATATATATATATATATATATATATATATATATATATATATGTCGTACCTAGTAGCCAGAACGCACTTCTCAGCCTACTATGCAAGGCCCGATTTGCCTAATAAGCCAAGTTTTCCTGAATTAACATATTTTCTCTAATTTTTTTCTTATGAAATGATAAAGCTACCCATTTCATTATGTATGAGGTCAATTGTTTTTTATTGGAGTTAAAATTAACGTAGATATATGACCGAACCTAACCAACCCTACCTAGCCTAACCTAACCTATCTTTACAGGTTAGGTTAGGTTAGGTAGCCGAAAAAGTTAGGTTAGGTTAGGTTAGGTAGTCGAAAAACAATTAATTCATGAAAACTTGGCTTATTAGGCAAATTGGGCCTTGCATAGTAGGCTGAGAAGTGCGTTCTGGCTACTAGGTACGACATAATATATATATATATATATATTATTAAATATGACCGAAAAAGTAAGATTAATAATTCTAACACGAATTTTCTCAATCTTTCGTACATTACGCTTCACTGTTGGAGGTAAATAAAAAATCACTTCTCCAAAATTCATTTTTATTTCTAGTCTGACGCGACACGGGCGCGTTTCGTAAAACTTATTACATTTTCAAAGACTTCACAAATACACAACTGATTAGAACTTACGTATCTCTGAGTTTATATCTACATTTGAGTGAGGTGGGAAGGGTGATGTGGCATTAGAACAAGATGGGATATTAATAGGGTATTAAAAGTATCAACACAAGACAGAACAGAAACAATGGGTATTGAATAGAAGTGTTTGTAGAAAGCCTATTGGTCCATATTTCTTGATGCTTCTATATTGGAGTGGAGTCTTGAGGTGGGTAGAATATAGTTGTGCAATAATTGGCTGTTGATTGCTGGTGTTGACTTCTTGATGTGTAGTGCCTCGCAAACGTCAAGCCGCCTGCTATCGCTGTATCTATCGATGATTTCTGTGTTGTTTACTAGGATTTCTCTGGCGATGGTTTGGTTATGGGAAGAGATTATATGTTCCTTAATGGAGCCCTGTTGCTTATGCATCGTTAAACGCCTAGAAAGAGATGTTGTTGTCTTGCCTATATACTGGGTTTTTTGGAGCTTACAGTCCCCAAGTGGGCATTTGAAGGCATAGACGACGTTAGTCTCTTTTAAAGCGTTCTGTTTTGTGTCTGGAGAGTTTCTCATGAGTAGGCTGGCCGTTTTTCTGGTTTTATAGTAAATCGTCAGTTGTATCCTCTGATTTTTGTCTGTAGGGATAACGTTTCTATTAACAATATCTTTCAGGACCCTTTCCTCCGTTTTATGAGCTGTGGAAAAGAAGTTCCTGTAAAATAGTCTAATAGGGGGTATAGGTGTTGTGTTAGTTGTCTCTTCAGAGGTTGCATGGCTTTTCACTTTCCTTCTTATGATGTCTTCGATGAAACCATTGGAGAAGCCGTTATTGACTAGGACCTGCCTTACCCTACAGAGTCCTAGTCAATAACGGCTTCTCCAATGGTTTCATCGAAGACATCATAAGAAGGAAAGTGAAAAGCCATGCAACCTCTGAAGAGACAACTAACACAACACCTATACCCCCTATTAGACTATTTTACAGGAACTTCTTTTCCACAGCTCATAAAACGGAGGAAAGGGTCCTGAAAGATATTGTTAATAGAAACGTTATCCCTACAGACAAAAATCAGAGGATACAACTGACGATTTACTATAAAACCAGAAAAACGGCCAGCCTACTCATGAGAAACTCTCCAGACACAAAACAGAACGCTTTAAAAGAGACTAACGTCGTCTATGCCTTCAAATGCCCACTTGGGGACTGTAAGCTCCAAAAAACCCAGGATATAGGCAAGACAACAACATCTCTTTCTAGGCGTTTAACGATGCATAAGCAACAGGGCTCCATTAAGGAACATATAATCTCTTCCCATAACCAAACCATCGCCAGAGAAATCCTAGTAAACAACACAGAAATCATCGATAGATACAGCGATAGCAGGCGGCTTGACGTTTGCGAGGCACTACACATCAAGAAGTCAACACCAGCAATCAACAGCCAATTATTGCACAACTATATTCTACCCACCTCAAGACTCCACTCCAATATAGAAGCATCAAGAAATATGGACCAATAGGCTTTCTACAAACACTTCTATTCAATACCCATTGTTTCTGTTCTGTCTTGTGTTGATACTTTTAATACCCTATTAATATCCCATCTTGTTCTAATGCCACATCACCCTTCCCACCTCACTCAAATGTAGATATAAACTCAGAGATACGTAAGTTCTAATCAGTTGTGTATTTGTGAAGTCTTTGAAAATGTAATAAGTTTTACGAAACGCGCCCGTGTCGCGTCAGACTAGAAATAAAAATGAATTTTGGAGAAGTGATTTTTTATTTACCTCCAACAGTGAAGCGTAATGTACGAAAGATTGAGAAAATTCGTGTTAGAATTATTAATCTTACTTTTTCGGTCATATTTAATAATATATGTCTACAGGAAAGACTGCTACCAAAATATACTAATATATATATATATATATATATATATATATATATATATATATATATATATATATAGGATGGGGGTACCACCTCTGGTGCAATTATAGGGACCCACAGCCTCAGAGAAGGGAACACAGAGCATTCAGGGAAAAACTTGCCATTTAACTCTGAATACGTAAGAGTGTTCGCTTCTCTTACCACCCCCCTCTTTTTTTTTATGGTGTACACGTTATTATGCAAGGTTATACAGTTACATATTTGATTTTATGCAAAAAATGAGCATTAAAAGGACACACAAAAAAGTTCGCTTCCTAGAGGCTGTAGATTTCCTCGAACTTCTCCGACGCCGGGCAGGAACCGAGGATGCAGCGAGCATTCCCCCTCTGGATTGCGACACTGAAGCGCTGAAAGAGAAAACTTGCTGCTCTAGGGTCTCTTGTGGTGCCAATGAGCTTGGAACCAAGATCCTTAAGAAACCTTGTAGCACTCTCTCCCCATGGGCCTAGGGTCTCAGACCCTATTGGAACGAAGTTGTACCGATGATCTAATTGCCTATACTTGGCTGACTTGTCTCTTTCTCTGCGTGTATATAAAACTACTATGGAAGAAATGTCCAACAACGACAACAACATCTCCAAGGTTTGCCAGAGCGCAAAACGTATGCAGCCAGGAACACCTGCTCAGACTCAAACCGCCAAACTACCCGTCTTGCTGCCGGCTCCTCTGATTGGTCGCCGGTCGGGCTGCAACTGCACTCCACCCCCCCATACTACTTGATGTCTGGGGCCGCCACGACCTCAGTCAGAATATTCCGTGCTTTCACAGTTAACACTTCTCCCTGCTAGACGTAAGCTTTGGCGTACGTGTACTAAGAGAGGTGATAGCTTAAAGCCAATATTCCAGCACCTCTCATTACTTGTATATTGCACTTCTTGTTATTTTGCTCACTTGTCTTAACGTAACTTTTCATTGTGTCATTTAATTATTCTTATTATTTTGATTGATTGATTTTATTATACGAATTTGTTTGACCATTTTATTCATGTTTTATTTCTTTAACGTAATTAAAATTTCATTGTTAAAATTTACTTGTGTTTTGTGTGTCTTCTCCTTACCTTACCACAGACGAGGTTCCAGATTTTCTATTTTTTTTAATACTATGTGACGAGGCCATACCCCTAGCTTTGAACAGCTGAACACCAACGCGTTACCGTCACAATATATATATATATATATATATATATATATATATATATATATATATATATATATATATATATATATATATATATATATATATATATATATATAACTTTTTAGACACTCAACCCACCAGGGGACTCGAACACTGGCCAACAAGGTGGCAGTTGCATGCTGTATCCACTACACTATACTTCAAAGCCATAAGAGAGGTAGGAATTCTGGGGTATTTAACCAACCTGAACTCCAATCCTCTCCCAGGCAATGAGATAGTGTGGGACCTCGGATGCTCTTTCATCGGTTCCTGTTATATGGGAAAACTCAGTGCCAAATGCTTAATGCACAGACTACCCTATTCCAGTAGCTGAAGTTTATAACTTTTTAGACACTCAACCCACCAGGGGACTCGAACACTGGCCAACAAGGTGGCAGTTGCATGCTGTATCCACTACACTATACTTCAAAGCCATAAGAGAGGTAGGAATTCTGGGGTATTTAACCAACCTGAACTCTAATCCTCACCCAGGCAATGAGATAGTGAGCAACCTCGGATGCTCTTTCATCGGTTCCTGTTATATGGGAAAACTCAGTGCCAAATGCTTAATGCACAGACTACCCTATTCCAGTAGCTGAAGTTTATAACTTTTTAGACACTCAACCCACCAGGGGACTCGACCACTGGCCAACAAGGTGGCAGTTGCATGCTGTATCCACTACACTATACTTCAAAGCCATAAGAGAGGTAGGAATTCTGGGGTATTTAACCAACCTGAACTCTAATCCTCTCCCAGGCAATGAGATAGTGAGCGACCTCGGATGCTCTTTCATCGGTTCCTGTTATATGGGAAAACTCAGTGCCAAATGCTTAATGCACAGACTACCCTATTCCAATAGCTGAAGTTTATAACTTTTTAGACACTCAACCCACCAGGGGACTCGAACACTGGCCAACAAGGTGGCAGTTGCATGCTGTATCCACTACACTATACTTCAAAGCCATAAGAGAGGTAGGAATTCTGGGGTATTTAACCAACCTGAACTCCAATCCTCTCCCAGGCAATGAGATAGTATGGGACCTCGGATGCTCTTTCATCGGTTCCTGTTATATGGGAAAACTCAGTGCCAAATGCTTAATGCACAGACTACCCTATTCCAGTAGCTGAAGTTTATAACTTTTTAGACACTCAACCCACCAGGGGACTCGAACACTGGCCAACAAGGTGGCAGTTGCATGCTGTATCCACTACACTATACTTCAAAGCCATAAGAGAGGTAGGAATTCTGGGGTATTTAACCAACCTGAACTCCAATCCTCTCCCAGGCAATGAGATAGTGTGGGACCTCGGATGCTCTTTCATCGGTTCCTGTTATATGGGAAAACTCAGTGCCAAATGCTTAATGCACAGACTACCCTATTCCAGTAGCTGAAGTTTATAACTTTTTAGACACTCAACCCACCAGGGGACTCGAACACTGGCCAACAAGGTGGCAGTTGCATGCTGTATCCACTACACTATACTTCAAAGCCATAAGAGAGGTAGGAATTCTGGGGTATTTAACCAACCAGAACTCCAATCCTCTCCCAGGCAATGAGATAGTGTGGGACCTCGGATGCTCTTTCATCGGTTCCTGTTATATGGGAAAACTCAGTGCCAAATGCTTATTGCACAGATTACCCTATTCCAGTAGCTGAAGTTTATAACTTTTTAGACACTCAACCCACCAGGGGACTCGAACACTGGCCAACAAGGTGGCAGTTGCATGCTGTATCCACTACACTATACTTCAAAGCCATAAGAGAGGTAGGAATTCTGGGGTATTTAACCAACCTGAACTCCAATCCTCTCCCAGGCAATGAGATAGTGTGGGACCTCGGATGCTCTTTCATCGGTTCCTGTTATATGGGAAAACTCAGTGCCAAATGCTTAATGCACAGATTAACCTATTCCAGTAGCTGAAGTTTATAACTTTTTAGACACTCAACCCACCAGGGGACTCGAACACTGGCCAACAAGGTGGCAGTTGCATGCTGTATCCACTACACTATACTTCAAAGCCATAAGAGAGGTAGGAATTGTGGGGTATTTAACCAACCTGAACTCCAATCCTCTCCCAGGCAATGAGATAGTGTGGGACCTCGGATGCTCTTTCATCGGTTCCTGTTATATGGGAAAACTCAGTGCCAAATGCTTAATGCACAGACTAACCTATTCCAGTAGCTGAAGTTTATAACTTTTTAGACACTCAACCCACCAGGGGACTCGAACACTGGCCAACAAGGTGGCAGTTGCATGCTGTATCCACTACACTATACTTCAAAGCCATAAGAGAGGTAGGAATTCTGGGGTATTTAACCAACCTAAACTCCAATCCTCTCCCAGGCAATGAGATAGTGTGGGACCTCGGATGCTCTTTCATCGGTTCCTGTTATATGGGAAAACTCAGTGCCAAATGCTTAATGCACAGACTACCCTATTCCAGTAGCTGAAGTTTATAACTTTTTAGACACTCAACCCACCAGGGGACTCGAACACTGGCCAACAAGGTGGCAGTTGCATGCTGTATCCACTACACTATACTTCAAAGCCATAAGAGAGGTAGGAATTCTGGGGTATTTAACCAACCTGAACTCTCATCCTCTCCCAGGCAATGAGATAGTGAGGGACCTCGGATGCTCTTTCATCGGTTCCTGTTATATGGGAAAACTCAGTGCCAAATGCTTAATGCACAGACTACCCTATTCCAATAGCTGAAGTTTATAACTTTTTAGACACTCAACCCACCAGGGGACTCGAACACTGGCCAACAAGGTGGCAGTTGCATGCTGTATCCACTACACTATACTTCAAAGCCATAAGAGAGGTAGGAATTCTGGGGTATTTAACCAACCTGAACTCCAATCCTCTCCCAGGCAATGAGATAGTATGGGACCTCGGATGCTCTTTCATCGGTTCCTGTTATATGGGAAAACTCAGTGCCAAATGCTTAATGCACAGACTACCCTATTCCAGTAGCTGAAGTTTATAACTTTTTAGACACTCAACCCACCAGGGGACTCGAACACTGGCCAACAAGGTGGCAGTTGCATGCTGTATCCACTACACTATACTTCAAAGCCATAAGAGAGGTAGGAATTCTGGGGTATTTAACCAACCTGAACTCCAATCCTCTCCCAGGCAATGAGATAGTGTGGGACCTCGGATGCTCTTTCATCGGTTCCTGTTATATGGGAAAACTCAGTGCCAAATGCTTAATGCACAGACTTACCCTATTCCAGTAGCTGAAGTTTATAACTTTTTAGACACTCAACCCACCAGGGGACTCGAACACTGGCCAACAAGGTGGCAGTTGCATGCTGTATCCACTACACTATACTTCAAAGCCATAAGAGAGGTAGGAATTCTGGGGTATTTAACCAACCTGAACTCCAATCCTCTCCCAGGCAATGAGATAGTGTGGGACCTCGGATGCTCTTTCATCGGTTCCTGTTATATGGGAAAACTCAGTGCCAAATGCTTAATGCACAGACTAACCTATTCCAGTAGCTGAAGTTTATAACTTTTTAGACACTCAACCCACCAGGGGACTCGAACACTGGCCAACAAGGTGGCAGTTGCATGCTGTATCCACTACACTATACTTCAAAGCCATAAGAGAGGTAGGAATTCTGGGGTATTTAACCAACCTAAACTCCAATCCTCTCCCAGGCAATGAGATAGTGTGGGACCTCGGATGCTCTTTCATCGGTTCCTGTTATATGGGAAAACTCAGTGCCAAATGCTTAATGCACAGACTACCCTATTCCAGTAGCTGAAGTTTATAACTTTTTAGACACTCAACCCACCAGGGGACTCGAACACTGGCCAACAAGGTGGCAGTTGCATGCTGTATCCACTACACTATACTTCAAAGCCATAAGAGAGGTAGGAATTCTGGGGTATTTAACCAACCTGAACTCCAATCCTCTCCCAGGCAATGAGATAGTGTGGGACCTCGGATGCTCTTTCATCGGTTCCTGTTATATGGGAAAACTCAGTGCCAAATGCTTAATGCACAGACTAACCTATTCCAGTAGCTGAAGTTTATAACTTTTTAGACACTCAACCCACCAGGGGACTCGAACACTGGCCAACAAGGTGGCAGTTGCATGCTGTATCCACTACACTATACTTCAAAGCCATAAGAGAGGTAGGAATTCTGGGGTATTTAACCAACCTGAACTCCAATCCTCTCCCAGGCAATGAGATAGTGTGGGACCTCGGAAGCTCTTTCATCGGTTCCTGTTATATGGGAAAACTCAGTGCCAAATGCTTAATGCACAGATTACCCTATTCCAGTAGCTGAAGTTTATAACTTTTTAGACACTCAACCCACCAGGGGACTCGAACACTGGCCAACAAGGTGGCAGTTGCATGCTGTATCCACTACACTATACTTCAAAGCCATAAGAGAGGTAGGAATTCTGGGGTATTTAACCAACCTGAACTCCAATCCTCTCCCAGGCAATGAGATAGTGTGGGACCTTGGATGCTCTTTCATCGGTTCCTGTTATATGGGAAAACTCAGTGCCAAATGCTTAATGCACAGACTAACCTATTCCAGTAGCTGAAGTTTATAACTTTTTAGACACTCAACCCACCAGGGGACTCGAACACTGGCCAACAAGGTGGCAGTTGCATGCTGTATCCACTACACTATACTTCAAAGCCATAAGAGAGGTAGGAATTCTGGGGTATTTAACCAACCTAAACTCCAATCCTCTCCCAGGCAATGAGATAGTGTGGGACCTCGGATGCTCTTTCATCGGTTCCTGTTATATGGGAAAACTCAGTGCCAAATGCTTAATGCACAGACTACCCAATTCCAGTAGCTGAAGTTTATAACTTTTTAGACACTCAACCCACCAGGGGACTCGAACACTGGCCAACAAGGTGGCAGTTGCATGCTGTATCCACTACACTATACTTCAAAGCCATAAGAGAGGTAGGAATTCTAGGGTATTTAACCAACCTGAACTCCAATCCTCTCCCAGGCAATGAGATAGTGTGGGACCTCGGATGCTCTTTCATCGGTTCCTGTTATATGGGAAAACTCAGTGCCAAATGCTTAATGCACAGACTACCCTATTCCAGTAGCTGAAGTTTATAACTTTTTAGACACTCACCCCACCAGGGGACTCGAACACTGGCCAACAAGGTGGCAGTTGCATGCTGTATCCACTACACTATATTTCAAAGCCATAAGACAGGTAGGAATTCTGGGGTATTTAACCAACCTGAACTCCAATCCTCTCCCAGGCAATGAGATAGTGTGGGACCTCGGATGCTCTTTCATCGGTTCCTGTTATATGGGAAAACTCAGTGCCAAATGCTTAATGCACAGACTACCCTATTCCAGTAGCTGAAGTTTATAACTTTTTAGACACTCAACCCACCAGGGGACTCGAACACTGGCCAACAAGGTGGCAGTTGCATGCTGTATCCACTACACAATACTTCAAAGCCATAAGAGAGGTAGGAATTCTGGGGTATTTAACCAACCTGAACTCCAATCCTCTCCCAGGCAATGAGATAGTGTGGGACCTCGGATGCTCTTTCATCGGTTCCTGTTATATGGGAAAACTCAGTGCCAAATGCTTAATGCACAGACTACCCTATTCCAGTAGCTGAAGTTTATAACTTTTTAGACACTCAACCCACCAGGGGACTCGAACACTGGCCAACAAGGTGGCAGTTGCATGCTGTATCCACTACACGATACTTCAAAGCCATAAGAGAGGTAGGAATTCTGGGGTATTTAACCAACCTAAACTCCAATCCTCTCCCAGGCAATGAGATAGTGTGGGACCTCGGATGCTCTTTCATCGGTTCCTGTTATATGGGAAAACTCAGTGCCAAATGCTTAATGCACAGACTACCCTATTCCAGTAGCTGAAGTTTATAACTTTTTAGACACTCAACCCACCAGGGGACTCGAACACTGGCCAACAAGGTGGCAGTTGCATGCTGTATCCACTACACTATACTTCAAAGCCATAAGAGAGGTAGGAATTCTGGGGTATTTAACCAACCTGAACTCCAATCCTCTCCCAGGCAATGAGATAGTGTGGGACCTCGGATGCTCTTTCATCGGTTCCTGTTATATGGGAAAACTCAGTGCCAAATGCTTAATTCACAGACTACCCTATTCCAGTAGCTGAAGTTTATAACTTTTTAGACACTCAACCCACCAGGGGACTCGAACACTGGCCAACAAGGTGGCAGTTGCATGCTGTATCCACTACACTATACTTCAAAGCCATAAGAGAGGCAGGAATTATGGGGTATTTAACCAACCTGAACTCCAATCCTCTCCCAACAATGAGATAGTGTGGGACCTCGGATGCTCTTTCATCGGTTCCTGTTATATGGGAAAACTCAGTGCCAAATGCTTAATGCACAGACTACCCTGTTCCAATAGCTGAAGTTTATAACTTTTTAGACACTCAACCCACCAGGGGACTCGAACACTGGCCAACAAGGTGGCAGTTGCATGCTGTATCCACTACACTATACTTCAAAGCCATAAGAGAGGTAGGAATTCTGGGGTATTTAACCAACCTGAACTCCAATCCTCTCCCAGGCAATGAGATAGTGTGGGACCTCGGATGCTCTTTCATCGGTTCATGTTATATGGGAAAACTCAGTGCCAAATGCTTAATGCACAGACTACCCTATTCCAGTAGCTGAAGTTTATAACTTTTTAGACACTCAACCCACCAGGGGACTCGAACACTGGCCAACAAGGTGGCAGTTGCATGCTGTATCCACTACACTATACTTCAAAGCCATAAGAGAGGTAGGAATTCTGGGGTATTTAACCAACCTAAACTCCAATCCTCTCCCAGGCAGTGGATACAGCATGCAACTGCCACCTTGTTGGCCAGTGTTCGAGTCCCCTGGTGGGTTGAGTGTCTAAAAAGTTATAAACTTCAGCTACTGGAATAGGGTAGTCTGTGCATTAAGCATTTGGCACTGAGTTTTCCCATATAACAGGAACCGATGAAAGAGCATCCGAGGTCCCACACTATCTCATTGCCTGGGAGAGGATTGGAGTTCAGGATGGTTAAATACCCCAGAATTCCTACCTCTCGTATGGCTTTGAAGAATAGTGTAGTGGATACAGCATGCAACTGCCACCTTGTTCGCCAGTGTTCGAGTCCCCTGGTGGGTTGAGTGTCTAAAAAGTTATAAACTTCAGCTACTGGAATAGGGTAGTCTGTGCATTAAGCATTTGGCACTGAGTTTTCCCATATAACAGGAACCGATGAAAGAGCATCCGAGGTCCCACACTATCTCATTGCCTGGGAGAGGATTGGAGTTCAGGTTGGTTAAATACCCCAGAATTCCTACCTCTCTTATGGCTTTGAAGTATAGTGTAGTGGATACAGCATGCAACTGCCACCTTGTTGGCCAGTGTTCGAGTCCCCTGGTGGGTTGAGTGTCTAAAAAGTTATAAACTTCAGCTACTGGAATAGGGTAGTCTGTGCATTAAGCATTTGGCACTGAGTTTTCCCATATAACAGGAACCGATGAAAGAGCATCCGAGGTCCCACACTATCTCATTGCCTGGGAGAGGATTGGAGTTCAGGTTGGTTAAATACCCCAGAATTCCTACCTCTCTTATGGCTTTGAAGTATAGTGTAGTGGATACAGCATGCAACTGCCACCTTGTTGGCCAGTGTTCGAGTCCCCTGGTGGGTTGAGTGTCTAAAAAGTTATAAACTTCAGCTACTGGAATAGGGTAGTCTGTGCATTAAGCATTTGGCACTGAGTTTTCCCATATAACAGGAACCGATGAAAGAGCATCCGAGGTCCCACACTATCTCATTGCCTGGGAGAGGATTGGAGTTCAGGTTGGTTAAATACCCCAGAATTCCTACCTCTCTTATGGCTTTGAAGTATAGTGTAGTGGATACAGCATGCAACTGCCACCTTGTTGGCCAGTGTTCGAGTCCCCTGGTGGGTTGAGTGTCTAAAAAGTTATAAACTTCAGCTACTGGAATAGGGTAGTCTGTGCATTAAGCATTTGGCACTGAGTTTTCCCATATAACAGGAACCGATGAAAGAGCATCCGAGGTCCCACACTATCTCATTGCCTGGGAGAGGATTGGAGTTCAGGTTGGTTAAATACCCCAGAATTCCTACCTCTCTTATGGCTTTGAAGTATAGTGTAGTGGATACAGCATGCAACTGCCACCTTGTTGGCCAGTGTTCGAGTCCCCTGGTGGGTTGAGTGTCTAAAAAGTTATAAACTTCAGCTACTGGAATAGGGTAGTCTGTGCATTAAGCATTTGGCACTGAGTTTTCCCATATAACAGGAACCGATGAAAGAGCATCCGAGGTCCCACACTATCTCATTGCCTGGGAGAGGATTGGAGTTCAGGTTGGTTAAATACCCCAGAATTCCTACCTCTCTTATGGCTTTGAAGTATAGTGTAGTGGATACAGCATGCAACTGCCACCTTGTTGGCCAGTGTTCGAGTCCCCTGGTGGGTTGAGTGTCTAAAAAGTTATAAACTTCAGCTACTGGAATAGGGTAGTCTGTGCATTAAGCATTTGGCACTGAGTTTTCCCATATAACAGGAACCGATGAAAGAGCATCCGAGGTCCCACACTATCTCATTGCCTGGGAGAGGATTGGAGTTCAGGTTGGTTAAATACCCCAGAATTCCTACCTCTCTTATGGCTTTGAAGTATAGTGTAGTGGATACAGCATGCAACTGCCACCTTGTTGGCCAGTGTTCGAGTCCCCTGGTGGGTTGAGTGTCTAAAAAGTTATAAACTTCAGCTACTGGAATAGGGTAGTCTGTGCATTAAGCATTTGGCACTGAGTTTTCCCATATAACAGGAACCGATGAAAGAGCATCCGAGGTCCCACACTATCTCATTGCCTGGGAGAGGATTGGAGTTCAGGTTGGTTAAATACCCCAGAATTCCTACCTCTCTTATGGCTTTGAAGTATAGTGTAGTGGATACAGCATGCAACTGCCACCTTGTTGGCCAGTGTTCGAGTCCCCTGGTGGGTTGAGTGTCTAAAAAGTTATAAACTTCAGCTACTGGAATAGGGTAGTCTGTGCATTAAGCATTTGGCACTGAGTTTTCCCATATAACAGGAACCGATGAAAGAGCATCCGAGGTCCCACACTATCTCATTGCCTGGGAGAGGATTGGAGTTCAGGTTGGTTAAATACCCCAGAATTCCTACCTCTCTTATGGCTTTGAAGTATAGTGTAGTGGATACAGCATGCAACTGCCACCTTGTTGGCCAGTGTTCGAGTCCCCTGGTGGGTTGAGTGTCTAAAAAGTTATAAACTTCAGCTACTGGAATAGGGTAGTCTGTGCATTAAGCATTTGGCACTGAGTTTTCCCATATAACAGGAACCGATGAAAGAGCATCCGAGGTCCCACACTATCTCATTGCCTGGGAGAGGATTGGAGTTCAGGTTGGTTAAATACCCCAGAATTCCTACCTCTCTTATGGCTTTGAAGTATAGTGTAGTGGATACAGCATGCAACTGCCACCTTGTTGGCCAGTGTTCGAGTCCCCTGGTGGGTTGAGTGTCTAAAAAGTTATAAACTTCAGCTACTGGAATAGGGTAGTCTGTGCATTAAGCATTTGGCACTGAGTTTTCCCATATAACAGGAACCGATGAAAGAGCATCCGAGGTCCCACACTATCTCATTGCCTGGGAGAGGATTGGAGTTCAGGTTGGTTAAATACCCCAGAATTCCTACCTCTCTTATGGCTTTGAAGTATAGTGTAGTGGATACAGCATGCAACTGCCACCTTGTTGGCCAGTGTTCGAGTCCCCTGGTGGGTTGAGTGTCTAAAAAGTTATAAACTTCAGCTACTGGAATAGGGTAGTCTGTGCATTAAGCATTTGGCACTGAGTTTTCCCATATAACAGGAACCGATGAAAGAGCATCCGAGGTCCCACACTATCTCATTGCCTGGGAGAGGATTGGAGTTCAGGTTGGTTAAATACCCCAGAATTCCTACCTCTCTTATGGCTTTGAAGTATAGTGTAGTGGATACAGCATGCAACTGCCACCTTGTTGGCCAGTGTTCGAGTCCCCTGGTGGGTTGAGTGTCTAAAAAGTTATAAACTTCAGCTACTGGAATAGGGTAGTCTGTGCATTAAGCATTTGGCACTGAGTTTTCCCATATAACAGGAACCGATGAAAGAGCATCCGAGGTCCCACACTATCTCATTGCCTGGGAGAGGATTGGAGTTCAGGTTGGTTAAATACCCCAGAATTCCTACCTCTCTTATGGCTTTGAAGTATAGTGTAGTGGATACAGCATGCAACTGCCACCTTGTTGGCCAGTGTTCGAGTCCCCTGGTGGGTTGAGTGTCTAAAAAGTTATAAACTTCAGCTACTGGAATAGGGTAGTCTGTGCATTAAGCATTTGGCACTGAGTTTTCCCATATAACAGGAACCGATGAAAGAGCATCCGAGGTCCCACACTATCTCATTGCCTGGGAGAGGATTGGAGTTCAGGTTGGTTAAATACCCCAGAATTCCTACCTCTCTTATGGCTTTGAAGTATAGTGTAGTGGATACAGCATGCAACTGCCACCTTGTTGGCCAGTGTTCGAGTCCCCTGGTGGGTTGAGTGTCTAAAAAGTTATAAACTTCAGCTACTGGAATAGGGTAGTCTGTGCATTAAGCATTTGGCACTGAGTTTTCCCATATAACAGGAACCGATGAAAGAGCATCCGAGGTCCCACACTATCTCATTGCCTGGGAGAGGATTGGAGTTCAGGTTGGTTAAATACCCCAGAATTCCTACCTCTCTTATGGCTTTGAAGTATAGTGTAGTGGATACAGCATGCAACTGCCACCTTGTTGGCCAGTGTTCGAGTCCCCTGGTGGGTTGAGTGTCTAAAAAGTTATAAACTTCAGCTACTGGAATAGGGTAGTCTGTGCATTAAGCATTTGGCACTGAGTTTTCCCATATAACAGGAACCGATGAAAGAGCATCCGAGGTCCCACACTATCTCATTGCCTGGGAGAGGATTGGAGTTCAGGTTGGTTAAATACCCCAGAATTCCTACCTCTCTTATGGCTTTGAAGTATAGTGTAGTGGATACAGCATGCAACTGCCACCTTGTTGGCCAGTGTTCGAGTCCCCTGGTGGGTTGAGTGTCTAAAAAGTTATAAACTTCAGCTACTGGAATAGGGTAGTCTGTGCATTAAGCATTTGGCACTGAGTTTTCCCATATAACAGGAACCGATGAAAGAGCATCCGAGGTCCCACACTATCTCATTGCCTGGGAGAGGATTGGAGTTCAGGTTGGTTAAATACCCCAGAATTCCTACCTCTCTTATGGCTTTGAAGTATAGTGTAGTGGATACAGCATGCAACTGCCACCTTGTTGGCCAGTGTTCGAGTCCCCTGGTGGGTTGAGTGTCTAAAAAGTTATAAACTTCAGCTACTGGAATAGGGTAGTCTGTGCATTAAGCATTTGGCACTGAGTTTTCCCATATAACAGGAACCGATGAAAGAGCATCCGAGGTCCCACACTATCTCATTGCCTGGGAGAGGATTGGAGTTCAGGTTGGTTAAATACCCCAGAATTCCTACCTCTCTTATGGCTTTGAAGTATAGTGTAGTGGATACAGCATGCAACTGCCACCTTGTTGGCCAGTGTTCGAGTCCCCTGGTGGGTTGAGTGTCTAAAAAGTTATAAACTTCAGCTACTGGAATAGGGTAGTCTGTGCATTAAGCATTTGGCACTGAGTTTTCCCATATAACAGGAACCGATGAAAGAGCATCCGAGGTCCCACACTATCTCATTGCCTGGGAGAGGATTGGAGTTCAGGTTGGTTAAATACCCCAGAATTCCTACCTCTCTTATGGCTTTGAAGTATAGTGTAGTGGATACAGCATGCAACTGCCACCTTGTTGGCCAGTGTTCGAGTCCCCTGGTGGGTTGAGTGTCTAAAAAGTTATAAACTTCAGCTACTGGAATAGGGTAGTCTGTGCATTAAGCATTTGGCACTGAGTTTTCCCATATAACAGGAACCGATGAAAGAGCATCCGAGGTCCCACACTATCTCATTGCCTGGGAGAGGATTGGAGTTCAGGTTGGTTAAATACCCCAGAATTCCTACCTCTCTTATGGCTTTGAAGTATAGTGTAGTGGATACAGCATGCAACTGCCACCTTGTTGGCCAGTGTTCGAGTCCCCTGGTGGGTTGAGTGTCTAAAAAGTTATAAACTTCAGCTACTGGAATAGGGTAGTCTGTGCATTAAGCATTTGGCACTGAGTTTTCCCATATAACAGGAACCGATGAAAGAGCATCCGAGGTCCCACACTATCTCATTGCCTGGGAGAGGATTGGAGTTCAGGTTGGTTAAATACCCCAGAATTCCTACCTCTCTTATGGCTTTGAAGTATAGTGTAGTGGATACAGCATGCAACTGCCACCTTGTTGGCCAGTGTTCGAGTCCCCTGGTGGGTTGAGTGTCTAAAAAGTTATAAACTTCAGCTACTGGAATAGGGTAGTCTGTGCATTAAGCATTTGGCACTGAGTTTTCCCATATAACAGGAACCGATGAAAGAGCATCCGAGGTCCCACACTATCTCATTGCCTGGGAGAGGATTGGAGTTCAGGTTGGTTAAATACCCCAGAATTCCTACCTCTCTTATGGCTTTGAAGTATAGTGTAGTGGATACAGCATGCAACTGCCACCTTGTTGGCCAGTGTTCGAGTCCCCTGGTGGGTTGAGTGTCTAAAAAGTTATAAACTTCAGCTACTGGAATAGGGTAGTCTGTGCATTAAGCATTTGGCACTGAGTTTTCCCATATAACAGGAACCGATGAAAGAGCATCCGAGGTCCCACACTATCTCATTGCCTGGGAGAGGATTGGAGTTCAGGTTGGTTAAATACCCCAGAATTCCTACCTCTCTTATGGCTTTGAAGTATAGTGTAGTGGATACAGCATGCAACTGCCACCTTGTTGGCCAGTGTTCGAGTCCCCTGGTGGGTTGAGTGTCTAAAAAGTTATAAACTTCAGCTACTGGAATAGGGTAGTCTGTGCATTAAGCATTTGGCACTGAGTTTTCCCATATAACAGGAACCGATGAAAGAGCATCCGAGGTCCCACACTATCTCATTGCCTGGGAGAGGATTGGAGTTCAGGTTGGTTAAATACCCCAGAATTCCTACCTCTCTTATGGCTTTGAAGTATAGTGTAGTGGATACAGCATGCAACTGCCACCTTGTTGGCCAGTGTTCGAGTCCCCTGGTGGGTTGAGTGTCTAAAAAGTTATAAACTTCAGCTACTGGAATAGGGTAGTCTGTGCATTAAGCATTTGGCACTGAGTTTTCCCATATAACAGGAACCGATGAAAGAGCATCCGAGGTCCCACACTATCTCATTGCCTGGGAGAGGATTGGAGTTCAGGTTGGTTAAATACCCCAGAATTCCTACCTCTCTTATGGCTTTGAAGTATAGTGTAGTGGATACAGCATGCAACTGCCACCTTGTTGGCCAGTGTTCGAGTCCCCTGGTGGGTTGAGTGTCTAAAAAGTTATAAACTTCAGCTACTGGAATAGGGTAGTCTGTGCATTAAGCATTTGGCACTGAGTTTTCCCATATAACAGGAACCGATGAAAGAGCATCCGAGGTCCCACACTATCTCATTGCCTGGGAGAGGATTGGAGTTCAGGTTGGTTAAATACCCCAGAATTCCTACCTCTCTTATGGCTTTGAAGTATAGTGTAGTGGATACAGCATGCAACTGCCACCTTGTTGGCCAGTGTTCGAGTCCCCTGGTGGGTTGAGTGTCTAAAAAGTTATAAACTTCAGCTACTGGAATAGGGTAGTCTGTGCATTAAGCATTTGGCACTGAGTTTTCCCATATAACAGGAACCGATGAAAGAGCATCCGAGGTCCCACACTATCTCATTGCCTGGGAGAGGATTGGAGTTCAGGTTGGTTAAATACCCCAGAATTCCTACCTCTCTTATGGCTTTGAAGTATAGTGTAGTGGATACAGCATGCAACTGCCACCTTGTTGGCCAGTGTTCGAGTCCCCTGGTGGGTTGAGTGTCTAAAAAGTTATAAACTTCAGCTACTGGAATAGGGTAGTCTGTGCATTAAGCATTTGGCACTGAGTTTTCCCATATAACAGGAACCGATGAAAGAGCATCCGAGGTCCCACACTATCTCATTGCCTGGGAGAGGATTGGAGTTCAGGTTGGTTAAATACCCCAGAATTCCTACCTCTCTTATGGCTTTGAAGTATAGTGTAGTGGATACAGCATGCAACTGCCACCTTGTTGGCCAGTGTTCGAGTCCCCTGGTGGGTTGAGTGTCTAAAAAGTTATAAACTTCAGCTACTGGAATAGGGTAGTCTGTGCATTAAGCATTTGGCACTGAGTTTTCCCATATAACAGGAACCGATGAAAGAGCATCCGAGGTCCCACACTATCTCATTGCCTGGGAGAGGATTGGAGTTCAGGTTGGTTAAATACCCCAGAATTCCTACCTCTCTTATGGCTTTGAAGTATAGTGTAGTGGATACAGCATGCAACTGCCACCTTGTTGGCCAGTGTTCGAGTCCCCTGGTGGGTTGAGTGTCTAAAAAGTTATAAACTTCAGCTACTGGAATAGGGTAGTCTGTGCATTAAGCATTTGGCACTGAGTTTTCCCATATAACAGGAACCGATGAAAGAGCATCCGAGGTCCCACACTATCTCATTGCCTGGGAGAGGATTGGAGTTACAGGTTGGTTAAATACCCCAGAATTCCTACCTCTCTTATGGCTTTGAAGTATAGTGTAGTGGATACAGCATGCAACTGCCACCTTGTTGGCCAGTGTTCGAGTCCCCTGGTGGGTTGAGTGTCTAAAAAGTTATAAACTTCAGCTACTGGAATAGGGTAGTCTGTGCATTAAGCATTTGGCACTGAGTTTTCCCATATAACAGGAACCGATGAAAGAGCATCCGAGGTCCCACACTATCTCATTGCCTGGGAGAGGATTGGAGTTCAGGTTGGTTAAATACCCCAGAATTCCTACCTCTCTTATGGCTTTGAAGTATAGTGTAGTGGATACAGCATGCAACTGCCACCTTGTTGGCCAGTGTTCGAGTCCCCTGGTGGGTTGAGTGTCTAAAAAGTTATAAACTTCAGCTACTGGAATAGGGTAGTCTGTGCATATATATATATATATGTATATATATATATATATATATATATATATATATATATATATATATATATATATTATGTGTGTGTGTGTGTGTGTATATCACGAAAATAAACACGTGATTAAGAATGTGACAATGTCAGACCACGGAGGAAAATGAAACAGGAATTTCCTTAAGTACTTTCGTATATTAAATACATCTTCAGAAGGATTCCTTCTTCGTCCGTGGTCTGACATTGTCATATATATATAAATATATATATATATATATATATATATATATATATATATATATATATATATATATATATATATATATATATATATATATATATATATATATATATATGTCGTACCTAGTAGCCAGAACGCACTTTTTTGGCCTACTATGCAAGGCCCGATTTGCCTAATAAGCCAAGTTTTCCTGAATTATATTTTTCTAATGTTTTTCTTATGAAATGATAAAGCTACCCATTTCATTATGTATGAGGTCAATTTTTTTTTATTGGAGTTAAAATTAACGTAGATATATGACCGAACCTAACCAACCCTACCTAACCTATCTTTATAGGTTAGGTTTGGTTAGGTAGCCGAAAAAGTTAGGTTAGGTTAGGTTAGGTAGGTTAGGTAGTCGAAAAACAATTATTTCATGAAAATTTGGCTTATTAGGCAAATAGGGCCTTGCATAGTAGGCCGAGAAGTGCGTTCTGGCTACTAGGTACGACATATATATATATATATATATCTATATATATATATATATATATATATATATATATATTATATATATATATATATATATATTATGTAAATTAAGCAAATAGGGATAGATTAATGCATAGTATAATGGGAGGAGCGCAGAGTGGGGAAGATAATGTCTGATTTCAGAAATTTTACCGACCGTTTTTCAGACTTTTTTGGGTATGTTCTGTATGTGGGTGAAAACAAAAGCAACACAAGTGATCGCAGGAAGCTAACATTGCTACAGGTTCACGAGGTGGCAATTTGGTCACTATTAAAGTGGAACACGGAAGAATGGCCTCAACAGCAACAACAGGTACACCCTTGATACATGCTCCCGACATAAATGATGACACAGGGCCTTGCCTATGCTTCCGCCGTGTCAACACCCGTGCCATCTGGTGTGAGGCGGCCTTTGTTTACTTCAACACCTCAAGCCCATGCGTCCTCAACTGAATCAGAACATGAGATGTCTGGTACACAACCATTAAACGAGACGAGTGTGAGAAATGACTCAGACATAAGTCTTCCTCTTCCTTCGAAAAGAAAGAGACGTATTATTGATTCAGAAAATCGTCTGAACTACAAGCTAACACATGAAATTATCAAATTCCAAAAACGTCGTAGGTGTCACGTGTGCTACAGATCCGGTATAAGGAGGGAGACAGCATAGGATGCAAGACATGTGAAGTTGGACTCTGTGTTATACCTTGCTAGAACAAATACAACCAGAAAAGGGTGTATTGGGTGGACAAGTAACTGCCCGCAACAGCTTCACTCCACCTACGAAACATCTGTTGAGCAACTTCAGGAATGTTGACCTAAAGGAGGTGGCGTGGATAAAAAATGCTCAACTTAATGTTCTACAATCATCTTTCCCTTGGAAAGTACGCATAATTTATATAAGATTTTGTAGTATTTATAGTCAAAATTTATTGCGACTAATTTGGATACCAGAATGAACACTGTATCACATAAACTTGCGTATGTAGACGAAAAACTTCATGAATTTTTTTTTTGGGTGTTGCGGGTGTGGCTACGAGTGTCCCAAACGGGTTACAGTAGGGTGACTTTGGGCTTCCCCAGTATGTTTATTTTATATGCATATGTCTGTGTAGGGAATTTTATTGTGATCACTGTCCTACAAATAAAAACGGTGTACAACAAGTATAGACTTGACAAACATGACAACAGTAGAAACATTTCGTTGGTGTTTGACGCTCACGGCTATGGACCAGCGTATTTTTATATTTGGTGCCGCTCTAACTTACGCTTTGTTGATCTTTTATACCAATGTTCTTTTAGAACATTCTATTGCGAACACATTGGTACAAAAGTGAAATACGTACATCAAAAATTTAATGTCAGGACTGTGTAAAATAGTAATCACTTTCAAAGTGTGGTAACGCAGATGTGTCCTTGGGTGTGCAGTACTGGGTAATACTTCGGCCACTTCCCACACTCTTACGGGTGGGCCGCGACCATGAATTTACATTTATATGCATATGTCTGCGTAGGGAACTTTATTGCAAGTTCAGTGATACCAAATTTAACGCTGTACGACAAGTTTGGAGTTGACAACCATCAAAAGAGTAAAAACATTTTGTCGCTGTTTGGAGCTCACGGCAAGTGATCTACGTAGTTCTTTATTTAGTGCTGGTATAACTCATGCTTTGGTGACATGTTATACATATGTTCTTCTAGAGAATTTTATTGCAAACACATTGCTACCAAAATGAAATACGTGCATCAAGAATTAATGTCAGGACAGTGAAAAGAGTATACACTTTTCAGTGTTGCAGGTCCAGAGCCCTAAAAGCTGCGCACACAAGGGGAAAGTTTTTTTTATCGTTTGCCGGGAGCACGAAAGTGATAACACTTTCCCCTCCCCCCCTAACCACCCCCCCCCCCCCCGACATAACTTTGTCTGTTTTCGTCTATCAGCTTCTGCACAAAAGACATAAAATTATGTCTACATAAAAAATAATTGTATAAAATTCAATTTTAATCCGATTTACTTTGGGTTTGATCCAAACTGCGCTCCATGAAGTTCTCTTTCTCTCCACTAGGCCGCATGGCACGTCGGCCTACGCGGTCACGTAACCGGCCCAATGTTTTCTTGTCACGTGTAGTGGGTCGATCACGCTCCCCTCGCGCGCCAAACTCGAGCGGTTTTCAGCAGTTTTACCCGTTCCCGTGTGTATTGTACCCAATACATTCATCTACAATGGATCCAGGTTAAGGGGGCTTATCGGTATAAATTAAAAGTTGTTCAATTTGCTTATAAATTTTTTTATGAAATGGTTATAGAAAGGGCTGCAACTGGTCCAAGTTTCACCATCACACCCTAAACAGAAAAGGAGAAAAAAAATACACAACGTATTATGCAACGAATGTTCAACATTCTCAAATAATCTCAGGAAACACATGTGTCAACTAAAATGTCTACTATGTGCTGTAGAAGCCCAAACTCTTGTAATAATTGTAATATGTATGTGCAATATATTTATATGTAAATTTTTTTTTTTTTTTTTTTTTTCCAATTTTTTTTCTCGTTTGTTATCAAGGGATTTGCATGAAACTTGCACACCTTGCTCAATGGATGCCTATTTGCAAGGGTGCCAATTATGAAAGAAATCTGTCGACGTCAAGCTCAGCTACAGGTGGCCGAACTTGGATCTTTATTTTACTCTGGAAAGTAATTTACACCTTCAAGTCGTTTCATAGCTTTCATTTATTAATCAATTTACATGCAAATTACACCTTATATGAAGAGTTTGTGCTTCTACAAACCTATTGAGACATTTTAGTCCAAAGTCCATTTGTTGATTTTATAAAAATTTATAAACATCATATATTGCATATTTTTGGAAGGGTAACTTTGAATAATTATATTATTGCACTAAACACTTTTTTTGATAAAACTTATCAATACAATCCTTTATTATGTGCTAAATTTAATATCTGAGTGTTATAGAAATGATTTTAGTTGACACATGTGTTCCCTGAAATTATTTGAAAATGTTGAAAATTCGTTGCATAATACGTTGTGTATTTTTTTTCTCCTTTCCTGTTTAGGGTGTGATGCCGAAACTTGGACCAGTTGCAGCTCTTTCTATAACCATTTCATAAATAAATTTATAAACAAATTGAACAATTTTTACGAAACCCGTAATAAGCCCCCTTAAGGCTCAAGCCGTTCTACGCCCAAGGGAGCGTCTAATTCCTCGAAAGAGGACAAAATAAGTATGATTTATCGGACGTACAGACGAGTGAAACTCACACTCACAAAAATTCCAGACCTCGTGGAAGCTTTATCCGAGGTTGAGTATGATGAAGGTGATATTGAGGGAGTTGAAGGTGATTTGGATTATTACAACTATACAACGATTATAGTGGCGTTCAGGGCCATGCAGTGAATGATACAGCAACGAGTGATAAGGAGACCGAGAACCTCACTGAGGAGGAGGAGGCACCGCCACCCCTTCCTCCTCCAACAAGGAGCACACGTGGTGCATGTAAACCACCAAAAAAGTTAAGTACCAGAAATGTTTCTTGTCGTATGAAAACACGACAAACTGTGCAAAGTGGTTCTAGCAGTGATCTTAGCATGGAATTTCTAAGTGATGAGGAAAGTGAGGAAGATTCATCCAAGCCTCCTCAAAGGCGTACACGTCCAGTACGTACTCGGCAGGCTAGGGCTAGTGATGGCTGGAGTTGTAGCAACACTCCCCCAAATGTTGATAATTTTACCGGAACGCCTGGCCTCACCATTCCCCAACCTACTAGTGCACTAGCATTTATTCAATTGTTTATTACGCGAGCCCTGATTGAATTCTTGACAACTGAAACAAATTAGTATGCCTCGCATATATTCCGGATGGCCAATGAAAATGTCTCAAATATTTGGAAACCAGTGAAGGTAAAAGAAATGGCCAGATTTTTGTGACTATGCATATTGATGGGGATAAACAGGCTCCCAACTATGAGGATGTATTGGCAACAGGAAAACCCTGGCATGTTCGTTTCTTCAACTTGTTTATGACGACGAAACGTTTCCAGCAAATAAACCAGTTTTTCCATACATTCAATAACAATGCAGTGCCCTTGAACAATACTGATAAGTTGATAAAAGTGAGACCAGTGATGGATTATTTGAAAGAGAGGTTTGCAGAAGTTTACATCCCCAAGAAAGAGTTGTGTTTAGATGAGGGTACAATGGCATGGCGTGGCCGACTATCGTTCAAAGTGTACAATCCAAACAAACCAGACAAGTATGGTGTGAAACTATATATGCTTGCTGAATCAGTATCTGGCTACATATATGACTTTGACGTATATTCAGGTATTGGTAAGACGATAATGGAAGCAGTAACGGGGTTGATTCAGATTTTAGTGAACAAGGGTCACCATCTGTACATGGATAATTACTACAACTCGGTTACCCTAACAGAGAAGTTGAGAGAACTTGGGGTGTACACATGTGGCACAATTAGACTGCTACGTGGCGCCCCAAAGGAATTGCAAGTTCTAGCCAAGGGTAGACTTCCACTGGATACCACCGTATACCGCCGCAAAGATAACACCTTCCTTCTACTGTGGAAAGACAAGCGATTGGTCTCAATCATTACCAACATCTACAATGCAGACACTCAGCAAGTTCAGCGAAGGAAACGAATTCGCAAACGCAACGGAACAACTGGACTACAACAGGTAACAGTGAACAAACCTACTGCAATTTGCGAGTACAATAAGTTCATGAAAGGTGTGGACCACTTCGACCAAATGGTGAAGTATTACCACTTTACCAGGAAAACTCACAACTGGACAAAAAAGATAACGTTTTATTTCCTGCAAATGGCATTGCATAATGCCTTTGTTTTGTACAAATACCACACAACTGATCGAAAGAAGCTAACATTGCTACAGTTCCACGAGGTGGCAATTTGGTCCCTATTGCACTGGGCCCCGGATATATCTCAACACTTGCGGCACGCTCCAGACATAAATGATGACACAGGACCTGCCTATGCTGACGCTGTGCAAACTCCCGGTCCATCTGGTGTGAGGCGGCCATTGTTTACTTCAACACCTCAAGCTGAAGCAGCAACAGAATCAGAACCCGAGACGTCTGGCACACTGCCATTTGACGAGACGGTTTTGACAGATGACTCTGACTCAAGTGTTGCACCTACACTGAGAAGACAAGGGCGTATTGTTGATTCTGAAAATCGGCTAAATTACAAACTGAAACATGAACTTTACAGACTGCCCAAACGTCTCAGGTGTCATGCCTGCGCACGGTCAGGTAAAAGGAAGGACACCAACATAGGATGCAGGACCTGTGATGTTGCACAGGTCCTGTGATGCACTCTGTGTTATTCCCTGCTACACCAATTACCACCGGAAAAGGGTGTATTGGGTGGTGAAGAAGTAACCACCCGCAACAGCTTCACTCCACCTACGAAACATCTGTTGAGCAACTTCAGAAATGTTGACCTGAAGAAGGTGGAGTGGAGAAAAAATGCTCAACTTATTGTTCCACAATCAGCGTTTCCTTGGTAAGTAAACATAATTGGTCCAAGTTTGTGTAGTATAATTTATTGCGAGTATTTTGATACCAGAATGAACACTATCACATAAACTGCCGTAAGTAGACTCGAAACTTCATAGAATGTTTTTGGGTGTAGCGGGTGTGTGCATGAGGGTCCCAAACGGGTTCCAGTTGGGTGACTTTAGGCGTTTATACTGGTAAGGCTTCCCCCATATCATGTATTATATGCATATGTCTGTTTAGAAAATTTTATTGCGATCAATGTACAACCAAAAATAACTGTGTGCATCAAGTATAAACTTGACAAACATAACAACAGTAAAAACATTTCGTGTGCGTTTGATGCTCACTGATATGTTCCAGCGTTGTTTTATATATGGCGCTAATCTAACTTACGCTTTGTTGATCTTTTTTACCTACGTACTTATAGAACATTCTATTGCGAACATATTGGCACAAAAATGAATGACGTACATAGACAAATAATGTCAGGACAGTGAAATAAGTATAAACTTTCAAAGCCCTATATCACATCTGTGTCGTCCCGTCAATGATACTGGGTAACAGTTCGGCCACTTCCCACACTCTTGCGGGTGGGCCACGACTATGATTCTACGTTTATATTCATTTCTCTGCGTTGTGAAAAACATTGCGAGTCCAGTGATACCAAAATTAACGCTGTAGGACAAGTGTGGAGTTGACAACAATCCCAAGAGTAGAAACATTTTGTTGCAGTTTGGCGCTCACGGCAAGTCATCTACGTATTTATTTATTTGATGCTGGTATCCCTATACCTTTGGTGACTTTTTTTACATATGTTCTTCTAGAGAATTTTATTGCGAACACATTGCTACCAAAATGAAATATGTAGCTCAAGAATTGATGTCAGGAGAGTAAAAAGAGTATACACATTTTTGTTTTGCCGCTTTGTAGGAAGAAGGTGGAATACACGAGTAATAACACCGAGGGATGAATAACCAATTAAGAGAGTGACTGTGGCCACCAGACACCACGTAATCCTAAATCATCCAACACTCATAAAATGTTACACTCGGAAAGCACAAAATACACATCACATTATGGGAAAACTATGGGTTCAGTTTCTGAACCGATTATATGTCTATGTTACCCCTTTTCCACAATCGCCCACGGGATTGGTATGGGGTGCATAATAAAGAAAGAAATGAATGAGACGCAGATGTAATTAAAGCTTGAGAGTCCATTAACATTGGTGGGATATTGTAACACAAGAATGACTATAGTAGCTAATATTAATGTGAAAATATTTAAGTGAGTAAATTAATGATTAGTTGATAATTAACAAAGTTATGTTGATCAAACCACACACACTTGAGAAGACGAAGACGTTTCATGGTCGTCACAATCGACTTGATAATAGTTCTGGATGAACTGAAATGTCATCGTCTCTTCAATATCTATTATGTTGTTTGGTCAACCTTTCTCAGCCACGTTATTGTGACTCTTCATCTGTATAACAAAGTTATCATTTTATTATTCAGATTGACAAATTTTAAGTTCCAGGTTTATACAGTTTTGTGAAATTGAGTCTAGGTAGTAACAAATTGGTAAATCATAAATATTGTAAGTTAAGAATCTGATGCATATGTACTCGCCTATTTGTGCTTGCGGGGATTGAGTTCTGGCTCTTTGGTCCCGCCTCTCAACTGTCAATCAACTAGTGTACAGGGTCCTGAGCCTACTGGGCTCTATCATATCTACACTTGAAACCGTGTATGGAGTCAGCCTCCACCACTTCATTTCCTAATGCATTCCACTTGTCAACCACTCTGACACTAAAAAAGTTCTTTCTAAGGTCTCAATGGCTCATCTGGGCACTCAATTTCCACCTGTGTCCCCTAGTGCATGTGCCCCTTGTGTTATATAGTCTGTCTTTATCTACCCTATCAATTCCTCTGAGAATCTTGTATGTGGTGATCATGTCCCCCCTCTAACTCTTCTGTCTCCCAGTGACGTGTAGGTTAAATTCCCATAGTCTCTCCTCGTAGCTCATACCCCTCAGTTTGAGTACTAGTCTGGTGGCAAACCGTTGAACCTTTTCCAGTTTAGTCTTATGCTTGAATAGATTTGGACGCCATGCTGGAGCTGCAGACTCCAGGATTGGTCTGACATATGTGGTTTACAAAGTTATGAAAGATTCCATACACAAGTTTCTAAAGGCCATTCTTATGTTAGCCAACCTGGCATATGCCGCTGTGTGTGTGTGCGTGTGTGTGTATGGGATACCCTTGGTAAGTGAGAGTGGCAGATAACCATAGACGTTGTGTGGTCAACGTGTGGGGGGTTGGAGGGGGGGGGGGAAGGGTCAAACCCACTCTCCAACATATGGGCTGAACACCACCTCACTCATCAACACTCCCCCAGCCTCCAGCTGGTGCTTGTAGATGTCCCATCTAACACATGTCACGCATAAGCCTACAGTTCCTGAGATATTTAAATTCCTCATGACAGTGGCGTCTCACCAATATAAACTGTATTGGATTTTATCCCGAAATAATAATATACTGATTAGTTGTATATTTATGTATGTATGCATGAATGTATTCCCAATCACACCAAAGACAGCTTCTCTATCATCTAGTTAAAAAGATAAAAAATAACTAAGTACTACATAATCAACTCCATGTAACCTACCTTACCTACTAAGTGTCAACTTATATAATTTAAATTTATGCTGTTGATCTCAGTTAGTCTTGTCTTAGTTTTTAAGTATTTC
The DNA here is from genome assembly GCF_040958095.1 of Procambarus clarkii. Lineage (NCBI taxonomy): Eukaryota > Metazoa > Arthropoda > Malacostraca > Decapoda > Cambaridae > Procambarus > Procambarus clarkii. The sequence continues at coordinate 1,598,647 of NC_091223.1, forward strand.
CTGAACCTGTCTTCTTACAAATTACGTTTGAATTTGACCGTTTGCCCGTATGGACGAAAATGGACGTAATTTGAAAATGAAAAATAATTGAAAATAAATTTTGGAGTTTTTTCTTCCAAAACAGTAAGTTAAGGGTCCTCTGGTAGGTTAATAGGGCAGGAAGTTCCCCTAAGGTTACAAAACGTCATGAAAACAGTTAACTGAAAGTTTCCTCTCCTAACCTTACCAAGTAAGCCGGAGGACTCACAAGAGAAAACGTGATAGTACATATCTTTCGTGAGCCAATTAAATGTCAAATTACGTTCATTTTGGCCATAGTGCGCATACGGGTGAAAAGCAACGTAATTTTATGAGGACAGGTTGGCCACCAATGGTGTGGGTATTAGTAGCAATAAGGATAGTATATTGTGACGGTAAAGCGTTGGTGTTCGGCTGTTTCAAAAGCTGGGGGCAGGGCCTCGTCACATAACAAAAAAAAAAGAGAAATGTGTCCTTTAGTCTGTGGTAAGGTTATGGGAAGACACACAAAACACAAAGTATAAACAATGAAATTTTAATTACTCTAGAAAACAAGATATGAATAAAGACAATCTCGTAAAATTCAAAACAAGTCAAAAAACAAAACAACATGAATAATTACTGGCAGTGAAAATTTACTCACGAGACAAACAAGTGCAGTTAAAATAAATCAAGTAAGTGAGGTGCTGGGAATACTGGCTTCAAGCTGCCACCTCCCTTAGTACACAACAGCCAGGCTTTAGTCTACTAATAGAGAGATGTCAACTCCAAGGAGCACAGAGATATTCTGAGGAGTCGGCGAGCTGTTGGCCCAGACGTCGACTCATGTGGTTGCGTGAGTGCAGGTGCGACGAGACACCAGCCAATCAGCAACAGGCAGGCGGAGAATGGGTAGTTTGCTGGTTGACGGCGGGCGATAGCCGGTGTGTCGGGTTGTACTTGGTACGCTTTGCTTCCTGGGCAAAACGTTTGGCGATACTGGTGGACGTATCTTCAATATAATAAAGACGTAAATATGTAGGGAAGTGCAGGCTCAATCTCTCTTGAAAGAGATTATCGTCACAATATACTAGCTCTATCTAGAAATACAACATGCTAATTGTAACTCAAAATGTTTGTATGTAATTTTATCTACATAAACTATTTATTTATTCATGTTTATTTTAAGAACATAAGAACATAAGAACAAAGGCAACTGCAGAAGGCCTATTGGCCCATACGAGGCAGCTCCTATTTATAACCACCCATTCCCACTCATATACATGTCCAACCCATGCTTGAAACAATCGAGGGACCCCACCTCCACAATGTTACGCGGCAATTGGTTCCACAAATCAACAACCCTGTTACTGAACCAGTATTTACCCAAGTCTTTCCTAAATCTAAACTTATCCAATTTATACCCATTGTTTCGTGTTCTGTCTTGTGTTGATACTTTTAATACCCTATTAATATCCCCTTTGTTATGTCCATTCACCCACTTGTAAACCTCTATCATGTCACCCCTAACTCTTTGCCTTTCCAGTGAATGCAAGTTAAGCTTTGTTAATCTTTCTTCGTATGAAAGATTTCTAATTTGGGGAATTAACTTAGTCATCCTACGCTGGACATGTTCAATTGAATTTATATCCATTCTATAATATGGCGACCAAAACTGAACTGCAAAATCTAAATGGGGCCTAACTAGAGCAAGATATAGCTTGACAACCACACCAGGTGTCTTGTTACTAACGCTGCGATAAATAAATCCAAGTGTCCGATTTGCCTTATTACGAACATTTATGCATTGATCCTTTTGTTTTAAATTCTTACTAATCATAACTCCCAGATCCCTTTCACAATCCGACTTTGCAATCTCAACACCATCTAGCTCGTATCTTGTAACTCTATCATCATTACCTAACCTCAGAACTTTACATTTATCAGCATTAAACTGCATTTGCCAATCCTTTGACCATTTCAAAACCCTATCTAGATCAACTTGAAGTGATAGTGAGTCCTCCTCCGAATTAATTTCCCTACCGATTTTCGTATCATCGGCAAATTTGCAAATGTTGCTACTCAAACCTGAATCTAAATCATTTATATATATTATAAACAACAGAGGTTCCAGGACAGAGCCCTGAGGTACTCCACTAACAACATTATCCCACTCTGACTTAACCCCATTTATACTAACTCTCTGTTTCCTTTGGAATAGTCATGCCCTAATCCAAGTTAATATAGCACCCCCAATACCATGAGCTTCTATTTTTTTAATTAGTCTTTCATGTGGCACTGTATCAAAAGCTTTGCTAAAGTCAAGGTACACAACATCACAATCCTTACCACTATCAACTGCCTCAACTATACTGGAATAAAAAGTAAGCAAATTTGTTAAACATGAACGGCCATTTGTAAAACCATGTTGCGACTCATTTATTAATTTATGGTTTTCAAGATGGAGACGAATTGTATTTGCAATTATTGATTCAAGTAACTTTCCCACAATAGACGTTAGGCTAATTGGCCGATAGTTTGACGCAAGTGATCTATCTCCTTTCTTAAAAATTGGTACCACATTAGCTACATTACATGACTCTGGCACTCTGCCTGACTCTATTGATTTATTAAATATGGTAGACAGTGGCTCGGAAAGCTCCTCTTTGCATTATTTAAGCACCCTGGCAAACACTTCATCCGGCCCTGGGGATTTGTTTGGTTTTAGTTTTTCTAATTGTTTAATTACATCCTCCCTGGTAACTGCTAAACTAGTCAACCTGTCCTCATCCCCACCCACATTGACTTGTTCGGCTCAAGGCATATTGTTAAGTTCTTCTTTAGTAAATACAGATATAAAATATTTGTTAAAAATACTACTCATCTCCTTGTCATTATCCGTTATTTGACCTGTCTCAGATTTTAATGGACCTATCCTTTCCCTAGTCTTAGTTCGATATAACTGAAAAAACCCTTTAGGATTTGACTTTGCTTGCTCTGCTATGCCAACTTCATAGTTTCTTTTTGCTTTCCTAATCTCTTTTTTAACATTTCTAACCAGTTGTACGAATTCCTGTTCTAAACTGACTTCCCCATTCTTAATCCTTTTGTACCAAGCTCTCTTTTTACCTATAAGGTTCTTTAAATTATTTGTTATCCACTTTGGGTCATTAGTATTCGATCTATTCAATTTGTATGGTATACTACGTTCCTGTGCTTTGTTTAGAATATTCTTAAATAATGTGTTGCGTAAGAAAGCAATCGTCAATTAATTCTAGAAAATCTTCTGCTTCACTATTCCCTGTTTGTTCACCCAGTTTATTCCACTAAAATTAAAGTCACCTATGACATAAATACTGTTACATCTAGATGCTCTAGATATTTCATCCCATAGATGCTTTGCTTCTATTCTGTCTAAATTTGATGGCCTATATATAACTCCTATTATAATATTATTTGCTTTTTCGTTTAATTCTATTCAAATAGTTTCTGTGTGTGGCTCAGTTTTGATTCCCTCTTTGAGACTACATTTCAAATTGTCCCTAACATATATGGCTACTCCCGCTCCTCGTCTAATACATCAATCTGTGTGAAATAGTTTAAATCCATTTATCTGATATTCAGCTAATAGTTCTCTATTTTCTACATTCATCCACGTTTCGGTAAGTGCAATAATATCTATGTTTTCTGTGCAGACAAGAGCATTTAATTCATTAATTTTATTTCTTAGACTTCTACTGTTAGTGTAATATACCCTAAGTGAATTGTTATTTTGAGGCCCTTCTCTTTCCCTGATCATTTTGCCAATTCTTTTCTCCCACGAACACATACTTTTATTACCTCTTTCCTCCAAATCAATTCTCATACCTCTATCTACTAACAGTTGACCTCATACCCCAATCTGTGAGCTGTAGTTGACCCCATATCCCAACTCGCGAGCTGTAGTTGACCCCATACCCCAACCTGTGACTGTAGTTGACCCCATACCCCAACCCGTGAGCTGTAGTGGACCCCATACGCCAACCCGTGAGCTATAGTTGACCCCCATACCACAACCCGTGAGCTGTAGTGGACCCAATACCCCTACCCGTGAGCTGTAGTTGACCCCATACCCCAACCCGTAAGCTGTAGTTGACCCCATACCCCAAACCATGAGCTGCAGTTGACCCCATAACCCAATCTATGAGCTGTAATTGACCCCATACCCAGACCCATGAGCTGTAGTTGACCCCATACCCAAACACATGAGCTGTAGCTGACCCCATACCCCAACCCATGAGCTGTAGCTGACCCCATACCCCAACCCGTGAGCTGTAGTTGACCCCATACCCCAACCCGTGAGCTGTAGCTGACCCCATACCTCAACCCGTGAGCTGTAGTTGACCCAATACCCAAACCCGTGAGATGTAGTTGACCCCATACCCCAACCCATGAGCTAAAGTTGACCCCATACCCCAATCTGTGAGCTGTAGTTGACCCCAAACCCCAAGCCATGAGCTGTAGTTGACCCCATACCCAAACCTGTGACTGTAGCTGACCCCATACCTCAACCCATGAGCTTGATTTGACCCCATACCCCAACACGTGAGCTATATTTGACCCCTTACCCCATCCCATGAGCTGTAGTTGACCCCATAACCCAACTCGTGAGCAATAGTTGACCCCATACCCCAACCCGCGAGCTGTAGTGGACCCCATACTGCAACCCGTGAGCTATAGATGACCCCATACCACAACGAGTGAGCTGTAGTTATCCCCATAAAGCAACCCGTGGCTGTAGTAGACATACCCCAACCCGTGAGCTGTAGTTGACCCCATACCCCTACCCGTGAGCTGTAGTTGAGCAAATACCCCATCCCATGACCTGTAGGTGACCCCATACTCCAACCCGTGAGCTGTAGTTGACCCCATACCCCAACCCATGAGCTGTAGTTGACCCCATACACCAACCCATGAGCTGTAGTTGACCCCATACCCCATTCCATGAGCTGTAGCTGACCCCATACCCCAATCCGTGAGCTATAGTTGACCCTATACCCCATCCCATGAGCTGTCGTTGACCCCATACCCCAACTCATGATCTATATTTCACCCCATACCCCAACCTGTGACTATTGGTGACCCCATACCCCCAACCTATGAGCTGTAGTTGACCCCATACCCCAAACCTTGAGCTGTAGTTGACCCCATACCCCAACCCATGAGCGGAATAGTTAACCTAATAGCCCAACCCATGAGCTGTAGTTGACCCCATACCCCATCCCATGAGCTGCAATTGACCCCATACCCCAATCCGTGAGCTGTAGTTGACCCTAATACCCCAACCCGTGAGCTGTAGTTGACCCCATACCCCATCCCATAAGCTGTAGTTGACCCCATACCCCATCCAATGTGCAGTGTTTGAGACTATACCCCAACCGGTGAGCAGGAGTGGACCCCATACCCCATCCCGTGAGCTAAAGCTGACCGTATACCCCAAGCAATGAGCTGTAGTTGGCCCCATACCCCAACCCGTGAGCTGTAGTTGACCCCATACCCCAAACTGTGATTGTAGTTGACCCCATACCCCAACTCGTCAGCTGAAGCTGACTCCATATTCCAACCTGTGAAAGTAGTTGACCCCATACCCCAACTTGTGAGCTGCAGTTGACCCCACACCCCAATCCTTGAGCTGTAGTTGACGCCATACCCCAACCTATGAGTTGTAGTTGACCCCATACCCCAGCCCATGAGCTATTGTTGACCCCATACACCAACCCATGAGCTGTAGTTGACCCCATACCCCATTCCATAAGCTGTAGTTGACCCCATACCCCAACCCGTGTGTTACGGCCCTACTGGGATGCAACCGGGTTCTTCTCCGATGGTAGTAGAGTTTGGGTATCCGGCCCCAAGTTAGTGGAGGCTTTCAAGGGGTGTGTTCTGTAACGCAAGTTAAATTAAAGGGGGAGGGATACAAATGTTCCAATTTATATATATATAAATTCACCACCACCATAAATAAATATCAGCTACACACGGAGTTTATAACTACACTATTATGTACAGATTCGTCTTCCTCCGAAGACACTGGATGCTCGACGGTGCTCACTCTGGGTAGCCCTGGTTCCTTCTTCCGTGGCCCACAATGAATCCACTATGATTCTATCACGAATCTACCCTGGCCACAGGCCAGCCAAATCACAGTCCCACTGGGTGCTTCGTCGTGGAGGCCTTCAACCACAATCCAGCCTGTAGCTGGCAGGTGCCGATCAGCTTCGCTGTGTAGGCCACTCCACGACCGATACTAGGGTTGCGAGCCCTAGGGAGGGAGCCAGTCGGCCGAGCGAACAGCACGCTGGACTTGTGATCCTGTGGTCCCGGGTTCGATCCCAGGCGCCAGCGAGAAACAATGGGCAGAGTTTCTTTCACCCTATGCCCCTGTTACCTAGCAGTAAAATAGGTACCTGGGTGTTAGTCAGCTGTCACGGGCTGCTTCCTGGGGGTGGAGGCCTGGTCGAGGACCGGGCCGCGGGGACACTAAAGCCCCGAAATCATCTCAAGATAGGCAGAAGGCTCGTGTGATCCCGCTGATCACTCTCCTCACTAAGCACCACAGTGGCTAGTCTCTTCCACAAGTCAGTCCCGAATACGGCGATTCCCGACTCCGCCACGCCTCAGACAGGCTATTACACTCTCAACAGAGTTCGTCCCGGGGTGACTCACAGCTTCTTCAGCAGACTAGTGAAGAGACCTTGGCTGCCTTGGGTAGACTGAAATATCGTCCAACACAGCAGTCCCATGTCGACTCTGCAATCAGATACGTTATTACTACTGGGACGCTCTACAGAACCTCACTTACAGGCTTAGACATAAACGTCCACCTCTTCATTCCATAGATGGCATTGCTGTCTAAGCGCAACCTCACCAGAGGTCAGCAGCGGCTATGTTACGAGCTGTTGAAGACGGGAATCCAGCACCTGTGGCCAGTATATCCCGTCCCCACTAGATGGCGTTGTCCATTTGGAGTGGGTTTCGGGAGCGGACTCAGAGATGGCGTTGTTGTCACTGCTCAGTGCTCCGATGCTGGACTCGGGTCCGTAACACCGTGAGCTGTAGTTGACCCCATATCCCAACTCATGAGCTGTAGTTGACCCCATACATCAACCCGTGAGCTAAAGTTGACCCCGTACCCCAATCTGTGAGCTGTAGTTGACCCCATACCCCAACTTATGAGCTATAGATAACCCCATACCCCAACCCGTGAGCTAAAATTGACCCCATACCCCATCCTATGTGCAATGGTTGACCTTATACCCCAACCCGTGAACTGTAGTTGACCCCATACTCCAACTTATGAGCTATAGATGACCCCATACCCCAACCCGTGAGCTAAAGTTGACCCCATACCCCATCCTATGTGCAATGGTTGACCTTATACCCCAACCCGTGAACTGTAGTGGACCCCAACCAGTGATCTGTAGTTAACCCCATACCCCACCCCATGAGCTGTAGTTGACCACATACCCCAACCCATGAGCTGTAGTTGACCGCATACCCCAACCCAAGAGCAGTAGTGGACCGCATAGCCAAACCCGTGAGCTAAAGCTGACCATATACCCCAAGCCATGAGCTGTAGTGGACCCAATACCCCAACTCATGAGCTGTAGTTGACCCCATTCCTCAATCTATGAGCTGTAGTTGACCCCATACCCCAACCCATGAGCTGTAGTTGACCCCATACAGCAACCCATGAGCTGTAGTTGGCACCATACCCAATTTCATAAACTGTAGTTGACCCCATACCCAAACCCATGAGCTGTAGTGGACCCCATAATCCAACTCATGAGCTGTAGTTGACCCTATACCCCAACCCGTGAGCTAAAGTTGACCCCATACCCCAACCCATGAGGTGTAGTTGACCCCATTCGCCATCCCAAGAGCTGTAGTTAACCCAATACCCCAACCCATTAGCTATATTTGGCCCCATACCCCAACCTGTGACGGTTGGTGACCCATACCCCAAACGTGATCTACAGACGACCCCATACCTCAACCCGTGAACTGTAGTGAACACCAATACCCCAACCCGTGAGCTGTTGTTAACCCCATACATCAACCCGTGGCTGTAGTTGACCCCATACCCCAACTCGTGAGCTGTAGTTGACCCCATACCCCAACCTGTGACTGTAATTGACCCCATATCCCCACACGTGAGATGTAGTTGACCCCATACCCCAACCCGTGAGCTTTACTTGACCCCATACCCCAACCTGTGACTGTAGTTGACCCCATACCCCAACCCGTGAGCTTTAGTTGACCCCGTACCCCAACGTATGAGCTGAAGTTAACCCCATACCCAACCCATGAGCTGTAGTTGACCCCATTTCCCAACACATGAGCTGTAGATGACCACATACCAAAACCTGTGACTGTAGGTGACCCCATACCTTAACCCGTGAGCTGTAGTTGACCCCATTTCCCAACACATGAGGTGTAGATGACCCCATACCACAGTGGCCCCATACCCCAACCCATGAGCTGTAGTTGACCTCATACCCCAACCCGTTAGCTGTAGTTGACCCCATACCCCAATCCATGAGCTGCTGTTGACCCCATAACCCAACCTATGAGCTGTACTTGACCCCATACCCCATCCTATATGCAGTGGTTGAACCTATACCACAACACGTGAACTGTAGTGGACCCCATACCCCAACCCGTGAGCTATAGATGACCCCATACACCAACCCGTGAGCTGTAGTGGCCCCTATACCCCAATCCGCGAGCTATAGTTGACCCCATACCCCATCCCATGAGCAGTAGTGGACCACATACCCCAACCCGTGAGCTGTAGTGGACCCAATACCCCAATATATGAGCTGCAGTTGACCCCATAACCCAATCTATGACCTGTAGTTGACCCCATACCCCAACCCATGAGCAATAGATAACCCCTTACACCAACCCATGAGCTGTAGTTGACCCCATACCCCATTTCATGAGCTGTAGTTGACCCCATACCCCATTCCATGAGCTGTAGTTGACCCCATACCCCAACCAATGAGCTGTAGTTGACCCCTTACACCAACCCATGAGCTGTAGTTGACCCCATACCCCATTCAATGAGTTGTAGTTGACCCCATACCCCATTCCATGAGCTGTAGTTGACCCCTTACACCAACCCATGAGCTGTAGTTGACCCCATACCCCATTCCATGAGTTGTAGTTGACCCCATACCCCACTCCATGAGCTGTTGTTGACCCCATACACCAACCCGTGAGCAAAGTTGACCCCATACCCCAACCTATGAGCTGTAGTTGACCCCATACCCCAATACGTGAGCTATAGGTGACCCCATACCCCATCCCATGAGCTGTAGTTGAACCCTTAACCCAACCCATACGCTATATTTGACCCCATTCCCCAATCCGTGAGCTATTATTTACCCCAGGCACCAACCCATGAGCTGTCGTTGACCCCATACCCCATTCCATGAGCTGTCGTTGACCCCATACCCCATTCCATGAGCTGTCGTTGACCCCATACCCCATTCTATGAGCTGAAGTTAACCCCCATACCCCAACCCGTGAGCAATATTTGACCACATACCCCAACCTATGAGTTGTAGTTGACCCCATTCCCCAACCCTTGAGCTGTAGTTGACCCTATACCCCAACATATAAGCTGTAGTTGACCCCATACTCCAACCCATGAACTTGATTTGACCCCATACCCCAACCCTTGAGCTATATTTGACCCCTTACCCCATCCCATCAGCTGTATTTGACCCCATAACCCAACTCGTGAGCTGTAGTTGACCCCATACCCCATTCTATGTGCAGTGGTTGAACCTATACCCCAACCCGTGAGCTATAGATGACCCCATACCCCAACCCGTGCACAGTAGTGGACCCCATACCCCAACTAGTAGGCTGTAGTTGACCCCATACCATAAGCCATGAGCTGTAGTGGAACCAATACCCCAACCTCTGAGCTGTAGTTGACCCCCATACCCCAACCCATGAGCTGTAGTTGACCCCATACACCAACCCATGAGCGTTAGTTGACCCCATACCCCATTCGATGAGCTGTATTTGACCCCATACCCCAACCCATGAGCTGTAGTTGACCCCATACTCCATCTCATGAGCTATAGTTGACCCCATACGCCAACCCGTGAGCTGTCGTTGACCCCATACCCAAACCCAGGAGCTATATGTGACCCCATACCCCAATTTGTGACTGTTGGTGACCCCATACCCCAACCCATGAGTTGTAGTTGACCCCATTCCCCAACCCATGAGCTGTAGATGACCCCATACCACAACCTGTGACTGTAGGTGACCCCATACCACAACCTGTGACTGTAGGTGACCCCATACCCTAACCTGTGAGCTGTAGTTGACCCCATTCCCTAACCAGTGAGCTATAGTAGACCCCATACCCCAACCCGTGAGCTAAAGCTGACCCTATACCCCAAGCTATGAGCTGTAGTGAACCCCGTACCCCAATCCGTGAGCTGTAGTCGAGCAAATACCCCATCCTATGACCTGTAGCTGACCCCATACCCCAACCCGTGAGCTGTAGCAGACCCCGTACCCCAATCTATGAGCTGCAGTTGACCCCATAACCCAATCTATGACCTGTAGTTTACCCCATACCCCAACCCATGAGCTGTAGTTGACCCCATACACCAACCCATGAACTGTAGTTGACCCCATACCCCAATCCGTGAGCTGTGGTTGACCCCATACCTCAACCCATGAGTAGTGTAAACCGGGCCAAATCGATGTCGTTTTGCTTTTTCCGACGGCTTCGATTTGGCCCAGGGCCAAATTGCTGCCGTTTTGCTTTTTCCAACGGCCGCGATTTGGCCCCATGTTTTTTCGTTACCCCAGTGAGATTCAACGGCCGCGATTTGGCCCCATGATTTTTGGTTACCCCGCTGACCCATGCACGGGCATTGCTAATGGTCAATGACGTCATCAACTTACCTGGGGATTAAAAGGCCGGCTCCTGGCCCCATCATATTTCGCACAGGCATTGCTAATAGTCACCCCGTATTCTTCTTCCCTGAATAAGTCCGTTTTCTGTTATAGTGTATATATTCCCATTTTTAATGTTTATAGCAAAGGGGGATTCAAATGCTGCCTTCTGTCGAGCCTAATGTGCAATGGCGTTGATCATTATAAGCTCGTTTTTCTCAATAAGGTATTGCTGTACTGTTTCCCATTGTCTAAGATCATTTTATAGCTAAGATTACATAATAATAACATAAGAAATGAGTTCAAACCCTGTTACAGAACCAGTATTTACCCAGGTCTTTTTCCTTAATCTAAAACTTATTCCAATTTATACCCATTGTTTCGTGTTTTATCTCGTGTTTATAGCCTATTAATATCCCCCTTTATCATGTCCATTCTTTAACACCTCTATCATGACACCCCTATTTCTTCTTCGACTATCTAGAGAATGTAATTTAAGCTTTGTCCATCTTTCTTCAAGGATCGTTTATTGAGCATAGGGCAAATAAAAATGAAAACCCCTATCAGTCATTTATATGAAAAACAGGGTCCTGGGCATTGGCGATTTCAATGCAAGTTCAGTAGTAATCCAATATTGTCCCTAACCGTATGCACATCTCACATTCACTCAAAACACACCTCGCACACCTTACTGTAGCATATAACAGATCAAAAATACTCATTCAGTAAAAGGAAGCCTCTCATGATTTGAAAATAAGGCCTCCTGCAGTTACCTTCTTTTTTCTGACGTCATCATCCCTAATGCGCTGTAAGCCCTCAATGAGCTTCCAGCCAACGTGCCAAATGCGGATCCCAGGAGGTTCACACATAAGTGTGAACTCTTAATCGGGCTTAATACCTCAACTGTACTCTGTGCTTCATCAGAGTCGATATTCAGCTACAATATCTCGTATTTTCGCTCATTGCTTATATTTTCTGTTATTCATAAACCTGATCAAACAATCCTAACCTAACTAATTATATATAACAAACAAATACATTCTACAGACCAGTTATTGTTGTTGTTTAGCGGCATCATGAAAAGCGACCTCAGGTATAGGGATAAGGTATTGCTGGTCATTAGCACATAGGTGTCAAGGTATTACAGCACCTGACTGGTCAACTATGTATGACGTCACCAGATGGCCAATGCGGCCTTTAGCTTTCTACCTGTATATGTACTGTATTTAATGTTATTATTTAAAAATGACTAGACTATGCATCCCCACCTAACCTAATCAGAGGTTTAAGAATAAGCATTTTAGGCAACGACAACTGTAATCATTAATCGGTGATAAGTTCAAAAGTATAACAGCAGCCCAAATGTCGTACAGCAATTTAAGCAGAATCGTACATCTGGCAGCATGCTAGCTGACCTTATAAGGACCTCCCCCCCAGCCCTAAGGACAGTCCAACTCAGGCTTCCTGTGCTAACACTCTGAACTAGCTCCAGCACTTGTGCAATATCCGACTTCGCTGTCTCGTATCTATCAATCGACCATGTATATTTGTGAACTTTGCAAGGCTCCTAAACTAGGGCCATTCCACCTGTGCCAGGCGAAATGTGCTGGATGTAGGATAACCTTCACCGCCAATCCTCGGCATCAGTGCGTTATTTACTGTATGCAATGTTCGGAGATATCTCGTGGACATTATGATAAGATTTGTCCCTCGTGCTCCAAAGTGATTTGTGCTACCCGTAAGTATCATTGTTTTTATAACATCTGTTAGGAGTCATAGTATATGTATAGATACTATAGAAAATTGTTCAATAGCAGCTAAATTTATATGTGAATTAGTATTTACAGTTGGCTGTAGAGCTATACATCTATGCAGCATTCCATAAAAATATATATATGTATAACTATATATATTAATTAAAATCTACAGGTCGCCATCCCGATGCATGTCCATTTTGCATGTATCTAGATGACCCCGAGTCTGATACTAGTTCTGATTCAGAGTACTCAGATGCATCATCGCACCAAAGCGTCCAATATGAAAGTAAGTCAATTACACTATTCTGCAATACCATTCCCAATTCTTGTCAGATATATTTATATAAATATCTAATTTATCATCGTTAATTATTATCATTATCATTTATATGATTTCAGGCTCGCCAACTCAGCAGGTAGTGGAGGTAGAGGAAGAATATCCTCGTGGAGGAGGTGGTGAAGAGCCTAGCACGAGCCAAGCTCGCTCACCAACACCAGAAGATAATGACCACAGGGAAAGTTCTAATTGTAAGTAACATCCTCAATAATTATTATTATCAGCATATTACAATAACAGCATTTTTATTATTATTATTAAAGTTCCTATATATTTAATTTTATTTATTAAAATCTTTTATTCTTGATACTTATAGGTTCTCAACTGGAGGACGAACAAGACCCTCTGCATTTAGTTTGGGAAGCGGATTCAGATATGGATGCCAGCCAGTCTATTGCTAATTCTCCGTCACCACCTCAGGAACAGCAGCAACAGCAGGTAGATGTTTTGCTTCCTCCTCAACCAGAAGTGCTAGGTCATAAATAATTTCAATGGGGGGTACATACGCCTTTCGTATAGCATCCCAGATCATGCCCAAGGAGATCCTGCCCATTATTTGACTATATATCGTGATTATTTTATTCACCAAATAGAATCCTTGTTTGATGCCGTTCACCCCAATTTCCCTCCTGCCCTCTTGATATACCCCGATTTTACATTCAATTTACAACGGCTTAATCAAGAAAATGAACCTGATTTTGAGGGGGGAGTTACCTATAAGGGCCGAGCAGCGCACTGTATTTAGGCATGAGGCTAGTGTTGTCGTAGATCAATGGATTGCTGAATTGGATAATAAGTTAGAAGAGTTCTTTGCCGAGACAGAAGGTTCGAGTCTAGGTATACAGAGCATTTCTGGTTTTTATATCAATTCTATAGCAGTACAGCATCCCATCCGTCTAGGAGAATACGTGCCTTATCCAGATAAATTGCGTGGCAAAAATTATGTTTTCAATCCTAAAGGCGAGCAAAATGCTTGTTTGATCCAATGTTTAGCCGTATACATATGCCTAGCTCAGGGGATGACATCAAATAACTTTGTCAGGCGTTCCAAGTCAGCTAGATGGTGTCTTAGATTTGTCCGCTGGAGTGAGGATATTGAAATTCCCATAACATATGATAACATCAATAAAATAGAAAGCATAAATAAATTAAGTATTTTTATCTATGTGCTCACGCGTGAAGACAATAGGTACTATATTAGCTTAGCTAGGAAAGGGAGGGAACATTCCGCTCCTAAAGTACCTTTGCTCATGCTAGAGGATCAGCATCTTGTGCTCATTAAAGATTTCAATCAGTATGTTCGCAACATGCGCAGCCATTCATATGAGATCCCTACCAATCATATTTACTGTCATTCATGTTTAATTCATTTGTCACCTGATGCTATGCGGGATCACGAAGAGTCATGCGAAGTTAAACAAACATTGAAATTTTACCCTGAAGGTCATAAAATTAAGTTAAAAAATTACGGTCGTGCTTATGGTCCCTCTCACACGGCCTATTATGATTTCGAGTGCTTGTTGGACCCCTCCAATCCCCAAGGTATGATTGAGAAGCGTCACAAAGCCGTGGCATATGCTTTTATTATCATCAACAGGGAATTGGAGGTGGTAGATAGATTAACGTATATGGGAGATGACCCTGTGAATCATTTCATAGATACTTTGGAGAAGTCATGGAAGAGAATTAAATCTACCATGCCTACATACAAAATATCTATGACACGTGAACATTGGCAAGCCCATAGACGTCAAACCACATGTGAAATGTGCTATAGACCATTCAAATCAGATAAAGACAAGCACCGTCATCATGATCATGCCATTGAATTTAAAAATTATCTAGCTGCCTATTGCCAAAGGTGTAACATGTTGTGTAGAAATTCTTATAAATATTTGTATACATTCTCTCACAATGCAGCTTATGACCTCGGGGTAATTTTAAATGAATTGTCTAACGTCCCTAACCGCAAAATTGATATTGCCTCCAAAGATGGATTTAAGTTCATGAAAGTAGATATCGGTAAACTTCGGTTTATGGATAGTCTGGCTTTACTAAATGGTGGGCTGGAAAAACTGGCTAAAGAACATATCAAGGAAGGTAAACCCACCACTTACACCTCAGTTATGCTAGATGACGTCCCTGTAGCCGCCCACCATTTATTAAAGACAGGTAAACAGGTATTCTGCTATGACTATATTTCATCTTTGGAGAAATTAAATGAACCGGCTCTTCCTCCTCCCGAAGCCTTTTTCAATAGTTTAAAACACGAGGCCATAAGCGAGACCGATTATAAACAGGCTAAAGAAGTCTTTAGATTAGCGGAATGCAAGACCATTGGGGATTACTTGAAGGTCTATTTGAAAGTAGATACTGGACTATTGTGTGATGTGTTTACTGTATGGCGCAAGACCATGCTTGAGCTGTACAAGTTAGACATTACACACTATGTCTCGTTATCTAGTTTTGCATGGGACGCTTTCTTGTTTAAGAGTCAAGTTGTCTTGGACTCTATTTCTGATCCCCATTTGTACGATGTATTGCACAGAAATCTAAGAGGCGGATTTACCTCTGTTGTACGACAACACACAAGTGTACAAAATGAGCATACAGGTGCTGATCCTTCTAGCACTGATAAATATATTCTTTATTTAGATTTTAATGGCTTATACGCCACCTGTATGACAGAACTGCTTCCTCAAGGTGGGATCCGTAAATTATCTGCTACCGAATGCAATGATTGGCTCCAACAGGGATTGGAAAATATTACATGTGATGGGGATAAGGGGTATTGGGTCATGTGTGATACCAAGCATGTCGCACCTGAGGTGGCTCGATACACCGATGACTTGCCATTAACCCTGTCGCATGCTAATATTTCAACTGATCTTCTCTCCGATTATAGCAAACATATTTTAAATACCGAAGATCGTAAACTCCCCAAGAAAAACAATAAATTAATTGCTTCACATCTCCCTCAAAAAGATTACTTGGTGAGTTTAAATTTGCTTCAGATGCTGATGAAATTGGGATTGGAAGTGGCTAAGGTAAATGCAGTTTATGAATTCCAACAGAGCAAGTACCTTAAGGAATTTGTCGAAACAAATGCTCGTGAACGTGCAAATACACCTTGCGCCATTAAGGGTAAAGCTTTCAAGCTGGTATCAAATGCAATTTACGGCAAGAGTTTGACAAATGTGAGTAAATATGGCGATCAGCATTATTTAGTTACATCACGAGATAAATTCCAAAAGCATGCACGCAATCCGTTCTTCAAACGGAGCATTTTGTTAAGTGAAGACAGAGTCATTTGCACAGTTAAGAAACAATCACTTAAAGTCAATACACCAACCTATCTGGGGTTCCAGATCTTGCAAATAGCTAAGAGGATCCTATATGATTTTTGGTACAATACCTCAAAGCTCATTATGGAGACAAAGCTAGATTGCTGTATACGGATACAGATTCGTATTTGATTGAATTGACCTGTCCAAATGCTTTTGAGGAATTAAATAAACTGCCTTTATCTCAGCATATGGATTTCAGTAATTTCCCTCCTGAAAATCCCTATTTCGATGACTGTCGCAAAGGTCAACTAGGTTTGTTAAAATCGGAAGTTGGAGCCAAAATTATCAAGGAACTCATTGCATTGAAGCCTAAAATGTACTCAATTCTCACTCAAGATCAGGTTCAGATCTGTCGTTGTAAAGGAATTCCCACTTATCATCAGTCTAAACTCACTCATGCTGCTTTCCAAAGTGCTTTAGAGTTAAATATTGGGCAGAGGATCCAATCCAGATCTATTAGGAATGTTAAAGGCCGTATGTGTACCTGTCTCACTACAAAACGTGGATTGTCCGCCTTTGACGATAAACGTTATGTACTGAGTCCTACACAGTCTTTGGCGTATGGACACCCCGATATACCTCGAGCAGAAATTAATGAAGAAGAGAATGAGGAGGATGTACCTGCACCTGCTGCACGTCCTGTGAGACGTGGATTCCATCCCATATGCAACATGTGGGGAAAACGCGATGCACTGGTGAACAAGACGTATCCTCACAATTAGTGACTGAAGAAATTGGTGATGGAACATTGCAACCTCCCCTAACCTATCTTTGGGTTTGAAAAATTGCTGCCTCCCCTAACCTGTCATTGATGTTTGAAAATTGCTGCCTCCCCTAACCTGACATTGATGTTTGAAAATTGCTGCCTCCCCTAACCTGTCATTGATGTTTGAAAATTGCTGCCTCCCCTAACCTGACATTGATGTTTGAAAATTGCTGCCTCCTCTAACCTGACATTGATGTTTGAAAATTGCTGCCTCCTCTAACCTGTCATTGATGTTTGAAAATTGCTACCTCCCCTAACCTGTCATTGATGTTTGAAAAATTGCGGGGCCCCTGACTCATCACTGATGTTCTGAAAATGCAGTCTCCCTTAACCTATGTTGAAAATGTTCTGTTGTATATCTATGTTGAAAATGTTCTGTTGTATATAAAAAAATAAAAATTGTGAAATGTATACTTTGATGTTTTTATAAAACCGTGCCCCCCTAACCTATGTTTTGAAAATGTTCTATGCAAAAATAAAAATATGAAATGTAAGCTTTGATGTTTCTATGAAAACCTCCCATGTTTAAATAATAATAACCTTATCATACTTATGTCAGTACAAACCCAACACGAGTCATGGATAGTTCACCTATCGCTGAAGAACAACTAGATATTTTCAATGAACCTAGCAGAATAATCATTGCAGGATTTTCCAATGGCGGAAAATCTCATTTGTGCACTAAACTCGTACAAAAATACCATCTGAAATTCTCCAGTATTATTATATGTTGGGGCAGTTACAAAGCATTGCTAGACGATCCAGTAATTAACAAGAAAATAATAGCTCATCCTGAAATTATTAACCCTTTAGATGAACGTACAGACGATTCACCTATTTTAATTATTATCGATGACTTGTTCATCGAATCTGCCAATTCAAAAATTGTGTCTGATATCTTCACTAAAGGCAGACATCTTGCTATTTCGTGCATATTCATTACCCAAAATATATTTTTCTCTGGGAAATATGCTAGAAGTATCAGTTTAAACGCCTCCCATTTCATATTAGTGAAATCTAGAGATTTAGCACAAATTGAGACTTTAGGGCGGCAGTTATTTGGAAAACAAGATTCTAAAAAGCTTTTGGATATCTACAAGAAAGCCATCAGTAAACCTTATGGGTATTTATTGGTGGATTTAGGAGTGAAAACCCCTGAACGCATCACCTTCCGTAGCAATATTGTTGGTGAGCATCCATACGAAATTGTATACCAATGGTGAACGTACTAAACAACAACCACAAGGGGAGGTTAGGGGGGGGGGTGTATAGGATGTGTTCCCCACAACAACAACAACCACAAGGGGAGGTTAGGGGGTGGGGTGTATAGGATGTGTTCCCCACAACAACAACAACAACCACAAGGGGAGGTTAGGGGGGTTGGTATATCGGATGTATAAAACAGCTAAAACCATACAATTCGATATCACTTTATTAGAAGATGGAGCACGTACTAGATAAAATTTATTATAACCCTGCATCCTCAGGAGGGTTAGGGGGGGTCAATAGGTTGTATAAAGCTGCTAAAACCATAAAGCCAGATATAACTTTATCAGATGTCAAAGAATACTTAAAATCGTCTAAAGCAAACACTTTGCCCGCATTAAAACCTCACAAATTTAAACGAAGAAAGGTGCTGAGTCCTAAACCCCGTATATATTTAGCTTGTGATTTAGCAGAAATGGGATTATTGGCCAAACACAGTGATGATATTTAATACATTCTCGTCTGTGTCGATATTTTTTCACGGTATGCGCAAGTCGCACCTCTGAAACGCAAAGATGGACAGACTGTGAGTAAAGCTCTGAAAAACATATTGGAATCCTCATATTTCCAAGGAATACGTAAAATAAATACAGATCGAGGAGGTGAATTTTATAATTCTCATATGCAACGAATGCTTGCAGCTAAAAATATTAAACTGTATAGCGTATTTTCTCAAGAAACAAAAGCCGCTATTGCCGAACGCTTTATACGTACCATGAAAACCAAGATTTATAAATATATGACTGCGCACAATACCTCCAGATATCTGCCCATATTGCCTGATATCATAAAGGCTTATAACACAACACCCCACCGAGGGTTAGGTGGTCGGACTCCAGTTGACGTTCATGCTTTATCTCGTCCACAAGATATAAAGAAACAGTTCAATCTCATGTATAAAAGTAAGGACAAACCTAAAGCAGGTCTTAGTTCTCTACTAGCTGTCGGGGATACAGTTCGCATTACTCTCTCCAACAGAATTTCGACATTCAAGAAAGGTTTTGCTAGACAAAACACGGAAGAAATTTTCAGAATTATTCGTATAGATAAAAGCCAGCCTATCCCATTATATTTTTTACGAGATTTGAATAACAAGCCCATTGACGGAGGGTTTTATAAGGAAGAATTAACCCTAACCCATTTACCAGCTGCATTTAATATTGAGAAGGTCCTACGCAAACGTACATTACCCAATAATAAATTACAGTATAAAGTAAGGTACGAAGGCTACGATTCTTCATTTGATCAGTGGATTGATGCTGATGATTTGTTGAAGATATGAAGAAGCCATTAGTATACAAGTACAGAGAGTTGGTGACCTTGCTGAGCAAACTCAATTCCTCAGCCAGGAAAAAATTGATTGCTCAGTTTAAAAAAACACATATTCATTGCTTGTCAGAGATTTTCAACAATTTTCTGAAAAATAGACTTCCAGTTAAAAAGAAAGTTATAGTCAAATTGAAGAAATACAGAGACACCTTGCATTCGATGGCTTGTAAGAAACCCTCAATTTCAAACAAAAAGCGTATTTTATTGACTCGTAAAGGAGGCAGTATCCTCGGTATATTATTACCCATAGCTGCTAGTTTAATTTCCAGGCTATTTAATAAATAAAAATGAAAGAATATTATCTAGTACCTCGTAAATCCATCGATGAGGGACCTGCTAAAGTACCAGTAGTTAAAAAAGCAGAAGTAGCGCCATCACTAGCTCCAACACCTGTCCTGCCAGCAAGTACTCCAGCAGCACCAGTTTCAGTACGAGCTAATCCTTCAATAGTACATTTGGTATATTTAAAATTGAAAGCTAAAGATCATGATTATGCTACTTCGCTGTTAAATTATTTTTATGAAAGCAAGATGGTGCAATGGGACGTCAATGGGAATCTGCAAATGCCAGTGACTGGAATAAACATAATTGATGATATTTTAACTAAAATGACAATTCACCGCTCTGTATTCCCACGAGAAAAATTACCGCTGGTTAAATTATTCATCTCTTTAACCTCAACTCCACGAGAAATGTTTAGGAATACAGAATCTCGTAAACAAGTATTTAATGATGACGTGGCACTAAGAAGAAAACGGGCGTATGCTCCTACTACAGCTGCTGGAGAAACTAAACGCCCTAAAGTTGGCGGAGGAGCAACTTGGCTAGCTTACTAAAGGTGAGTGTATAAATAGATGTTCTGTTTTGTTTTTAGTTTATTCATTCATAGTCCAGCAATGGATTCCCACGTTATTTACGCTACTAGTGTTTCTAATACAGATTTATTTCCTAATAATGTACCTAGTGCTTTTGAAAACAAACTGTATAATCAACTCGTGCTGGATTCTAGACGCTCCTACGAAATGTGTCTCCAGAATATATTATTGCCTTCGTCATATTACATAATAAGATCGGATGATCTGGAAAGTTATATCCGCGTGAGAATTATGTACCTAGATGTTAAAGGAATTAGTTACAAACATTCCAAATTTCTACCGAAAACTAATATTTTAGCTGGTGGCATAAAGGAAATTATATACGCCATCAATAATGAAATTACCCATATATTTTCACAGAATGATTTGAGTTTTGTGTCTGATGTCTATAAGACGCATTTCCCAAGATATGCAGATGCATATATTAAATATGGATCGATTTCCAATAGAGTAAAGTTCAATACCGCGAGTAGCGATGAGAATGTATTGTATTATGACGATAATCGAGCAATATGCAGGATTTCCCTATCTTTTGGGGCGAGTATTGGCAAGGTTTTAGGAACTGAACGGCATAAAAATTATGATATATACGTACACAAGAATTATTTGGCTGAAACACCCATATCAGGCACGTGCCCCTACCCTCCACAACCTAGGGACATGATGGATTACTTGTGTGTTTATTGCGATAAAATTGCACCCACGATGTACGGAAATTTATTAGTGAATATATTGGACGTAGTGTCTTTGCAGGGCGGTGAAAGCACGAATAGGAAACTATATAAACCTCTAAATACAAATGTACTGGATAGTATAAGTATTGCAGTAACAGATCCTAATGGGACCCCTATTTATTTCGATAAACGCGGAAGCACAACAGCTGTTTTACATATACGACCCCGAATTGGGTCTATATAATAAGGACATTACAGTTCCGAGCCTCATTACTCATCTGCAAGCTACAAAATGCGCGTCAATTTCATCCCTCTGTCTGTAGACGAAATATTATTCTTAATTAGCCCACCTGCCTCATATAAAGGAGGTGGGCTGAGTGATATTAGAATATTCAATAGATGTCATATAAGAGGAGGTGGTATATTCAGTTTCCTCACTGGTTTAGCCCGTAAAGCAGCGCCATTTTTAATGAGAACCCTTGCTCCTGCTGTCTTAAGTATGGGTCAGAATGTATTGCAAGACATGCAAACCAGGCGAACATTCCTTTAAAAAGTCAATGAAGAAGCATGGGATCGAATTATTGAAGGGAGTTGGCCGTCAGATTTTAGGTGGTGGTAAAAGGCAGAAAAAGTCTAAGAGAAAGGCTAAGGCCACCAAATTAGCACTTATTCGCAGTTTCACAAAACAGAATAAGAAGAATAAGAGATATAATGACGTGTTTGCATAAATTACAATTCATTCCTCTCATAGCATCCAGCATGAATACTACTACTACACTAGGAGCGGGGCTACAATCCCCTTTGGAAAGTTACACAGTGGGTGTAACAGATGGATTTCCCAAACTTAATTCAGCACGTATGATTGAGTCCACTATAGCCAGCAGGAAAAATATTGATATTTTACCTGTTAATTTAGGAATTAATAAATTTAAGGACTCGTATATTGAATTTAGAATCCCTGTAATTCCTGGTCATTTCCTGGATATGTCATCACTACCCCTAGAAGTGGGCATAGAATTAACAGAAGCTGACGCCGCAATAGATTCGGGCAAAAAAGTGACTCTCGCCAATGGATTATCACAAACACTTTTTAAAACAGTGGTGGTGTATTTCAACGAACAAGTAGTTGAAAGTAATTCTTTATTTTCTTATTGGGCGTATATAAAGCTGCTAACGACTCTTTCCAGAAGTAAAATTGATGGTTTTAAGCATCTAGCGCATTTTTATAAAGAAGAGGCGCTAACAATACCCAATAAAATTGATACGCAGTATTTTGCTACGACCACGATAGATCAGGATGAGAAAATGGTTAATATGAAAGAACATGGCATTTATACGTGCTTTAAATTACTGCTGGATATTGCATCTATTAGCGAGTATTTACTGGATAACGTAGATGTAAGAATACGTTTGGAGTTAAATAGTGATAAATGGGTTATTGGCAGTGATACAGCAACTGCTAATTATAAATATAATATAAATATGGCCCGCTTATGGATAGATAGATTAACCCCATTCCCTTCTGGGCTACTAGCTATTTACAGAGCACTCGCCCAAAATAATGGAGCAGTAACGTATATATTTGATACAACCCTATTTAAAACCTATATTCTAGGTCAGGGTAAAAAATCATTAACTATGGACCAACCCTGGGGTGGAGTGATCCCTGAGAAGTTATACATGGCCATTATTGATATGGAAGCCATTTCTGGAGATTATACCTTAAACCCATTATATTTCAACAATTCCGCCTTTAGCAACGTATATATCTCGGTGAACGGCACGAGTTTATTTAATATCGCGTGTGATTTCCCCCATAAATGTTCGAAATTATATTATACGGTCCTGAATGCCGTAGGATTTAATGTAGATAATATTTTGTCCTATGAATCGTTCGTTATAGGACAAACTCTGCTGGTCTTTAATTTATTACCAGAAGAAATAAAGGATACAGTTTCCTTGGAAGCGACAGGGAATTTAAGAATTACATTGGAATTTAATACAGCCATAGTGGGAAATTTATACTGCTGTTTGGTCCTACTACTGGTGTTATGAAAATTAATGCTGACCGACGTATTATTTGCGAAACGAGAGCCTAAGAAACATGAATTGTTTAGAAATAAACAATGGGTTGAAAAATATATATTTAGGGGAAGAAGCCATATATATATAGGATGTTATTTAGCGAACGATGTACGGAGAATCTTCAAGAAATTGAATAAAGAGCCAGTGGTATTTATTTTAAATACTTTGGATGAGAAATCCCCTGCAACGATGATGGGTCATTGGATGACTGTGTATGTACACAATAAACCTTCAGGAGCCATTATCGCCCTGTTGGACAGTTTTGGGCTGAAGATGGAATTACATTCACGTTATTTACAAGAATTCCTCTCTTATTTTGAAGATTACAGAGTTTACATGTTCACAAAACGCATTCAGAGCATGGACTTCTATTATTGTGGAGCCTATGCCATGTTTTTCGTCTATCAATTATGTAACCTTAACTTGAGAGCTGCACTACATAATTTTGAAACTTTATTATGAACGATAGGAAGATAATTCAATTTGCACATTCTAATTTTGCAATGCCTAACTGCAAAAACACATTTTGCATAGATGGACAAGATAAATGTCTATCGCTGTGTGATGAATCCTCATATTACTGAGCTGTAAGTATATTTCTAGATGTTTGCCATATATTGTCTTTCATATTATTGCTGATTTATTATTATTATTATTATTCTGTGTTACTCATATGGTATTTATTTATTTATTGTTCCAGATTTGATGTGGCAGAGGAACTGGTCTCACAAAAAATTACCAGGATCTGGGATTGCTATGATCGACGTCTTAAATATCATGCTTGTTCCCCATTAGAATTTTACTGTTAAGACTAGAATGTAAACTTTTATTACCAATAAAGTAATAGAAACCTATACAATGTATATTCTTAAACCTCTGATTAGGTTAGGTGGGGATGGTTAGTCTAGCCATTTTTGAATAATAACATCAAATACACATGCCAGTAAAACGCCAAAGGGCGCATTGGTTGTCTGGTGACGTCACATATAGTTGACCAGTCAGGTGCTGTAATACCTTCACACCTATGTGCTAATGGCCAGCAATACCTTATCCCTATACCTGAGGTCGCTTTTCACGATGTTACTAAACAACAACAATAAGTGGTCTGTAGAATGTATTTGTTTGCTATATATAATAAGTTAGGTTAGAATGGTTTGATGGGTTTATGAATAACAGAAAATATAAGCAATGAGCGAAAATACGAGCTATTGTAGCTGAATATCGACTCTGATGAAGCACAGAGTACAGTTGAGGTATTAAGCCTGATTAAGAGTTCACACTTATGTGTGAACCTCCTGGGATCCGCATTTGGCACGTTGGCTGGAAGCTCATTGGGGGCTTACAGCTCATTAGGGATGATGACGTCAGAAAAAAGAAGGTAACTGCAGGAGGCCTTATTTTCAAATCACGAGAGGCTTGCTTTTACTGAATGAGTATTTTTGATCTGTTATATGCTACAGTAAGGTGTGCGAGGTGTGTTTTGAGCGAATGTGAGATGTGCATACGGTTAGGGACAATATTGGATTACTACTGAACTTGCATTGAAATCGCCAATGCCCAGGGCCCTGTTTTTCATATAAATGACTGATAGGGGTTTTCGTTTTTATTTGCCCTATGCTCAATAAACGATCCTTGAAGAAAGATGGACAAAGCTTAAATTACATTCTCTAGATAGACGAAGAGGAAATAGGGGTGTCATGATAGAGGTGTTAAAGAATGGACATGATAAAGGGGGATATTAATAGGCAAGAGATAAAAACAAGAGATAAAACACGAAACAATGGGTATAAATTGGAATAAGTTTTAGATTAAGGAAAAAGACCTGGGTAAATACTGGTTCTGTAACAGGGTTTGAACTCATTTCTTATGTTATTATTATGTAATCTTAGCTATAAAATGATCTTACACAATGGGAAACAGTACGGCAATACCTTATTGAGAAAAACGAGCTTATAATGATTAACGCCATTGCACATTAGGCTCGACAGAAGGCAGCATTTGAATCCCCCTTTGCTATAAACATTAAAAATGGGAATATATACACTATAACAGAAAACGGACTTATTCAGGGAAGAAGAATACGGGGTGACTATTAGCAATGCCTGTGCGAAATATGATGGGGCCAGGAGCCGGCCTTATAATCCCCAGGTAAGTTGATGACGTCATTGACCATTAGCAATGCCCGTGCATGGGTCAGCGGGGTAACCAAAAAACATGGGGCCAAATCGCGGCCGTTGAATCTCACTGGGCTAACGAAAAAACATGGGGCCAAATCGCGTCCGTCGAATCTCACTAGGCTAACGAAAAAACATGGGGCCAAATCGCGTCCGTCGAATCTCACTAGGCTAACGAAAAAACATGGGGCCAAATCGCGTCCGTCGAATCTCACTAGGCTAACGAAAAAACATGGGGCCAAATCGCGGCCGTTGAATCTCACTAGGCTAACGAAAAAACATGGGGCCAAATCGCGGCCGTTGAATCTCACTAGGCTAACGAAAAAACATGGGGCCAAATCGCGGCCATCGGAAAAAGCAAAACGGCAGCGATTTGGCCCGGTTTACACTACTCCCATGAGCTGTAGTTGATCCCATACTCCAACTCATGAGCTGTAGTTGACCACCATAACCAACCCGTGAGCTAAAGTTGACCCCATACCTCAACCCGTGAGATGTAGTTGACCCCATACCCCAACCCGTGAGCTGTAATTGACCCAATACCCAAATATATGAGCTGCAGTTGACCCCATAACCCAATCTATGACCTAAAGTTGACCCCATACCCCAACCCATGAGCTGTAGTTGACCCCTTACACCAACCCATGAGCTGTAGTTGACCTCATACCCCATTCCATGAGCAGTAGTTGACCCCATACCCCATTCCATGAGCTGTAGTTGACCCCATACCCCAACCTGTGACTGTAGTTGACCCCATACCCCAACCAGTCAAATGTAGTTGACCCCATACCCCAACCCGTGAGCTGTAGTTGACCCCATACCCCAACCCATGAGCTGTAGTTGACCCCATACCCCAACCTGTGACTGTTGGTAACCCCATACCCCAACCCGTGAGCTGTAGTTGTCCCCATATCCCAAAACCTGAGCAGTAGTTGACCCCATACCCCAACCCATGAGCTGTAGTTAACCCCATACCCCAACTCGTGAGCGGTAGTTAACCCCATATCCTAACTCATAAGCTGTAGTTGACCCCATACCCCAACCCATGAGCTTGATTTGACCCCATACCCAAACCCATGAGCTGTAGTTGACCCCATAACCCAACTCGTGAGCTGTAGTTGACCCCATACCATATTCTATGTGCAGTGGTTGAACCTATACCCTAACCAGTGAACTGTAGTGGACCCCATACCCCATCCCGTGAGCTATAGATGACCCCATGGCCCCAATCCGTGAGCTTTAGTGGACCCCATACCCCAACTAGTGAGCTGTAGTTGACCACATACCCATACCTGTGAGCAGTAGTTGACCCCATACCCCAACCCATGAGCAGTAGTGGACCCCAAACCCCAACCCATGAGCAGTAGTGGACCCCAAACCCCAACCCGTGAGCTAAAGCTGACCCTATACCCAAAGTCATGAGCTGTAGTGGACCCAATACCCCAACCCGTGAGCTGTAGTCGAGCAAATACACCATCCCATGACCTGTAGGTGACCCCATACCCCAACCTTCGAGCTGTAGTTGACCCCCATACCCCAACCCGTGAGCTGTAGTGGACCCAATACCCCAACCCATGAGCAGTAGTGGATCCCATACCCCAATCCGTGAGCTACAGCTGCCCCTATACACCAGGCAATGAGCTATAGTGGACCCAATACCCCACCCCCTGAGCTGTAGTCGAGCAAATACCCCATTCCTTGACCTGTAGGTGACCCCATGCCCCAACCCGTGAGCTGTAGTTGACCCCATACCCCAACCCGTGAGCTGTAATTGAGCAAAAACCCCATCCCATGAGCTGTAGTTGACCCCATACCCCAACCCATAAGCTTTAGTTGACCCCATACGCCAACCCATGAGCTGCAGTTGACCCCAAACTCCACCCCCCTGAGCTGTAGTTGACCCCATTCCCCAACCCATGAGCTGTAGATGACCCCATACCAAAACCTGTGACTGTAGATGACCCCATACCAAAACCTGTGACTGTAGGTGACCCCATACCATAACCCATGAGCTGTAGTTGACCCCATACCCCATCCCGTGAGCTGTAGTTGACCCCATACCCCAATCCATGAGCTGCAGTTGACCCCATAAGCCAACCTATGAGCCGTAGTTGACCCCATACACCAACCCTTGAGTTGTAGTTGACCCCATACCCCAACCCGTGAGCTGAAGTTGACCCTATACCCCAACCCGTGAGCTAAAGTTGACCCCATACGTCAACTAATGAGCTGTAGTTGACCCCATGCCTCATCCCGTGAGCTTTAGTTGACCCCATATCCCAACCCGTGAGCTGCAGTTGACTCCATACGCCAACCTTGAGCTGTAGTTGACCCCATTCCCCAACCCGTGAGCTGTTGTTGACCCCATACGCTAACCGTGAGCTGTATTTGACCCCATACCCCAACCCGTGAGCTGTAGTTGACCCCATACCCAAACCTATGAACTTTAGTTGACCCCATACCCTAACCCATGAGCTGTAGTTGACCCCATACAGCAACCCATGAGCTGTAGTTGGCACCATACCCCATTTCATAAACTGTAGTTGACCCCATACCCAAACCCATGAGCTGTAGTTGACCCCATAATCCAACTCATGAGCTGTAGTTGACCCCATACCCCAACCCGTGAGCTAAAGTTGACCCCATACCCCAACTCATGAGGTGTAGTTGACCCCATTCGCCATCCCAAGAGCTGTAGTTAACCCAATTCCCCAACCCATGAGATATATTTGACCCCATACCCCAACCTGTGACTGTTGGTGACCCCATACCCCAAACGTGATCTATAGACGACCCCATACCACAAATCGTGAACTGTAGTGAACACCAATACCCCACCCCGTGAGCTGTTGTTAACCCCATACATCAACCCGTAGCTGTAGTTGACATCATACCCCAACTCGTGAGCTGTAGTTGACCCCATACCCCAACTCGTGAGCTGTAGTTGACCCCATACCCCAACTCGTGAGCTGTAGTTGACCCCATACCCCAACCTGTGACTGTAGTTGACCCCATATCCCAACCCGTGAGATGTAGATGACCCCATACCCCAACCCGTGAGCTTAACTTGACCCCATACCCCAACCTGTGATTTTAGTTGACCCCATACCCCAACCTGTGAGCTTTAGTTGACCCCATACCCCAACGTAGGAGCTGTAGTTAACCCCATACCCCAACCAATGAGCTGTAGTTGACCCCATACTCCAATCTATGAGCTGTAGTTGACCCCATACCCCAACGTATGAGCTGTAGTTAACCCCATACCCCAACCCATGAACTGTAGTTGATCCCATACTCCAACTCATGAGCTGTAGTTGACCCCATACCCCAACCTGTGACTGTAGGTGACCCCATACCCCAACCAGTCAAATGTAGTTGACCCCGTACCCCAACCCGTGAGCTGAATTTGACCCTATACCCCTACCCGTGAGCTAAAGTTGACCCCATACGTCAACTAATGAGCTGTAGTTGACCCCATGCCTCATCCCGTGAGCTTTAGTTGACCCCATATCCCAACCCGTGAGCTAAAGTTGACCCCATACCCCAACCCGTGAAATGTAGTTGACCCCATACCCCAACCCGTGAGCTGTAGTAAACCCAATACCCCAACCCGTGAGCTGTAGTTGACCCCTTACACCAACCCATGAGCTGTAGTTGACCTCATACCCCATTCCATGAGCTTTAGTTGACCCCATACCACATTCCATGAGCTGTAGTTGACCCCATACCCCAACATGTGACTGTAGGTGACCCCATACCCCAACCAGTCAAATGTAGTTGACCCCATACCCCAACCCGTGAGCTGTAGTTGACCCCATACCCCAACCCATGAGCTGTAGTTGACCCCATACCCCAACCTGTGACTGTTGGTGACCCCATACCCCAACCCGTGAGCTGTAGTTTTCCCCATACCCCAAAACCTGAGCAGTAGTTGACCCCATACCCCAACCCATGAGCTGTAGTTAACCCCATACCCCAACTCGTGAGGAGTAGTTAACCCCATATCCTAACTCATAAGCTGTAGTTGACCCTATACCCCAACCCATGAGCTTGATTTGACCCCATACCCCAACCCATGAGCTGTAGTTGACCCCATAACCCAACTCGTGAGCTGTAGTTGACCCCATACCATATTCTATGTGCAGTGGTTGAACCTATACCCTAACCCGTGAACTGTAGTGGACCCCATACCAAAACCCGTGAGCTATAGATGACCCCATGGCCCCAACCCGTGAGCTGTAGTGGACCCCATACCCCAACTAGTGAGCTGTAGTTGACCACATACCCCTACCTGTGAGCAGTAGTTGACCCCATACCCCAACCCATGAGCAGTAGTGGACCCCATACCCCAACCCGTGAGCTGTAGTCGAGCAAATACACTATCCCATGACCTGTAAGTGACCCCATACCCCAACCTTTGAGCTACAGTTGACCCCCATACCCCAACCTGTGAGCTGTAGTGGACCCAATACCCCAACCCATGAGCAGTAGTGGATCCCATACCCCAATCCGTGAGCTAAAGCTGACCCTATACACCAGGCAAAGAGCTATAGTGGACCCAATACCCCAACCCGTGATCTGTAGTTGACCCCATACCCCAACCCATGAGCAGTAGTGGATCCCATACCCCAATCCGTGAGCTAAAGCTGACACTATACACCAGGCAATGAGCTAGAGTGAACCCAATACCCCAACCCGTGAGCTGTAGTCGAATAAATACCCCATTCCTTGACCTGTAGGTGACCCCATGCCCCAACCCATGAGCTGCAGTTGACCCCATACCCCAACACGTGAGCTGTAGTTGACCCCATACGCCAACCCATGAGCTGTAGTTGACCCCATAAGCCAACCTATGAGCTGTAGTTGACCCCATACCCCAACCCTTGAGTTGTAGTTGACCCCATTCCCCAACCCATGAGCTGTAGATGACCCCATACCAAAACCTGTGACTGTAGGTGACCCCATACTATAACTCATGAGCTGTAGTTGACCCCATACCCCATCCCGTGAGCTGTAGTTGACCCCATACCCCATTCCATGAGCTGCAGTTGACCCCATAAGCCAACCTATGAGCTGTAGTTGACCCCATACCCCAACTCGTGAGCTAAAGTTGACCCCATACGTCAACCAATGAGCTGTAGTTGACCCCATGCCTCATCCCGTGAGCTTTAGTTAACCCCATATCCCAACCCGTGAGCTGCAGTTGACCCCATACGCCAACCTTGAGCTGTAGTTGACCCCATTCAACAACCCTTGAGCTGTAGTTGACCCCATACCTCAACCCGTGAGCTGTGGTTGACACCATACCCCAACCCGTGAGCTGTAGTTGACCCCATACCCAAACCTATGAACTTTAGTTGACCCCATATCCCAACCCATGAGCTGTAGTTGACCCCATTCCCCAACCCATGAGCTGTAGTTGACCCCATAACCCAACCCATGAGCTGTAGTTGACCCCATACCCCAATCCGTGAGCCGTCGTTGACACTATAACCCAACCAGTGAGCTGTAGTTGACCCCATACCCCAACCAATGAGCTGTAGTTGACCCCATACCCCACCCCATGAGTTGCAATTGACCCCATATCCCAACTCATAAGCTGTAGTTGACCCCATACCCCAACCCATAAGCTATAGTTGACGCCATATCCCAACTCATGAGCTGTAGCTGCCCCCGTACCCCCAACCTATGAGCTGTAGTTGACCCCATCCCCCAACCCATGAGCTGTAGTTAACCCCATACCCCAATACGTGAGCTATAGTTGACCCAATACCCCATCACATGAGCTGTCGTTGACCCCATACCTCAACCTATGAGCTATATTTGACCCCATACCCCAACCTGTGACTGTTGGTCACCCCATAACCCAACCCGTGAGCTGTAGTTGACCCCATAACCCAATCTATGACCTCTAGTTGACCCCATACCCCAACCCATGAGCTGTAGTGGACCCCATACCCCCAACACGTGAGCTATAGATGAACCCATACCCCAACCCGTGAACTGTAGTTGACTCCATACCCCAACCAGTGAGCTGTAGTTGACCCCATACCCCAACAAGTGAGCTTTAGTGGACCCAATACCCCAACCCGTGAGCTGTAGTCGAGCAAATACTCGAACCCATGAGCTGTAGTTGACCCCATACTCCATCTCATGAGCTATAGTTGACCCCATACGCCAACCCGTGAGCTGTCGTTGACCCCATATCCAAACCCGGGATCCATATTTGACCCCATACCCCAACTTGTGACTGTTGGTGACCCCATACCCCAACCAGTGAGTTGCACTTGACCCCATTCCCCAACCCGTGAGCTGTAGATGACCCCATACCACAACCTGTGACTGTAGTTGACCCCATACATTAACCTGTGAGCTGTAGTTGACCCCATACCCTAACCAGTGAGCTGTAGTAGACACCATACCCCAACCCGTGAGCTAAAGCTGACCCTATACCCCAAGCTATGAGCTGTAGTGAACCCAATAACCCAATCCGTGAGCTGTAGTCAAGCAAATACCCCATCCCATGACCTGTAGGTGACCCCATACCCCAACCCGTGAGCTGTAGCAGACCCCGTACCCCAATCTATGAGCTGCAGTTGACCCCATAACCCAATCTATGACCTGTAGTTTACCCCATACCCCAACCCATGAGCTGTAGTTGACCCCATACACCAACCCATGAGCTGTAGTTGACCCCATACCCCAATCCGTGGGCTGTAGTTGACCCCATACCCCCAACCCATGAGCTGTAGTTGATCCCATATTCAGTGTTGTTATATTATCATAGCAATATGGAAGTTGTAGTGAAGGACCTGGTGACTCTAGTGGGAGCCCTGAGGACAGAGTTGGACTCTCTGCGGGAGGAGGTGCGTCAGCTTAAAAAACAACGAGAAGTAACGAAGGAGGAGACCAGCAGTAAAGGGACCTCGTCTTGGAGAGTTGCGAAAGACAGGGGCCTTAAGAAGACTTTGATAAAGCCGCCTTCAAACGCCATAGCAACTTCAAATTCATTTGACGTTTTGGAGGACGAGTGCTGTGGAGAGACTGTGGATCGCGCAAAAGGGAAAGCAACGAAGAGAAAGGAAGCGCAGGCCCCTCAGAAAGTAAAGGAAGTACCTAAGCAAACATTAGTTGTGGGAGATTCCCAGATAAGGTATTTGGATAGAACGTTTTGTGCTAGAGATAGGGGGAACAGGTTAAGGGTTTGCTATCCCGGAGCTGGCATTGGTGATATTATAAACAACATGAATGATATTATGGCTGGTAATGGGAACAATCCCATTATTTGCATTAGCGTGGGAGGAAATGATGTTGGTCGAGTCAGGAGTGAGGAACTGATTCAGAGGTATAAAACAGCCATAGAGTTAGTTAGGAGCAAGGGAGGAATCCCGATCATATGTGGCATTCTTCCAAGAAAGGGAGTGGGAAATGAATGGATATCGAGGGCACTTGGTGTCAATTGCCGGCTGGAAAGATATTGCAAATCAAATGCAATATCTTTCATAGACAACTGGGAACACTTCTATGGAAGAAATGAAATGTATGCTCGTGATGGGGTGCATCTATCGAGAGCTGGGGTTGTTGCTGTTGCGAACTCGCTAGAAGAAGTGGTTAGAGGTGTTTGTTTGGGTTTAAACTGTTAGTAGATAGAGGTATGGGAATTGATTTGGAGGAAGGAGGTAATAAAAGTATGTGTTTGTGGGAGAAAGGAATTGGCAAAACGATCAGGGAAAGAGAAGGTCCGCAAAATAACAATTCACTTAGGGTATATTACACTAACAGTAGAAGTCTAAGAAATAAAATTAACGAATTAAATGCTCTTGTCTGCACAGAAAAAATAGATATTATTGCACTTACCGAAACGTGGATGAATGTAGAAAATAGAGAACTATTAGCTGAATATCAAATATATGGATTTAAACTATTTCACACAGATAGATATATTAGACGAGGAGGTGGAGTAGCCATATATGTTAGGGACAATTTGAAATGTAGTCTCAAAGAGGGAATCAAAACAGAGCCACACACAGAAACTATTTGGATTGAATTAAACGAAAAAGCTAATAATATTATAATAGGAGTAATATATAGGCCACCAAATTTAGACAGAATGGAAGCAAAGCATCTATGGGATGAAATATCTAGAGCATCTAGATCTAACAGTATTTATGTCATGGGTGACTTTAATTTTAGCGGAATAAACTGGTTGAACAAAACAGGGAATAGTGAAGCAGAAGATTTTCTAGAATTAATTGACGATTGCTTTCTTACGCAACACATTAAGGAACCAACACGGGAAAATAATATTTTAGATTTAGTGTTAACTAACAGGGAAACGCAAATTAATGACATCGAAATAGGGAGTGAGCTAGGGAGCAGTGATCACAAAGAAATCAGATTTAGCATAGAATGGAATAGACCAGTAGGAGAAAATTCTGTTAGAGTGCCAGATTTTCGAAAAGCTGATTTTAATAGCCTAAGAAATTTTTTGGGTCAAATTGATTGGAAAGGCTTGGGTATGGGGTGTGGGCCGGTCTTGGAGCGAGACATGAACCCAGCGATAGGTGACTTAAATGGGGATTTCGATGTGGATTCAATATATAACTTATTTAAGAATATTCTAAACAAAGCACAGGAACGTAGTATACCATACAAATTGAATAGATCGTATACTAATGACCCAAAGTGGATAACAAAGAATTTGAAGAACCTTATAGGTAAAAAGAGAGCTTGGTACAAAAGGATTAAAAATGGGGAGGTCACTTTAGAACAGGAATTCGTACAACTGGTTAGAAATGTTAAAAAAGAGATAAGGAAAGCAAAAAGAAACTATGAAGTTCGCATAGCAGGGCAAGCAAAGACAAATCCTAAAGGGTTTTTTCAGTTATATCGTACTAAGACTAGGGAAAGGATAGGTCCATTAAAAACTGAGACAGGTCAAATAACAGATAGTGATGAAGAGATGAGTAGTATTTTTAATAAATATTTTGTATCTGTATTTACTAAAGAGGAACTTAACAATATGCCTTCAGCCGAACAAGTCTATGTGGGTGGGGACGAGGACAGGTTGACGAGTTTAGCAGTTACCAGGGAGGATGTTCTTAAACAAATAGTAAAACTCAAACCAAACAAATCCCCAGGGCCGGATGAAGTGTTTGCTAGGGTGCTTAAAGAATGCAAAGAGGAGCTTTGTGACCCACTGTCAACCATATTTAATAAATCAATAGAGTCAGGCAGAGTGCCAGAGTTTTGGAAAGTTGCTAATGTGATACCAGTTTTTAAGAAAGGAGATAGATCACTTGCGTCTAACTATCGACCAATCGGTCAGGTGAGTCGGTCAGGTGAAGTCACAGTGAGAGGTTGTGTTAACCGGAGCTCCTGAGTGTTGTTATATTATCATAGCAATATGGAAGTTGTAGTTAAGGACCTGGTGACTCTAGTGGGAGCCCTGAGGACAGAGTTGGACTCTCTGCGGGAGGAGGTGCGTCAGCTTAAAAAACAACGAGAAGTAACGAAGGAGGAGACCAGCAGTAAAGGGACCTCGTCTTGGAGAGTTGCGAAAGACAGGGGCCTTAAGAAGACTTTGATAAAGCCGCCTTCAAACGCCATAGCAACTTCAAATTCATTTGACGTTTTGGAGGACGAGTGCTGTGGAGAGACTGTGGATCGCGCAAAAGGGAAAGCAACGAAGAGAAAGGAAGCGCAGGCCCCTCAGAAAGTAAAGGAAGTACCTAAGCAAACATTAGTTGTGGGAGATTCCCAGATAAGGTATTTGGATAGAACGTTTTGTGCTAGAGATAGGGGGAACAGGTTAAGGGTTTGCTATCCCGGAGCTGGCATTGGTGATATTATAAACAACATGAATGATATTATTTCTGGTAATGGGAACAATCCCATTATTTGCATTAGCGTGGGAGGAAATGATGTTGGTCGAGTCAGGAGTGAGGAACTGATTCAGAGGTATAAAACAGCCATAGAGTTAGTTAGGAGCAAGGGAGGAATCCCGATCATATGTGGCATTCTTCCAAGAAAGGGAGTGGGAAATGAATGGATATCGAGGGCACTTGGTGTCAATTGCCGGCTGGAAAGATATTGCAAATCAAATGCAATATCTTTCATAGACAACTGGGAACACTTCTATGGAAGAAATGAAATGTATGCTCGTGATGGGGTGCATCTATCGAGAGCTGGGGTTGTTGCTGTTGCGAACTCGCTAGAAGAAGTGGTTAGAGGTGTTTGTTTGGGTTTAAACTGTTAGTAGATAGAGGTATGGGAATTGATTTGGAGGAAGGAGGTAATAAAAGTATGTGTTTGTGGGAGAAAGGAATTGGCAAAACGATCAGGGAAAGAGAAGGTCCGCAAAATAACAATTCACTTAGGGTATATTACACTAACAGTAGAAGTCTAAGAAATAAAATTAACGAATTAAATGCTCTTGTCTGCACAGAAAAAATAGATATTATTGCACTTACCGAAACGTGGATGAATGTAGAAAATAGAGAACTATTAGCTGAATATCAAATATATGGATTTAAACTATTTCACACAGATAGATATATTAGACGAGGAGGTGGAGTAGCCATATATGTTAGGGACAATTTGAAATGTAGTCTCAAAGAGGGAATCAAAACAGAGCCACACACAGAAACTATTTGGATTGAATTAAACGAAAAAGCTAATAATATTATAATAGGAATAATATATAGGCCACCAAATTTAGACAGAATGGAAGCAAAGCATCTATGGGATGAAATATCTAGAGCATCTAGATCTAACAGTATTTATGTCATGGGTGACTTTAATTTTAGCGGAATAAACTGGTTGAACAAAACAGGGAATAGTGAAGCAGAAGATTTTCTAGAATTAATTGACGATTGCTTTCTTACGCAACACATTAAGGAACCAACACGGGAAAATAATATTTTAGATTTAGTGTTAACTAACAGGGAAACGCAAATTAATGACATCGAAATAGGGAGTGAGCTAGGGAGCAGTGATCACAAAGAAATCAGATTTAGTATAGAATGGAATAGACCAGTAGGAGAAAATTCTGTTAAAGTGCCAGATTTTCGAAAAGCTGATTTTAATAGGCTAAGAAATTTTTTGGGTCAAATTGATTGGAAAGGCTTGGGTATGGGGTGTGGGCCGGTCTTGGAGCGAGACATGAACCCAGCGATAGGTGACTTAAATGGGGATTTCGATGTGGATTCAATATATAACTTATTTAAGAATATTCTAAACAAAGCACAGGAACGTAGTATACCATACAAATTGAATAGATCGTATACTAATGACCAAAAGTGGATAACAAAGAATTTGAAGAACCTTATAGGTAAAAAGAGAGCTTGGTACAAAAGGATTAAAAATGGGGAGGTCACTTTAGAACAGGAATTCGTACAACTGGTTAGAAATGTTAAAAAAGAGATAAGGAAAGCAAAAAGAAACTATGAAGTTCGCATAGCAGGGCAAGCAAAGACAAATCCTAAAGGGTTTTTTCAGTTATATCGTACTAAGACTAGGGAAAGGATAGGTCCATTAAAAACTGAGACAGGTCAAATAACAGATAGTGATGAAGAGATGAGTAGTATTTTTAATAAATATTTTGTATCTGTATTTACTAAAGAGGAACTTAACAATATGCCTTCAG
Source organism: Procambarus clarkii (assembly GCF_040958095.1). NCBI lineage: Eukaryota > Metazoa > Arthropoda > Malacostraca > Decapoda > Cambaridae > Procambarus > Procambarus clarkii. The sequence continues at coordinate 1,635,869 of NC_091223.1, forward strand.
CCGAACAAGTCTATGTGGGTGGGGACGAGGACAGGTTGACGAGTTTAGCAGTTACCAGGGAGGATGTTCTTAAACAAATAGTAAAACTCAAACCAAACAAATCCCCAGGGCCGGATGAAGTGTTTGCTAGGGTGCTTAAAGAATGCAAAGAGGAGCTTTGTGACCCACTGTCAACCATATTTAATAAATCAATAGAGTCAGGCAGAGTGCCAGAGTTTTGGAAAGTTGCTAATGTGATACCAGTTTTTAAGAAAGGAGATAGATCACTTGCGTCTAACTATCGACCAATCGGTCAGGTGAGTCGGTCAGGTGAAGTCACAGTGAGAGGTTGTGTTAACCGGAGCTCCTGAGTGTTGTTATATTATCATAGCAATATGGAAGTTGTAGTTAAGGACCTGGTGACTCTAGTGGGAGCCCTGAGGACAGAGTTGGACTCTCTGCGGGAGGAGGTGCGTCAGCTTAAAAAACAACGAGAAGTAACGAAGGAGGAGACCAGCAGTAAAGGGACCTCGTCTTGGAGAGTTGCGAAAGACAGGGGCCTTAAGAAGACTTTGATAAAGCCGCCTTCAAACGCCATAGCAACTTCAAATTCATTTGACGTTTTGGAGGACGAGTGCTGTGGAGAGACTGTGGATCGCGCAAAAGGGAAAGCAACGAAGAGAAAGGAAGCGCAGGCCCCTCAGAAAGTAAAGGAAGTACCTAAGCAAACATTAGTTGTGGGAGATTCCCAGATAAGGTATTTGGATAGAACGTTTTGTGCTAGAGATAGGGGGAACAGGTTAAGGGTTTGCTATCCCGGAGCTGGCATTGGTGATATTATAAACAACATGAATGATATTATTTCTGGTAATGGGAACAATCCCATTATTTGCATTAGCGTGGGAGGAAATGATGTTGGTCGAGTCAGGAGTGAGGAACTGATTCAGAGGTATAAAACAGCCATAGAGTTAGTTAGGAGCAAGGGAGGAATCCCGATCATATGTGGCATTCTTCCAAGAAAGGGAGTGGGAAATGAATGGATATCGAGGGCACTTGGTGTCAATTGCCGGCTGGAAAGATATTGCAAATCAAATGCAATATCTTTCATAGACAACTGGGAACACTTCTATGGAAGAAATGAAATGTATGCTCGTGATGGGGTGCATCTATCGAGAGCTGGGGTTGTTGCTGTTGCGAACTCGCTAGAAGAAGTGGTTAGAGGTGTTTGTTTGGGTTTAAACTGTTAGTAGATAGAGGTATGGGAATTGATTTGGAGGAAGGAGGTAATAAAAGTATGTGTTTGTGGGAGAAAGGAATTGGCAAAACGATCAGGGAAAGAGAAGGTCCGCAAAATAACAATTCACTTAGGGTATATTACACTAACAGTAGAAGTCTAAGAAATAAAATTAACGAATTAAATGCTCTTGTCTGCACAGAAAAAATAGATATTATTGCACTTACCGAAACGTGGATGAATGTAGAAAATAGAGAACTATTAGCTGAATATCAAATATATGGATTTAAACTATTTCACACAGATAGATATATTAGACGAGGAGGTGGAGTAGCCATATATGTTAGGGACAATTTGAAATGTAGTCTCAAAGAGGGAATCAAAACAGAGCCACACACAGAAACTATTTGGATTGAATTAAACGAAAAAGCTAATAATATTATAATAGGAATAATATATAGGCCACCAAATTTAGACAGAATGGAAGCAAAGCATCTATGGGATGAAATATCTAGAGCATCTAGATCTAACAGTATTTATGTCATGGGTGACTTTAATTTTAGCGGAATAAACTGGTTGAACAAAACAGGGAATAGTGAAGCAGAAGATTTTCTAGAATTAATTGACGATTGCTTTCTTACGCAACACATTAAGGAACCAACACGGGAAAATAATATTTTAGATTTAGTGTTAACTAACAGGGAAACGCAAATTAATGACATCGAAATAGGGAGTGAGCTAGGGAGCAGTGATCACAAAGAAATCAGATTTAGTATAGAATGGAATAGACCAGTAGGAGAAAATTCTGTTAAAGTGCCAGATTTTCGAAAAGCTGATTTTAATAGGCTAAGAAATTTTTTGGGTCAAATTGATTGGAAAGGCTTGGGTATGGGGTGTGGGCCGGTCTTGGAGCGAGACATGAACCCAGCGATAGGTGACTTAAATGGGGATTTCGATGTGGATTCAATATATAACTTATTTAAGAATATTCTAAACAAAGCACAGGAACGTAGTATACCATACAAATTGAATAGATCGTATACTAATGACCAAAAGTGGATAACAAAGAATTTGAAGAACCTTATAGGTAAAAAGAGAGCTTGGTACAAAAGGATTAAAAATGGGGAGGTCACTTTAGAACAGGAATTCGTACAACTGGTTAGAAATGTTAAAAAAGAGATAAGGAAAGCAAAAAGAAACTATGAAGTTCGCATAGCAGGGCAAGCAAAGACAAATCCTAAAGGGTTTTTTCAGTTATATCGTACTAAGACTAGGGAAAGGATAGGTCCATTAAAAACTGAGACAGGTCAAATAACAGATAGTGATGAAGAGATGAGTAGTATTTTTAATAAATATTTTGTATCTGTATTTACTAAAGAGGAACTTAACAATATGCCTTCAGCCGAACAAGTCTATGTGGGTGGGGACGAGGACAGGTTGACGAGTTTAGCAGTTACCAGGGAGGATGTTCTTAAACAAATAGTAAAACTCAAACCAAACAAATCCCCAGGGCCGGATGAAGTGTTTGCTAGGGTGCTTAAAGAATGCAAAGAGGAGCTTTGTGACCCACTGTCAACCATATTTAATAAATCAATAGAGTCAGGCAGAGTGCCAGAGTTTTGGAAAGTTGCTAATGTGATACCAGTTTTTAAGAAAGGAGATAGATCACTTGCGTCTAACTATCGACCAATTAGCCTAACGTCTATTGTGGGAAAGTTACTCGAATCTATAATAGCAAATAAAATTCGTCTTCATCTTGAAAAACATAAATTAATAATTGAGTCGCAACATGGTTTTATAAATGGCCGTTCATGTTTAACAAATTTGTTATCTTTTTATTCTAGCATTGTTGAGGCAGTTGATAGTGGTAAGGATTGCGATGTTGTATACCTTGACTTTAGCAAAGCTTTTGATACAGTGCCACATGAAAGACTGATTAAAAAAATAGAGTCTCATGGTATTGGGGGTGCTATATTAAGCTGGATTAGGGCATGGCTATACCAAAGGAAACAGAGAGTTAGTATAAATGGAATCAAGTCAGAGTGGGAAAATGTTGTAAGTGGAGTGCCTCAAGGCTCTGTCCTGGGACCTCTGTTGTTTATAATATATATAAATGATTTAGATTCAGGTTTGAGTAGCAACATTTGCAAATTTGCCGATGATACGAAAATCGGTAGGGAAATTAATTCGGAGGAGGACTCACTATCACTTCAAGTTGATCTAGATAGGGTTTTGAAATGGTCAAAGGATTGGCAGATGCAGTTTAATGCTGATAAATGTAAAGTTCTGAGGTTAGGTAATGATGATAGAGTTACAAGATACGAGCTAGATGGTGTTGTGATTGCGAAGTCGGATTGCGAAAGGGATCTGGGAGTTATGATTAGTAAGAATTTAAAACAAAAGGATCAATGCATAAATGTTCGTAATAAGGCAAATCGGACACTTGGATTTATTAATCGCAGCGTTAGTAACAAGACACCTGGTGTGGTTCTCAAGCTATATCTTGCTCTAGTTAGGCCCCATTTAGATTATGCAGTTCAGTTTTGGTCGCCATATTATAGAATGGATATAAATTCACTTGAACGTGTCCAGCGTAGGATGACTAAGTTAATTCCCCAAATTAGAAATCTTTCATATGAAGAAAGATTAACAAAGCTTAAGTTGCATTCACTGGAAAGGCGAAGAGTTAGGGGTGACATGATAGAGGTTTACAAGTGGATGAATGGACATAACCGGGGGGATATTAATAGGGTATTAAAAGTATCAACACAGGACAGAACACGAAACAATGGATATAAATTGGATAAGTTTAGATTTAGGAAAGACTTGGGTAAATACTGGTTCAGTAACAGGGTTGTTGATTTGTGGAACCAATTGCCGCGTAACATTGTGGAGGTGGGGTCCCTCGATTGTTTCAAGCACGGGTTGGACAAGTATATGAGTGGGATTGGGTGGTTATAGAATAGGAGCTGCCTCGTATGGGCCAATAGGCCTTCTGCAGTTACCTTTGTTCTTATGTTCTTATGTTCTTAATTAGCCTAACGTCTATTGTGGGAAAGTTACTCGAATCTATAATAGCAAATAAAATTCGTCTTCATATTGAAAAACATAAATTAATAATTGAGTCGCAACATGGTTTTATAAATGGCCGTTCATGTTTAACAAATTTGTTATCTTTTTATTCTAGCATTGTTGAGGCAGTTGATAGTGGTAAGGATTGCGATGTTGTATACCTTGACTTTAGCAAAGCTTTTGATACAGTGCCACATGAAAGACTGATTAAAAAAATAGAGTCTCATGGTATTGGGGGTGCTATATTAAGCTGGATTAGGGCATGGCTATACCAAAGGAAACAGAGAGTTAGTATAAATGGAATCAAGTCAGAGTGGGAAAATGTTGTAAGTGGAGTGCCTCAAGGCTCTGTCCTGGGACCTCTGTTGTTTATAATATATATAAATGATTTAGATTCAGGTTTGAGTAGCAACATTTGCAAATTTGCCGATGATACGAAAATCGGTAGGGAAATTAATTCGGAGGAGGACTCACTATCACTTCAAGTTGATCTAGATAGGGTTTTGAAATGGTCAAAGGATTGGCAGATGCAGTTTAATGCTGATAAATGTAAAGTTCTGAGGTTAGGTAATGATGATAGAGTTACAAGATACGAGCTAGATGGTGTTGTGATTGCGAAGTCGGATTGCGAAAGGGATCTGGGAGTTATGATTAGTAAGAATTTAAAACAAAAGGATCAATGCATAAATGTTCGTAATAAGGCAAATCGGACACTTGGATTTATTAATCGCAGCGTTAGTAACAAGACACCTGGTGTGGTTCTCAAGCTATATCTTGCTCTAGTTAGGCCCCATTTAGATTATGCAGTTCAGTTTTGGTCGCCATATTATAGAATGGATATAAATTCACTTGAACGTGTCCAGCGTAGGATGACTAAGTTAATTCCCCAAATTAGAAATCTTTCATATGAAGAAAGATTAACAAAGCTTAAGTTGCATTCACTGGAAAGGCGAAGAGTTAGGGGCGACATGATAGAGGTTTACAAGTGGGTGAATGGACATAACAAGGGGGATATTAATAGGGTATTAAAAGTATCAACACAGGACAGAACACGAAACAATGGGTATAAATTGGATAAGTTTAGATTTAGGAAAGACTTGGGTAAATACTGGTTCAGTAACAGGGTTGTAGATTTGTGGAACCAATTGCCGCGTAACGTGGTGGAGGTGGGGTCCCTCGATTGTTTCAAGCGCGGGTTGGACAAGTATATGAGTGGGATTGGGTGGTTATAGAATAGGAGCTGCCTCGTATGGGCCAATAGGCCTTCTGCAGTTACCTTTGTTCTTATGTTCTTCTTCTTCTTATGAGCTGTAGTTGACCCCATAACCAACCCGTGAGCTAAAGTTGACCCCATACCCCAACCCATGAGGTGTAGTTGACCTCATTCCCCAACCCATGAGCTGTAGTTAACCCAATACCCCAACCCATGAGCTCTTTTTGACCCCATACCCCAACCTGTGACTGTTGGTGACCCCATACCCCAAACGGGATCTATAGACGACCCCATACCCCAACCCGTGAACTGTAGTGAACCCCCATACTCCAACCCGTGAGCTGTTGTTAATCCCATACATCAACCTGCGGCTGTAGTTGACCCTATACCCCATCCTGTGACTGTAGTTGACCCCATACCCCAACCTGTGAGATGTAGTTGACCCCATACCCCAACCCGTGAGCTATAGTTGACCCAATGCCCCAATATATGAGCTGCAGTTGACCCCATAACCCAATCTATGACCTGTAGTTGATCCCATACCCCAACCCATGAGCTGTAGTTGACCCCTTACACCAACCCGTTGGTGTTGTTGTACCTTGTTGATGTGTGATGTTGTGTACCTTGAATTTAGCAAAGCTTTTCATACAGTGCCACATGAAAGACTGATTAAAAAGATAGAGGCTCATGGTATTGGGGGTGCTATATTAAACTGGATTGGGGCATACCTATACCAAAGGAAACAGAGAGTTAGTATAAATGGAGTCAAGTCAGAGTGGGAAAATGTTGTAAGTGGAGTGCCTCAAGGCTCTGTCCTGGGACCTCTGTTGTTTATAATATATATAAATGATTTAGATTCAGGTTTGAGTAGTAACATTTGCAAATTTGCCGATGATACGAAAATCGGTAGGAAAATTAATTCGGAGGAGGACTCACTATCACTTCAAGTTGATCTAGATAGGGTTTTGAAATGGTCAAAGGATTGGCAGATGCAGTTTAATGCTGATAAATGTAAAGTTCTGAGGTTAGGTAATGATGATTACAAGATACAAGATACGAGTTACAAGATACGAGCTAGATGGTGTTGAGATTGCGAAGTCGGATTGCGAAAGGGATCTGGGAGTTATGATTAGTAAGAATTTAAAACAAAAGGATCAATGCATAAATGTTCGTAATAAGGCAAATCGGACACTTGGATTTATTAATCGCAGCGTTAGTAACAAGACACCTGGTGTGGTTCACAAGCTATATCTTGCTCTAGTTAGGCCCCATTTAGATTTTGCAGTTCAGTTTTGGTCGCCATATTATAGAATGGATATAAATTCACTTGAACGTGTCCAGCGTAGGATGACTAAGTTAATTCCCCAAATTAGAAATCTTTCATATGAAGAAAGATTAGCAAAGCTTAAGTTGCATTCACTGGAAAGGCGAAGAGTTAGGGGTGACATGATAGAGGTTTACAAGTAGGTGAATGGACATAACAAAGGGGATATTAATAGGGTATTAAAAGTATCAACACAAGACAGAACACGAAACAATGGGTATAAATTGGATAAGTTTAGATTTAGGAAAGACTTTGGTAAATACTGGTTCAGTAACAGGGTTGTTGATTTGTGGAACCAATTGCCGCGTAACATTGTGGAGGTGGGGTCCCTCGATTGTTTCAAGCATGGGTTGGACATGTATATGAGTGGGATTGGGTGGTTATAAATAGGAGCTGCCTCGTATGGGCCAATAGGCCTTCTGCAGTTGCCTTTGTTCTTATGTTCTTATGTTCTTAACCCATGAGCTGTAGTTGACCCCATACCCCATTCCATGAGCTCTAGTTGACCCCATACCCCATTCCATGAGCTGTAGTTGACCCCATACCCCACCTGTGACTGTAGTTGACCCCATACCTCAACTAGTCAAATGTAGTTGACCCCATACCTCAACTCGTGAGCTGTAGGTGACCCCATACCCCAACCTGTGACTGTTGGTGACCCCATACTCCAACCCGTGAGCTGTAGTTGTCCCCATACCCCAAAACCTGGGAAGTAGTTGACCCCATACCCCAACACATGAGCTGTAGTTAACCCCATATCCAAACTCATAAGATGTAGTTGACCCCATACCCCAACCTATGAGCTTGATTTGACCCCATACCCCAACCCATGAGCTGTAGTTGACCCCATAACCCAACTCGTGAGCTGTAGTTGACCCCATACCATATTCTATGTGCAGTGGTTGAACCTATACCCCAACCCGTGAACTGTAGTGGACCCCATACCCTAACCCGTGAGCTATAGATGACCCCATGGCCCCAACCCGTGAGCTAAAGTTGACCCCATACGTCAACCAATGAACATAAGAACATAAGAACATAAGAACAAAGGTAACTGCAGAAGGCCTATTGGCCCATACGAGGCAGCTCCTATTCTATAACCACCCAATCCCACTCATATACTTGTCCAACCCGTGCTTGAAACAATCGAGGGACCCCACCTCCACAATGTTACGCGGCAATTGGTTCCACAAATCAACAACCCTGTTACTGAACCAGTATTTACCCAAGTCTTTCCTAAATCTAAACTTATCCAATTTATATCCATTGTTTCGTGTTCTGTCCTGTGTTGATACTTTTAATACCCTATTAATATCCCCCCGGTTATGTCCATTCATCCACTTGTAAACCTCTATCATGTCACCCCTAACTCTTCGCCTTTCCAGTGAATGCAACTTAAGCTTTGTTAATCTTTCTTCATATGAAAGATTTCTAATTTGGGGAATTAACTTAGTCATCCTACGCTGGACACGTTCAAGTGAATTTATATCCATTCTATAATATGGCGACCAAAACTGAACTGCATAATCTAAATGGGGCCTAACTAGAGCAAGATATAGCTTGAGAACCACACCAGGTGTCTTGTTACTAACGCTGCGATTTATAAATCCAAGTGTCCGATTTGCCTTATTACGAACATTTATGCATTGATCCTTTTGTTTTAAATTCTTACTAATCATAACTCCCAGATCCCTTTCGCAATCCGACTTCGCAATCACAACACCATCTAGCTCGTATCTTGTAACTCTATCATCATTACCTAACCTCAGAACTTTACATTTATCAGCATTAAACTGCATCTGCCAATCCTTTGACCATTTCAAAACCCTATCTAGATCAACTTGAAGTGATAGTGAGTCCTCCTCCGAATTAATTTCCCTACCGATTTTCGTATCATCGGCAAATTTGCAAATGTTGCTACTCAAACCTGAATCTAAATCATTTATATATATTATAAACAACAGAGGTCCCAGGACAGAGCCTTGAGGCACTCCACTTACAACATTTTCCCACTCTGACTTGATTCCATTTATACTAACTCTCTGTTTCCTTTGGTATAGCCATGCCCTAATCCAGCTTAATATAGCACCCCCAATACCATGAGACTCTATTTTTTTAATCAGTCTTTCATGTGGCACTGTATCAAAAGCTTTGCTAAAGTCAAGGTATACAACATCGCAATCCTTACCACTATCAACTGCCTCAACAATGCTAGAATAAAAAGATAACAAATTTGTTAAACATGAACGGCCATTTATAAAACCATGTTGCGACTCAATTATTAATTTATGTTTTTCAAGATGAAGACGAATTTTATTTGCTATTATAGATTCGAGTAACTTTCCCACAATAGACATAAGGCTAATTGGTCGATAGTTAGACGCAAGTGATCTATCTCCTTTCTTAAAAACTGGTATCACATTAGCAACTTTCCAAAACTCTGGCACTCTGCCTGACTCTATTGATTTATTAAATATGGTTGACAGTGGGTCACAAAGCTCCTCTTTGCATTCTTTAAGCACCCTAGCAAACACTTCATCCGGCCCTGGGGATTTGTTTGGTTTGAGTTTTACTATTTGTTTAAGAACATCCTCCCTGGTAACTGCTAAACTCGTCAATGAGCTGTAGTTGACCCCATACCTCATCCCGTGAGTTTTAGTTGACCCCATATCCCAACCCGTGAGCTGCAGTTGACCCCATACGCCAACCTTGAGCTGTAGTTGACCCCATTCCCCAACCCGTGAGCTGTAGTTGACCCCATACGCTAACCGTGAGCTGCATTTGACCCCATACCCCAACCCGTGAGCTGTAGTTGACCCCATACCCCAACCTATGAACTTTAGTTGACCCCATATCCCAACCCATGAGCTGTAGTTGACCCCATTCCCCAACCCATGAGCTGTAGTTGACCCCATAACCCAACCCATGAGCTGTAGTTGACCCCGTACCCCAATCTGTGAGCTATAGTTGACCTCATACCCCATCCTATGATCTGTCGTTGACCCCATACCCCAACCCGTGAGCTGTAGTTGACCCCATACGCTAACCGTGAGCTGTATTTGACCCCATACCCCAACCCGTGAGCTGTAGTTGACCCCATACCCCAACCTATGAACTTTAGTTGACCCCATATCCCAACCCATGAGCTGTAGTTGACCCCATTCCCCAACCCATGAGCTGTAGTTGACCCCATAACCCAACCCATGAGCTGTAATTGACCCCATACCCCAATCTGTGAGCTATAGTTGACCTCATACCCCATCCTATGATCTGTCGTTGACCCCATACCCCAACCCGTGAGCTGTGGTTGACACCATACCCCAACCCATGATCTGTAGTTAACCTCATACCCCAACCAATGAGTTGTAGTTGAACCCATTCCTCAACCCATGAGCTGTAGTTGACCCCCATACCCAGTCATATAAGCTGTAGTTGACCCCATTCCCCAACTCATAAGCTGTAGTTGACCCCATACTCCAACCTATAAGCTATAGTTGACCCCATACCCCATTCCATGAGTTGCAGTTGACCCCATAAGCCAACCTATGAGCTGTAGTTGACCCCATACCCCAACCAATGAGCTGTAGTTGACCCCATACCCCACCCGAAGAGCTGCACTTGACCCCATACCCTAACCCGTGAGCGGTAGTTGACCCCCATACCCAGTCATATAAGCTGTAGTTGACCCCATACCCCATCGCGTGAGCTATAGATGACGCCATACCCCAACCCGTGAGCTGTAGTGAAACCCATGCCCCAACCAGTGAGCTGTAGTTGACCCCATACCCCAACAAGTGAGCTGTAGTGGACCCAAAACCCCAACCTGTGAGCTGTAGCTGACCCCCATACCCCATCCCATGAGCTGTTGTTGACGCCAAACACCAACCCATTAGCTGTAGTTGACCCCATACGCCATTTCATGAGCTGTAGTTGACCCCATACCCCATCCCGTGAGCTGTAGTTGACCCCATACCCCAACCCATGACCTGTAGTTGAACCCATACCTCAACACGTGAGCTGTATATGAGCAAAAACCCCATCCCATTAGCTGTAGTTGGACCCATAACCCAATCCATGAGCTGCAGTTGACCCCATAACCAAACCTATGAGCTGTAATTGACCCCATACCTAAACCCGTGAGATGTAGTTGACCCCATACCCCAATCTGTGAGCTGTAGTTGACCCTATACCCAGGCTATGAGCTGTATTGGACCCCCAATACCCAAACCCGTGAGCTGTAGTCGACCCCATACCCAAACCTGTGACTGTAGGTGACCCAATACCCCAACCCGTGAGCTGTAGGTGACCTCATACCGCAACCCGTGAGCTGTAGTTGACCCCATACCTAAACTCGTGAGCTGAAGTTGACCCCATAACCAAACCTATGAGCTGTAGTTGACCCCATACCCCAACCCGTGAGCTGTAGTTGACCCCATACCCCAACCCATGAGCTGTAGTTGACCCCATACCCCAACCCATGATCTGTAGTTAACCCCATACCCCAACCCATGAGCTGTAGTTGACCCTATACCCCAACTCGTGAGCTGTAGTTGACCCCATACCCCAACCTGTGACTGTAGTTGACCCCATACCCCAACCCGAGAGCTGTAGTTGACCCCATTCCCAAACACATGAGCTGTAGATGACCCCATTCCACAACCTGTGGCTGTAGTTGACCCCTTTCCCAAACCTGTCACTGTAGTTGACCCCCATACGCCAACCCATGAGCTGTAGTTGACCCCATACCCCAACCCGTGAGCTGTAGTTGACCCCATACCCCAACCCGTGAGCTGTAGTTGACCCCATTCCCCAACACATGAGCTGTAGATGACCCCATACTACAACCTGTGACTGTAGGTGACCCCATACCCTAACCCATGAGCTGTAGTTGACCCCCATACGCCAACCCATGAGCTGTAGTTGACCCCATACCCCAACCCGTGAGATGTAGTTGACCCCATACCCTTACTCATGAGCTGTAGGTGACCCCTTCCCCAACCCATGAGCTGTAATTGACCTCATACCCCAATCCGTGAGCAATAGTTGACCCCATACCCCATCCCATGAGCTGTCGTTGACCACAAACCCCAACCCGTGAGCTATATTTGACCCCATACCCAACCTGTGACTATTGGTTACCCCATACCCCAACCCATGAGCTGTAGTTGACCCCATACCCCAAACCTTGAGCTGTAGTTGACCCAATACCCCGTCCCACAAGCTGTAGATGACCCCATAGCCCAATCCGTGAGCGGTAGTTGACCCCATAACCCAACTCGTAAGCTGTAGTTGACCCCATACCCAATCCTATGTGCAGTGGTTGACCCTATACCCCAACCCGTGAACTATAGTGGACTCCATACCCCAACCCATGAGCAGTAGTGGACCCCATATCCCTACCCATGAGCTAAAGCTGACCCTATAGCCCAAGCCATGAGCTGTAGTGGACCCAATACCCCAACCCGTGAGCTGCAGTTGACCCAATACCCCAACCCAGGAGCTAAAGTTAACCCCATTCCCCAATCTGTGAGCTGTAGTTGACCCCATACCCCAAGCTATGAGCTGTAGTGGAACCCCCATACCACAACCCGTGAGCTGTAGTGGACCTCATACCCCAACCTGTGAACTCTAGTGGACCCCATATCCCAACCCGTGAGCTATAGATGACCCCATACCCCAACCCGTGAGCTATACATGACCCCATACCCAAACCTGTGACTGTAGTTGACCCCATATCCCAAACCGTGAGCTGTAGTTGACCCTGTACCCCAACCCGTGAGCTGTAGTTGACCACATACCCCAACCCGTGAACTTTAGTTGACCCCATTCCCCAACCCATGAGCTGCAGTTGACCCCATACCCCAATCCGTAAGCTATAGTTGACCCAATACCCCAACCTGTGACTGCTGGTGACCCCATACCTAAAACCGTGAGCTGTAGTTGACCCCATATCCCAAACCTTGAGCTGTAGTTGACCCCATACCCCAACCTATGAGCTGTAGTTAACCCCCTTACCCCAACCCATGAGCGTTAGTTGACCCCATACCCCAAACTATGAGCGGTAGTTGACTGTTACGGACCCGAGCCCAGCGTCCGAGCACGGAGCAGTGACGACCGCGCCATCTGTGGGTCAGCTCCCGAAACCCCCTCCAAATGGACGACGTCATCTAGTGGGGACAGGATATACCAGCCACGGGGCTGGTTTCTCGTCCTGATCAGCTCATAACACAGCCGCTGCTGACCTCTGGTGAGGTGACGCTTAGACAGCAACGCCATCTATGGAGTGGATAGGTGGGCGTTTGCGTCTAAGCCTGTAAGTGAGGTGCCCTAGAGTGTAACTAGTACTGATGACGTGTCTGATTACAGAGTCGACCTGGGAGTGCTGTAATGGAAGTTGGATCAGTCTACCCAAGGCAGCCGTAGAACCTCCACGCATTTGCTGCTGAAGCTGTGAGTCACCCTCCCCTGATGAACACTGTTGTGTTAGCCTGCCTGTGACGTGGCAGTTGAGGAATTGTCGTACCCGGGGCTGACTGGTGGAGAAGACTGGCCACTGGGGTGTTGTGGTGAGGAGAGTAATCAGTGGAATCACACGAGGCTCCTGCCTAGGGCTCGCACCCCTAGTATCGGTCGTGGAGTGGCCTAACCAGCGGAACTGATTGGAACCTGCCAGCTACGGGCTGGATTTGTGGTTGAAGGCCTCCACGACGGTACCCCCAGTGGAACTGTGATTGGGCTGGCCTGTGGCCAGGGTAGACTCAAGAGAATCAAAGGATTCAAAGTGAGGCCACAAGAAGAGGACCAGGGCTACTCCTCTCGAGCACCGTGGAACATTCCTGCGTCTTCAGAGGAAGACCATTCTGTATATAATAGTGTTTATGCCCCCTGTGTGATAATTTATATATTTATTTATGGTGATGGTAATTATATATTAAGTTTAGTTAATTTGTATCCCTTCCCCTTTTATTTACTTGCGTTATGGAACACACCTCTTGAAAGCCACTACTAGCTTGGGGCCGGATACCCAACCTCTACTAACATCAGAGAAAGAACCCAGTTGCGACCCAATAGGGCCGTAACATTGACCCCATAACCCATCCCATGAGTTGTAGTTGACCCCCATACCTCATCTCGTGAACGGTAGTTGACCCCATACTCTAACTCATAAGCTGTAGTTGACCCCATACCCCAACCCATGAGCTTCATTTGACCCCATACCCCATCCCGTGAGCTATATTTGACCCCTTTCCCCATCCCATGAGCAGTAGTTGTCCCAATAACCCAACTCGTGAGCTGTAGTTGACCCCATACCCCATTCTATGTGCAGTGGTTGACCCATACTCGTGAACGTTAGTGGACCCCATACCCTAACTCATGATCTGTAGTGGACCCAATACCCCAACCCGTGAGCTGTAGTTGAGCAAATACCCCATCGCATGACCTGTAGTTGACCCCATACCCCAATCTGTGCACTGTAGTTTACCCCATACCCCCAAGCTATGAGCTGTAGTGGACTCCCATACCCCAACGTATGAGCTGTGGTTGATCCCATACCCCATTCCATGAGCTGTAGTTGACCCCATACCCCAACCCGTGAGCTATAGATGACCCCATACCCAAACGTGTGACTGTAGTTGACCCCATATCCCAAACCGTGAGCTGTAGTTGACCCTGTACCCCAACCTGTGAGCTGTAGTTGACCCCATACCCCAACCCCAACCCCTGTAGTTGACCCCATACTCCAACTCATGAGCTGTACTTGACCCCAATCCGTGAGCTAAAGTTGACCCCATACCCCAATCTGTGAGCTGTAGTAGGCCCCATACCCCAACTCGTGAGCTGTAGTTGACCCCATACCCTAATCTGTGAGCTGTAGTTGACCCCATACCCTAACCCGTGAGCTGTAGTTGACCCCATACCCAAACCCGTGAGCTGTAGTTGACCCCATACCCCAACCCGTGAGATGTAGATGACCCCATACCACAACCTTTGACTGTAGGTGACCCCATACCCCAACCCGTGAGATGTAGTTGACCTGATACCCCAACTCATGAGCTGTAGTTGACCCCATACCCCAACCCATGAGCTGTAGTTGACCCCATAGCCCAACCTGTGAGCTGTAGTTGACCCCATTCTCCAACACATGAGCTGTAGATGACCCCGTACCACAACGTTTGACTGTAGGTGACCCTATACCCTAACCCATGAGCTGTAGATGACCCCATACCGCAACCCGTGAGATGTAGTTGACCCCATACCCCAACCCATGAGTTTTACCTGACCCTATACCCCAACCAATGAGCTGTAGCTGCCCCAGTATCCCAACAGGTGAGCTGTAGTTGACCCCATACCCCATCCAATGAGCTGTAGCTGACCCCATACCCCAATCCGTGAGCTATAGTTGACCCCATACCCCATCCCATGAGCTGTGGTTGACCACATACCCCAACCCGTGAGCTATATTTAACCCCATACCCAACCTGTGACTGTTGGTTACCCCATACCCCAACCCATGAGCTGTAGTTGACCCCATACCCCAAACCCTGAGCTGTAGTTGACCCAATACCTCGTCCCACAAGCTGTAGATGACCCCATAGCCCAATCCGTGAGCTGTAGTTGACCCCATAACCCAACTCGTGAGCTGTAGTTGACCCCATACCCAATCCTATGTGCAATGGTTGACCCTATACCCCAACCCGTGAACTATAGTGGACTCCATACCCCATCCCGTGAGCTGTAGTTGACCTCATACCCCAACCCATGAGCAGTAGTGGACCCCATATCCCAACCCATGAGCTAAAGCTGACCCTATAGCCCAAGCCATGAACTGTAGTGGACCCAATACCCCAACCCGTGAGCTGCAGTTGACCCAATACCCCAACCCAGGAGCTAAAGTTAACCCCATTCCCCAATCTGTGAGATGTAGTTGACCCCATACCCCAAGCTATGAGCTGAAGTGGAACCCCCATACCCCATCCCGTGAGTTGTAGTGGACCTCATACCCCAACCTGTGAACTCTAGTGGACCCCATACCCCAACCCGTGAGCTATAGATGACCCCATACCCCAACCCGTGAGCTATAGATTACTCCATACCCAAACCTGTGACTGTAGTTGACCCCATATCCCAACCCGTGAGCTGTAGTTGACCGTGTACCCCAACTCGTAAGCTGTAGTTGACCCCATACCCCAACCCGTGAACTTTAGTTGACCCCATCTGCCAACCCATGAGCTGTAGTTGACCCAATACCCCATCCCGTGAGCTGTAGTTGATCCCATTCCCCAACCCATGAGCTGTAGATGACCCCAAACCCCAACCCTTGAGCTGCAATTGACCCCATACCCCAATCCGTGAGCTATAGTTGACCCCATACCCCAACCTGTGACTGCTGGTGACCCCATACCCAAACCCATGATCTGTAGTTGACCCCATTCCCCAAACTTTCAGCTGTAGTTGACCCCATACCCCAACCCATGAGCTGTAGTTAACCCCCTTCCCCCAACCCATGAGCGGTAGTTGACCCCATACCCCCAACCCATGAGCGGTAGTTGACCCCATACCCCATCCCATGAGCTGTAGTTGACCCCCATACCCCAACTCGTGAACGATAGTTGACCCTATACCCTAACTCATAAGCTGTAGTTGACCCCATACCCCATCCCGTGAGCTATATTTGACCCCTTTCCCCATCCCATGAGCAGGACTTGTCCCCTTAACCCAACTCGTGAGCTGTAGTTGACCCCATACCCCAACCCATGATCTGTAGTGGACCCAATATCCCAACCCGTGAGCTGTAGTTGAGCAAATACCCCATCGCATGACCTGAAGGTGACCCCATAATCCAATCTATGAGCTGTAGTTGACCCCATACCCCAACTCGTGAGCAGTAGTTGACCCCATAACCCAACCCATGAACTGTCGTTGACCCTATACCCCAATCCGTGAGCTATTGTTGACCCCATACACCATCACTTGAGCTGTAGTTGACCCCATACCCCAACCCGTGAGCTGTCGTTGACCCCATACCCCAACCCGTGAGCTGTAGTTGACCCCATACCTCATCCCTTGAGCTGTAGTTGACCCCATACACCAACCCGTGAGCTGTAGTTGACCCCATAACCCAACCCGTGAGCTGTAGTTGACCCCTTACCCCAACACGTGAGCTGTAGTTGACACCATACATTAACCTGTGACTGCAGTTGACCCCATACCCCAACCCATGAGCTGCAGTGGACCCTATACCCTAACCTGTGAACCAAAGTTGACCCCATACCCCAACCCATGCGCTGTAGTGGACCCCATACCCCTACCCATGAACTGCAGAGGACCCCATACCCCAATTCGTGAGCTATAGTTGACTCCATACACCAACCCGAGAGCTAAAGTTGACCCCATACCCCAAGCTATGAGATGTAGTGGACCCCATACCCCATTCCATGAGCTGTACTTGACCCCATACCCCAAACCATGAGCTGTAGTTGACCCCATACTCCAACTCATGAGCTGTACTTGACCCCAAACGCTAATCTGTGAGCTGTAGTAGACCCCATATCCCAACTCATGAGCTGTAGTTGACCCCATACCCCAATCTGTGAGCTGTAGTAGACCCCATACCCCAACTCATGAGCTGTAGTTGACCCCATTCCCCAATCTGTGAGCTGTAGGTGACCCCATACCCAAACCCGTGAGCTGTAGTTGACCCCATACCCCAATCAGTGAGCTGTAGATGACCCCATACCACAACCTTTGACTGTAGGTGACCCCATACCCCAACCCGTTAGCTGTAGTTGACCTCATACCCCAACTCATGAGGTGTAGTTGACCCCATACCCCAACCCGTGAGCTGTAGTTGACCCCCATACGCCAACCCATGAGCTATAGTTCACCCCATTCCCCAACCGGTGAGCTGTAGTTGACCCCATACCCCAACCCATGAGCTGTTGTTGACCCCATAGCCCAACCTGTGAGCTGTAGTTGACCCCATTCCCCAACACATGAGCTGTAGATGACCCCATACCACAACCTTTGACTGTAGGTGACCCTATACCCTAACCCATGAGCTGTAGAAGACCCCATACCCCAATCCGTGAGATGTAGTTGACCCCATACCCCAATCCATGAGCTGTAGTTGA
This sequence comes from Procambarus clarkii, assembly GCF_040958095.1. Classification (NCBI taxonomy): domain Eukaryota; kingdom Metazoa; phylum Arthropoda; class Malacostraca; order Decapoda; family Cambaridae; genus Procambarus; species Procambarus clarkii. The sequence continues at coordinate 1,653,823 of NC_091223.1, forward strand.
CCCCATATCCCAACCTATGAGTTTTACCTGACCCTATACCCCAACCCATGAGCTGTAGCTGCCCCAGTACCCCAACACGTGAGCTGTAGTTGACCCCATACCCCATCCCATGTGCTGTAGTTGACCCCATACCCCAATCCGTGAGCTATAGTTGACCCCATACCGCATCCCATGAGCTGTCGTTGACCACATACCCCAACCCGTGAGCTATATTTGACCCCATACCCAGCCTGTGACTGTTGGTTACCCCAACCCATGAGCTGTAGTTGACCCCATACCCCAAACCTTGAGCTGTAGTTGACCCAATACCTCGTCCCACAAGCTGTAGGTGACCCCATAGCCCAATCCATGAGCTGTAGTTGACCCCATAACCCAACTCGTGAGCTGTAGTTGACCCCATACCAAATCCTATGTGCAGTGGTTGACCCTATACCCCAACCCGTGAACTATAGTGGAGTCCATACCCCAACCCTTGAGCTGTAGTTGACCCAATACCCCAACCCATGAGCAGCAGTGGACCCCATATCCCAACCCATGAACTAAAGCTGACCCTATAGCCCAAGCTATGAGCTGTAGTGGACCCAATACCCCAACCCGTGAGCTGCAGTTGACCCAATACCCCAACCCAGGATCTAAAGTTAACCCCATTTCCCAATCTGTGAGCTGTAGTTGACCCCATACCCCTAGCTATAAGCTGTAGTGGAACCCCCATACCCCAACCCGTGAGCTGTAGTGGACCCCATACCCAACCCGTGAGCTATAAATGACCCCATACCCCCAACCCGTGAACTATAGATGACCCCATACCCAAACCTGTGACTGTAGTTGACCCCATATCCCAACCCGTGAGCTGTAGTTGACCCTGTACCCCAACCCGTGATCTGTAGTTGACCCATACCCCAACCCGTGAACTTTAGTTGACCCCATACGCCAACCCATGAGCTGTAGTTGACCCCATTCCCCAACCCATGAGCTGTAGATGACCCCATACCCCAACCCAAGAGCTGTAGTTATCCCCCTTACCCCATCCCATGAGCGGTAGTTGACCACATACCCCAACCCATGAGCTATATTTGACCCCATACCCAACCTGTGACTGTTGGTTACCCCATCCCATGAGCCGTAGTTGACCCCATACCCCAAACCTTGAGCTGTAGTTGACCCCATACCCCAAACCTTGAGCTGTAGTTGACCCAATACCTCGTCCCACAAGTTGTAGGTGACCCCATAACCCAATCCGTGAGCTGTAGTTGACCCCTTACCAAATCCTATGTGCAGTGGTTGACCCTATGCCCCAACCCGAGAACTATAATGGAGTCCATACTCCAACCCTTGAGCTGTAGTTGACTCAATACCCCAACCCATGAGCAGTAGTGGACCCCATATCCCAACCCATGAACTAAAGCTGACCCTATAGCCCAAGCTATGAGCTGTAGTGGACCCAATACCCCAACCCGTGAGCTGCAGTTGACCCAATACCCCAACCCAGGATCTAAAGTTAACCCCATTTCCCAATCTGTGAGCTGTAGTTGACCCCATACCCCTAGCTATGAGCTGTAGTGGAACCCCCATACCCCAACCCGTGAGCTGTAGTGGACCCCATACCCCAACCCGTGAGCTATACATGACCCCATACCCCCAACCCGTGAGCTATAGATGACCCCATACCCAAACCTGTGACTGTAGTTGACCCCATATCCCAACCCGTGAGCTATAGTTGACCCTGTACCCCAACCCGTGATCTGTAGTTGACCCATACCCCAACCCGTGAACTTTAGTTGACCCCATACGCCAACCCATGAGCTGTAGTTGACCCCATTCCCCAACCCATGAGCTGTAGATGACCCCATATCCCAACCCTTGAGCTGTCGTTGACCCCATACCCCAACCCGTGAGCTGTAGTTGACCCCATACCCCAACCCGTGAGCTGTCGTTGACCCCATACCCCAACCCGTGAGCTGTAGTTGACCCCATACCTCATCCCTTGAGCTGTAGTTCACCCCATACCCCAACCCGTGAGCTGTAGTTGACCCCATAACCCAACCCGTGAGCTGTAGTTGACCTTATACCCCAACACGTGAGCTGTAGTTGACACCATACATTAACCTGTGACTGCAGTTGACCCCATACCCCAACCCATGAGCTGCAGTGGACCCCATACCCTAACCTGTGAACTAAAGTTGACCTCATACACCAACCCATGCGCTGTAGTGGACCCCATACTCCTACCCATGAACTGCAGAGGACCCCATATCCCAATTCGTGAGCTATAGTTGACCCCATACCCCAACCCGAGAGATAAAGTTGACCCCATACCCCAAGCTATGAGATGTAGTGGACCCCATACCCCAACCCGTGAGCTAAAGTTGACCCCATTCCCCATCCTGTGACTGTAGTTGACCCCATACCCCAACCTGTGACTGTAGTTGACCCCATACCCCAACCTTTGAGCTGTAGTTGACCCCATACCCCAAGCTATGAGATGTAGTGGACCCCATACCCCAACCTGTGAGCTAAAGTTGACCCCATACCCCAACTCGTGAGTTGTAGTTGACCCCATACCCCAACCTGTGACAGTTGTTGACCCCATTCCCCAATCCATAAACTGCAGTTGACCCCATAACCCAACATATGAGCTGTAGTTGACCCCATACCCCAACCCATGAATTGTAGTTGACCCAATACCCCAATCCGTGAGCTATAACTGACCCCATACCTCAACCTGTGACTGCTGGTGACCCCATACCCCAACCCGCGAGCTGTAGTTGACCCCATACCCCAAACCTTGGGCTGTAGTTGACCCCATACCCCAACCCATGAGCTTTAGTTAGCCCCTTTACACCAACCCATGAGCGGTAGTTGACCCCATACCCCAACTCATGAGCTTGATTTGACCCCATACCCCATCCTGTGAGCTATATTTGACATCTTTCCCCATCCCATGAGCTGTAGTTGTCCCCATAACCCAACTCGTGAGCTGTAGTTGACCCTATAACTCAACTCGTGAGCTGTAGTTGACCCAATACCCCATTCTATGTGTAGTGGCTGACCCTATACCCCAACTCGTGAACGGTAGTGGACCCCATACCCCAACCTATGATTTGTAGTGGACCCAATACTCCAACCCGTGAGCTGTAGTTGAGCAAATACCCCATCCCATGACCTGTAGGTGACCCCATACCCCAACCTGTGAGCTGTAGTTGACCCCATAACCCAACCCATGGGCTGTAGTTGACCCCATACCCCAACCTATGAGCTGTGACCCTATACCCCAACTTGTGTGCTGTAGTTGACCCCATACCCCATCCCATGAACTGTCGTTGACCCCATACCCAAATCCGTGAGCTATAGTTGACCCCATACCCCATCCCTTGAGCTGTAGTTGACCCCATACCCCAAACCGTGAGCTGTAGTTGATCACATAACCCAACCCGTGAGCTGTAGTTGACCCCATACCTCAACCCGTGAGCTGTAGTTGACCCCATACCCCATACCTTGAGCTGTAGTTGACCCCATAACCCAACCCGTGAGCTGTAGTGACCCCATACCCCAACACGTGAGCTGTTGTTGACACTATACATCAACCTGTGACTGCAGTTGACGTCATACCCCAACCCGAGAGCTAAAGTTGACCCCATACCCCCAAGCTATGAGATGTAGTGGACCCCATACCCCAATCCGTGAGCTAAAGCTAACCCCATTCCCCAACCTGTGACTGTAGTTGACCCCATACCCTAACCTGTGAGCTGTAGGTGACCCCATAACCCAAGCTATGAGATGTAGTGGACCCCATACCCCAACCCGTGAGCTAAAGTTGACCCCATTCCCCAACCTGTGACTGTAGTTGACCCCATACCCCAACCCGTGAGCTGTAGTTGACCCCTTACCTCAACCTGTGACTGTTGTTGACCCCATACCCCAACCCGTGAGCTTAAGTTGACCCCATACCCCATCCCATAAGCTGTAGTTGACCCCATACCCAAACCCGTGAGCTATATTTGACCCCATACCCCAACCCATTAGCTGTAGTAGACCCCATACCCCACCCCATGAGGTGTAGTTGACCCCAAACCCCAGCCCATGAGCTGTAGTTGACCCCATACCCCAACCCATGAGGTTTGGTGTTCCCCATACCCCAACCCGTGAGCTGTAGTTGACCCCATACCCCAACCCATGAGCTATATATGACCCCATACCCCAACCGATGAGCTGTAGTTGACCCCGTACCCCAACCCATGAGCTGCAGTTGACCCCGTACCCCAACCCATGAGCTGCAGTTGACCCCATACCCCAACCCGTGAGCTGTAGTTGACCCGTACCCCAACTCGTGAGCTGTAGTTGACCCCATATCCCAACTCGTGAGCTGTAGTTGACCCCATACCCCATCCTATGTGCAGTGGTTGACCCTATACCCCAACTCGTGAACGGTAGTGGACCCCATACCCCAATTCTTGATCTGTAGTGGACCCAATACCCCAACCCGTGAGCTGTAGTTGAGCAAATACTTCATCCCATGACCTGTGGGTGACCCCATACCCCAAGCTGGGAGCTGTAGTTGACCCCATAACCCAACCTATGAGCTGTGACCCCATACCCCAACCCATGAGCTGTAGTTGACCCCATACCAATACCCATGAGCTGTAGCTGAACCCATACCCCAACCCATGAGCTTTAGCTGACCCCACACCCCAACCCATTGGCTGTAGTTGACCCCATTCCCCAACCTATGAGCTGTGACCCCATACCCCAACTTGTGAGTTGTAGTTGACCACATACCCCATCCCATGAATTGTCGTTGACCCCATACCCCAATCCGTGAGCTATACTTGACCCCATACCCCATCCCTTGAGCTGTAGTTGACCCCATACCCCAACCCGTAAGCTGTAGTTGACCCCATAACCCAACCCGTGAGCTGTAGTTGACCCCATACCCCATCCCTTGAGCTGTAGTTGACCCCATACCCCAACCCGTGAGGCGTAGTTGACCCCATACCCCAACCCGTAAGCTGTAGTTGACCCCATACCCCAACCCGTGAGCTGTAGTTGACCCCATACCCCAACCCATGAGCTGTAGTTGACCCCATACCCCATCCCTTGAGCTGTAGTTGACCCCATACCCCAACCCGTGAGGTGTAGTTGACCCCGTACATCAACCTGTGACTGCAGTTGACCCCATATCCCAACCCATGAGCTGCAGTGGACCCCATACCCTAACCTGTGAACTAAAGTTGACCCCATACCCCATCCCATGCGTTGTAGTGGACCCCATACTCCAACCCATGAACTGCAGAGGACCCTATACCCCAATTCGTGAGCTATAGTTGACCCCATACCCCAACCCGAAAGCTAAAGTTGACCCCATACCCCAAGCTATGAGCTGTAGTGGACCCCATACCCCAACCCATGAGCTAGAGTTGACCCCATTCCCCAACCCGTGACTGTAGTTGACCCCATTCCCCAACCTGTGAGCTGTAGTTGACCCCATACCCCAACCTTGTGACTGTAGTTGACCCCATACCCCAACCCGTGAGCTGTAGTTGACCCCAAACCTCAACCTGTGACTGTTGTTGACCCCATACCCCAACCCATGAGCTGTCGTTGACCCCATACCCCATCCCATGAGCTGTAGTTGACCCTATACCCCTACCTGTGAGCGATATTTGACCCTATACCCCAACCCGTGAGCTGTAGTTGACCCCATACCCCAACCCGTGAGCTGTAGTTGACCCAATACCCCAACCCATGAGCTGTAGTTGACCCCATATCCCAACCCATGAGCTGCAGTTGACCCCATACCCCAACCGGTGAGCTGTAGTTGACCCCATACCCCAACTCGTGAGTTGTAGTTGACCCCATACCCCAACTCGTGAGCTGTAGCTGACCCCATACCCCAACTCATAAGCTGTAGGTGACCCCATACCCCAACCCATGAGCAATATTTGACCCCATACCCCATCCCGTGAGCTATATTTGATCCCATACCCCAGCCTGTGACTGTAGTTGACCCCATACCCCAACCTGTGACTGTAGTTGACTCCATACCCCAACCCGTGAGCTGTAGTTGACCCCATACCCCAACCTGTGACTGTAGTTGACCCCGTACCCCATCCTGTGTGCAGTAGTTGACCCAGTACCCATTCTGTGGAGGGTAGAGGACGCCATACCCATCCTGTACTCCCCTAATTGTGCTTGCAGGTGTTGAGCTTTGGCTCTTTGGTCCCACCTAGAGTACCAGATCCCATAGGCACTACCGGAAGGGTATGGGGCAGTACCGCACTCTTTAGCAATCCTCTGGGCAGTACTTGATCCTGTAGGCAGTAGCGGACTCCATAATTATCTTCAGGTGGTAGTGGACACCTGGGGGTCCCATCCCGAGGCGGTAGAGGACCCATACCCATTCTGTGGGCAGAAGTGAACTATTCACCCATCTTCCGGGCGGTAGTGTTCCCCCCCATACCTATCATGTGGGCAGTAGTGTAACCCATACTTCTCCTGAGGGCCTTAGGGGGACCCCATACTCATCCTGTGGGCGGTACTGGGCCACATACCCATCATACAGGAGGAAGTGGACCATACATTCATCCTCTGGGCGGTAGTGTTCCCCATACCCATGCTTTGGGGTAGTGGACCTCATAACCTTCCTGTGGTGGAAGTGAACCCCATAATCTTCCTGTTGGCGGTAGTGGACCCCATGCCCATGCTGTGGGCAGTAATTCACCCCATGCCAATAATGAGGCTGTAATGGACCATCCTATACCCATCCTATAGGTGGTAGTGGACCCCTTACCCATCCAACAGGTGATAGTGGACCCCATACCTATCCTTTTAGGTGGTAGTGGACTCATCGTGAGATTTGTTGTGGACCATAGATCTATCCTGGTTTTAGTAGTGTACCCCATTTCAACTTAACTTCGGGTTGTTTTGCCTGAAACGCTATGTGTACTAGTGGCTTTAGGTATTGTATGTACTAGCTCTATCTATAAATCAATCAGAATGTTTGTAAATCTGCATGTATGTACTTTTCCTAAATAAAATATTATTATTTTTATTTTTATTATTATTATTTTCTGTTGACGTTCCTGCAATTCACTCTCTTTAGATTTCAAAGCACACACAATTGTATATTAAATTCATTTAGAGCCCCATAATAATATGTAATAATTTTTAATGCTTATTATAATTTATTTAAAACTACCAAGATTTCTCAAAACAAAACTACGAGCCTTCAATTGGATGTAGTTTATCCATGATACTCGAATAACATGGGAAATATTACGTAAATTTCACATCAGAAGTTTTACTGGAAAAATACAAGCATCCATTAAAATTTGAGCAAACGGACCCTTATGCTCTTTACAGTATTGTGACGGGTACTATGAGACTATGGTACTTGAGGAAGGGTTGGTGCCTGGTGATAGGAAATAGCTGGAAATCTACCACAGATAAACTATGAACATTATGCTCATTATGCTAATTCTTGCCCGAAACGCATTGCGTAATAGTGGCTTTAGGCATTGTATGTACTAGCTCTATCTATATATCAATCCATTAATGTAACATCACTTGTATGTATATACCTTACCTGAATAAACATATTTATTTTATTTATTTATTTTATTAGCATATAAGCCTTTGGCCACATAGGTACTATGTTATAGCCAGAGCGGGTTGCAGTAACACAGAGGGAGCACAGAGTACACACAGACCAGTAGTGTGTGATAAATATCACCAGTAACATAGCAGATACCAGAGAGTTGTCTCATTAGTGTGGAAGATAATCTAGAAAGGAACCCATATTTTTGTCACTGGTGTCGCTTTTTGTCGTTCAACGTTCCGTCCACCTCGATATAGATAAGCGTAGCGGTGACTTGTGTGCTCTTATCTGGTGTTACCGTTGACGCCAGTGTAGTTGTCACTAGTGTACCGTTAACAGTTCTCGTGTGTTACCGTTGACGCCAGTGTAGTTGTCAGTAGTGTACTGTTAACAGTTCTCGTGTGTGTGAAGTGTCTTGCTTTTGGTTTTACCAGGATGTATTGATATTATCTGGTGTGAACACTGTTCATGGTGTCCCGGAAGTATTGACCATTGAGTGACCACAAGGCCTTGTCCTGTGTGTGACACTTGGCCACATTCACAGTGTGTCCTGGTGTGATGTGATACGTGATTAAAGACAAACTTTCCTCAACAACTCTCCAGCCTACAGCTTCTGGTAAACCAGCGAGGGTTAAGCTTTTGTTAAAGCAAGCAGCAAAAAGCGCTCAGTTAAAGAGGGAGTTTAGAGCTGGTGGCACTTCAGACATCCTCAGGTTATCATCGTCTACCAAAAAGAGGTGTGTGGTAATCTTAATTTTTGTTATTTCATAAAAGTATTTGTTTTAAAGTTCAACAAAAGATTAATAGTATTTCATTAATCAAGGAATAATAGAATGTAAATAATCAATACCATATCAAGTAGGTGGGAGATCCGCTAGCGTTTAAAATGTTCATTTCTTGGGCCAATTGTTCACCCTTCTAAAACAAACTTTTTTTTATATTGAGGAAAAACATGTCAAGTGACCGGCACCGAAGTCCTCAAAATTTAAGTCTCCCCTCGAATGTTAAGATCGTTTTCTTTTGAAAAAGATGGAATCACTGACTGTGGGAATATTTCATGAAGATCGGGAGATGCAGGAGAGGTTATGCTGGGGGCTCTTATGCTGCTTCTTGCTGGGCAGCTGAGTGTGATGCTGTTTAGAACTTACGTATGGAAGTTTACAAATATTGTCTGTATTAAGTAATGAGTAAGTCTCATGGGACAAACGTGTCTCTACACTCATCTGAAGACGTCGGCCACAGATACATGGTCTCCACAGTAGTGTCAAGTGTGTTAAATATTGTACACACTAATGGTGTTCTCTGTGAGTGATGTTGAAGATCCACACTACAAACAATTAGAACCACATGTCTACCTCTACCTTGGCGTTGTAAGAACTACAACCACTACGCCAGCGTTCACGACCACAAGGTTCACCACACCACCATACATGACCACAAGGTTCACCACACCAGCATACATGACCACAAGGTTCACCACGCCAGCATACATGACCACAAGGCTCACCACACCAGCATACATGACCACAAGGTTCACCACGCCAGCATACATGACCACAAGGTTCACCAAACCAGCATACATGACCACAGGGTTCACCACACCAGCATACATGACCACAAGGTTCACCACACCAGCATACATGACCACAAGGTTCATCACACCACCATACATGACCACAAGGTTCACCACACCACCATACATGACCACAAGGTACACCACTCCAGCATACATGACCACAAGGCTCACCACACCAGCATACATGACCACAAGGTTCACCACACCACCATACATGACCACAAGGTTCACCACAACACCATACATGACCACAAGGTTTACCACACCAGCATACATGACCACAAGGTTCACCACACTAGCATACATGACCACAAGGTTTACCACACCAGCATACATGCCCACAAGGTTCACCACACCAGCATACGTGACCACAAGGCTCACCACACCAGCATACATGACCACAAGGTTCACCACACCAGCATACATGACAACAAGGTTCACCACACCAGCATACATGACCACAAGGTTCACCACACCACCGTACATGACCACAAGGTTTAACACACCAGAATACATGACCACAAGGTTCACCACACTAGCATACATGACCACAAGGTTCACCACACCCGCATACATGACCACAAGGTTCACCACACCAGCAAAGATGACAACAAGGTTCAACTCACACCTACATACATGAACACAAGGTTCACCACACCAGCATACATGACCACAAGGTTCACCACACCATACATGACCACAAGGTTCACCACACCACCATACATGACCACAAGGCTCACCACACCAGCATACATGACCACAAGGTTCACCACACCAGCATACATGACCACAAGGTTCACCACACCTGCATACATGACAACAAGGTTCACCACACCTGCATACATGAATACAAGGTTTACCACACTAGCATACATGACCACAAGGTTCACCCCACTAGCATACATGACCACAAGGTTCACCACACCACCATACATGACCACAAGGTTCACCACACCACCATACATGACCACAAGGTTCACCACACCAGCATACATGACCACAAGGTTCACCACACCCGCAAACATGACAACAAGGTTCACCACACACGCATACAAGAACACAAGGTTCACCACACCAGCACACATGACAACAAGGTTCACCACACCCGCATACATGAACACAAGGTTCACCACACCAGCACACATGACAACAAGGTTCACCACACCTGCATACATGACCACAAGGTTCAGCACACCAGCAAACATGACCACAAGGTTCACCACACCAGCATACATGAATACAAGGTTCACCACACCATTATACGTGACCACAAGGGTCACCACACCAGCGTACATGACCACAAGGTTCACCACACCACCATACATGACCATACGGTTCACCACACTAGCATACATGACCACAAGGTACAACACACTACCATACATGACCACAAGGTTCACCACACCAGCATACATGACCACAAGGTTCGCCACACCAGCATACATGACCACAAGGTTCACCACACCACCATACACGACCACAAGGTTCACCACACCAGCATACATGACCACAAGGTTCACCACACCAGCAAACATGACCACAAGGTTCACCACACTAGCATACATGACCACAAGATTCACCACACCACCATACATGACCACAAGATTCACCACACCAGCATACATGACGTCATTCACCACACCAACATACATGACCACAAGGTTCACCACACCAGCATACATGACCACAAGGTTCACCACACCAACATACATGACCACAAGATTCACCACACCACCATACATGACCACAAGGTTCACCCCACTAGCATACATGACCACAAGGTTCACCACACCAACATACATGACCACAAGGTTCACCACACCAGCATACATGACCATAAGGTTCACCACACCAGCATACATGTCCATAAGGTTCACCACACCTGCATACACGACCACAAGGTTCACCACACCATATATGACCACAAGGTTCACCACACCAGCATACATGACCACAAGGTTCACTACACCAGCATACATGACCACAGTCCTCACCACACCAGCATACATGACCACAAGGTTCACCACACCAGCATACATGACAACAAGGTTCACCACACCCGCATACATGACCACAAGGTTCACCACACCAGCACACATGACAACAAGGTTCACCACACCTGCATACATGAACACAAGGTTCACCACACCTGCATACATGAACACAAGGTTCAACACACCAGCATACATGACCACAAGGTTCACCACACCACCATACATGACCACAAGGTTCACCACACCAGCATACATGACCACAAGGTTCACCACACCAGCATACATGACCACAAGGTTCACCACACCTGCATACATGACTACAAGGTTTACCACACCAGCATACATGACCACAAGGTTCACCACACCTGCAAACATGACAACAAGGTTCACCACACCCGCATACATGAACACAAGGTTCACCACACCAGCACACATGTCAACAAGGTTCACCACACCCACATACATGAACACAAGGTTCACCACACCAGCATACATGTCCACAAGGGTCACCACACCAGCGTACATGACCACAAGGGTCACCACACCAGCGTACATGACCACAAGGTTCACCACACCACCATTCATGACCACAAGGTTCACAACACCAGCATACATGACCACAAGGTTCACCACACGAGCATACATGACCACAAGGTACAACACACTACCATACATGACCACAAGGTTCACCACACCAGCATACATGACCACAAGGTTCGCCACACCAGCATACATGACCACAAGGTTCACCACACCAGCATACATGACCACAAGGTTCACCACACTAGCATACATGACCACAAGATTCACCACACCACCATACATGACCACAAGGTTCACCACACCAGCATACATGAACACAAGGTTCACCCCACTAGCATACATGACCACAACGTTCACCACACCAACATACATGACCACAAGGTTCACCACACCAGCATACATGTCCACAAGGTTCACCACGCCAGCATTCATGACCACAAGGTTCACCACACCAGCATACATGACGTCATTCACCACACCAACATACATAACCTCAAGGTTCACCACACCAGCATACATGACCACAAGGTTCACCACACCAGCATACATGACCACAAGGTTCACCACACCACCATACATGACCACAAGGTTCACCACACTAGCATACATGACCACAAGGTTCATCACACCACCATACATGACCACAAGGTTCACCACACCAGCATACATGACCCCAGGGTTCACAACACACCCATACATGACCACAAGGTTCACCACACCAGCATACATGACAACAAGGTTCACCACACCCGCATACATGACCACAAGGTTCACCACACCAGCACACTTGACAACAAGGTTCACCACATCTGCATACATGAACACAAGTTTCACCACACCTGCATACATGAACACAAGGTTCAACACACCAGCATACATGACCACAAGGTTCACCCCACCACTATACATGACCACAAGGTTCACCACACCAGCATACATGACCACAAGGTTCACCACACCAGCATACAAGACCACAAGGTTCACCACACCTGCATACATGACTACAAGGTTCACCACACCTGCATACATGACTACAAGGTTTACCACACCAGCATACATGACCACAAGGTTCACCACACCTGCAAACATGACAACAAGGTTCACCACACCTGCATACATGAACACAAGGTTCACCACACCAGCACACATGACAACAAGGTTCAACACACCCGCATACATGAACACAAGTGTTACGGCCCTCTCGGGTCGCAACTGGGTTCGTACTCTGATGTTATTAGAGGAAGGGTATCCGGCCCCAAGCCAGTAGTGGCTTTCAAGGGATGAGATCCGTGACGCAAGTAAAATAAAAGGGGAAGGGAAAGAAAGGCAAAAACGTAAGATTATAATTACCTTCACCAATAAGTAATATATAAAAGTTACACAGGGGGAGGGGTATTAACACTACACAGGGGAAGTATATACACGGCCGTCTTCTCCTGAAGACGCTGGATCCTCTCGGTGCCAAGTCCTCGGTGCTCTCGTGGTCTCTTGACGAATCCTTTGATCAAGCTGAGTCTACCCCGGACACAGGCCAGCCAAAACACAGTTCCACTGGGGGCACCGCCGTGGAGGCCGTCAACCACAAGTCCAGCAAACTGCTGGCAGGTTCCGGATCAGCAACGCTGTTCAGGCCACTCCACGAGCGATACTAGGGTAGCGCCCTAGTCAGGAGCCTCGTGTGATACCACAGATCACTCTCCTGTCCACAATACCCCAGTGGTCAATCGTCTCCACCAGTCGGTCCCGGGTACGACAATCCTTCAACTGCCACTTCACTGGCAGGGCAACACCACAGTGTTCCTCCGGGAGGCGACTCACAGCTGCTGCAGCAAAGCAATTGGAATGGGGACGGCGGCCTTGGGTAGACTGACTCAACTTCCCTTACAGCAGTCCCAGGTCGACTCTGTAAGCAGACACGTCATCAATAACAGGGACACACTAAAGCACCTCACTTACAGGCTCAGACACAAACGCCCGACATATCCACTCCATAGATGGCGTTGTCGTCTGAGCACCACCTCACCAGAGGTCAGCAGCGGCGGTGTTGTGAGCTGAACAGGACTGGAAACTGGCCCTTGTGGCCAGTACACTTCCTCCTCACCAGGTGTCGTCGTCCATATGGAGGGGGTTTCGGGAGCTGACCCACAGATGGCGCGGTCGTCACTGCTCCGTGCTCGGACGCTGGATTCGGGTCCGTAACACCTCCCCACCAAAAAGAATTTGGTTTGGGGTTCTATAAAGAGAAACACAAACCAAATTAGTACGGGGACACAACTCCAAATGGACTCACATACACTATGAACTGGAGTGATGAGGCTGTCTTGTCCACAGAACTGTCCTACTGGGCAACTCTGGCACAGATGAAACTTGCAGGTGGAAGACGATGATCTGTCTGAAGTAGTCTTCCACACTTTCACTGCGATGCCAAGCAGGGGCATCTTCTCACACCTCTCGAGTAAGGATCGGTGTAGACACGATGTGGGGCGACTCGACACTTCCTTGTGTCGTGGCACCGATGATGGCTGGTCACAGACGGTATTTCTAGTACCGGTCCGGCGGTCCTTCAGGGAGTCGGGCACCTGGAATACAGGGGTCTGATAATTTAGAGTGACAGCGACAGCGGGTAAAACAGTACTTACAGCATACTCCTCTACTAGGTCCACACCTAGTCCCAACGGGGCTGTTCGTACATTGAAGATGGCATTCGCTCTGCCCCCGTCAGGCCGACCAACGTTCCGTATAACGCTGCATTGAGGCTCAGCAATCACGCGGGGGGTGTCAACCTGCCGGAAACAGTCACTTATATTATCATTTCTCGTACCTCCTGTATCTACCATTACCTTCCAGGTCCCTTCTTCGACTGCAACACTCACAGTGCATGTCTCTAATCCCTGGGATCTCTTCACGATGTTCAAGGGAGCCATCATCCTTCGGGTCGTCCACTGGTCCTTACTGAGAACACACACAAGAATCAAACAAAATACCGGTAGGAAACATTTGGTAAACTGATTGATAAGCTTCCTGAGCTTGTAATGTCCATAGCCGGCAATATCCACTAGCTTGGTTTGGACCAAAGAGGGCACTAGACCTTTCGAACACACCTCACATACCTCCGACGTCTGGGGAATCTCTGGCCTGTTCAATGAACGTGGTATCTTGCCATACCGCAAGTACTCATCTGCCTTCGCTCCAGACTCTGGGGTATTCGTGGGTGCTTGCACACGAGACCTCTCTTCTTGCTCAGTTGCTTCTGCCTCCTTAACCGCATGTTCCTTATCGGGAGAAGAATCGGGAGACTCTGCTAGAATATTGTAGACTCTGTCGTCAATCTGTAGGCGAGAGGAAGGATTAAACATTATATCTGAATCCGGGTCTGACTGTACCTGGAATTTACCACTGCCTGTAGGTACCTCAGACCTTGTTGTGCTGGCTGACTCGTCCGCGACTCTGGGAAGATCGATGCTCCAATCTGTCACCAAGTCGTTGGCTAGTACCACGTCAATCCCAGCCACAGGGAGGGTATCGACTACTGCCAACGCACATGTGCCGCTGAAGTAAGGCGAGTCGAGATGTACCGGCACTAAGGGGGCTATGTACCGCGTCCTTGGAAACCCAACCAGGACAACCTTTGGTCTCCCAACCACACTCACTCCTTCGGGTAACGAGCTTCTCACGATCAGGGACTGGGCTGCTCCACTATCTCTGAGCACTACAACTGATCTTCCAGTATGATCACTCGTTACATACCCACTTGAAGTGCGAGGGGCAAACAAACTTGGTCCTTCCTGCGTCGCCGTCGACTGGCTTCCTGCTGGTGGTGTAACACAGCTCATCATCATCACCTCCCTACGTGCGCCGCCACCTCTTCTGCCTCGGCACATAGCAGCTACATGCCCTTTCTGCCCACAAGTCCAGCACACCATATTCCTCCTTGGACTACGGTGTTTCGGACTGCTAGGACTTGTCCTTCGAGGGCTACTTGGGGGCGTCTTCTTAGCGCTTCGTGGGACGGGAGTCTCTTCTTCGTCCTGAGGTTTGTCAAACCGGCGTTGGTAATGCCTTGGGACGTACTTAGCAGAAGGTCTGTGCGTCAAGATGTATTCCTCAGCCATGGTGGCTGCCGCACTCAAGGTCTCCACCTGCTGTTCCTCTAAGTACGTCTTCAGGTCTCCAGACAAACAATCCTTGAAGTCCTCTAACAGTATGAGCTGCTCGAGGTCTTCTTTGGTCTCCACCTTCCGAGAGGCACACCATTCCTGAAAAAGTCGTTCCTTGATGGTTGCGAATTCGGTGAAAGTGTGCTCTGAGGTCTTCTTCAGGTTTCTAAACTTTTGCCTGTAAGCCTCAGGTACCAACTGGTAAGCCATGAGCACTACCTTCTTCACCTTGTCGTAATCGCCGGAGTCGTCAAGGGATAACGTGGAGTAGGCGATTTGGGCCTTCCCAGTCAAGACTGACTGTATCATGATGGCCCAATTCTCCCTTGGCCACTCCAAAGAGGCAGCAACTTTCTCGAAGGCTGCGAAGAACTTCGAAACTTCTCTCTCGTTGAATTTTGGGACCATTTTTATGTTCCTTACCGGATCGAAACTACTGGTTTCCGTTGTTGGCCTCCGACCACCGCCTAATCGTAATACTTCTAGTTCATGTTGTCTCTGTCTTTCATTTTCTTCTCTCTCTCGCTGTTCTCTCTCTCGTCTCTCTTCTCTTTCTCGTTCTTCTCTTTCTCGTTTCTCTTCTCTTTCTCGTTCTTCTCTTTCTCGTTTCTCTTCTCTTTCTCGTTCTTCTCTTTCTCTTTCTCGTTTCTCTTCTCTTTCTCGTTCTTCTCTTTCTCGTTTCTCTTCTCTTTCTCTTTCTGCCTTCCTTTCATCTAATTCTAAACGCCTCATCTCTAATTCTTTTCCTAATCGCTCTGTTTCCATTTCTAATTTCTTATCTTCTCTCTTTCTCGCTTCCTCTTCTCTTTCTTTAGCGATTTCTAGCTTTTTCCATTCTATTTCACGATGGATCTCTAGTTCACGCATCTTCACAGTAAGTACACTTATATTTAGTTCACTTTCATCACTTTCGACATCACTGCTCTTACCTTCCTGTTCAGTGGAAGCTATTTCCTCACCTTCCTTTATAATAGGAGTCTCGCCTTCTTGTTTCTCCTCTGCCTTCAAGTGTCGGTGAACCTTGGACAAGATCTCCACACGGGAATCACTGGCACGGATCTTGATCTCCAGGTAGGCGCTCACTAGTACAAGTTCCGGTTTGCTCAGATATTTTTATCTGGCAAGACAGTCCTCTCTGTTCAGAAAAGCCTGAACATCGTCCAGATCATCGATGGTAGCTTTTTCTGCCATTGTCACAGATGGAACACTTAGCACTTAACACACCGCTTTCACGTTAGCACTTAACGCACCGAGCACTGTTCTACGTCAATATTGCACTTTATCGCACCTGGCGCCTCACTTGCCAATATTGCACGTAATTACTTCGGGCACCGCACTACACAATATTGCACTGAACCCAGCGAACACTTCGCTCTACAATATTGCACTGAATCACGCCGAGCACTACACAATATTGCACTTAATCGCTTAATCACAGCGAGCACCGCACTGCACAATATCGCACTTAGTCACTCTTGAGCACCGCACAGGGTGTATAACGTCCCAATCGTCACACACAGGGGGAATTATTTACAGGGATTACGCCACTTCACCACCCCTGTCAAACATACTTAACAAGGGGACGGATCCCGCTGGGGATGCCAATTATGTTACGGCCCTCTCGGGTCGCAACTGGGTGCGTACTCTGATGTTATTAGAGGAAGGGTATCCGGCCCCAAGCCAGTAGTGGCTTTCAAGGGATGAGATCCGTGACGCAAGTAAAATAAAAGGGGAAGGGAAAGAAAGGCAAAAACTTAAGATTATAATTACCTTCACCAATAAGTAATATATAAAAGTTACACAGGGGGAGGGGTATTAACACTACACAGGGGAAGTATATACACGGCCGTCTTCTCCTGAAGACGCTGGATCCTCTCAGTGTCAAGTCCTCGGTGCTCTCGTGGTCTCTTGACGAATCCTTTGATCAAGCTGAGTCTACCCCGGACACAGGCCAGCCAAAACACAGTTCCACTGGGGGCACCGCCGTGGAGGCCGTCAACCACAAGTCCAGCAAACTGCTGGCAGGTTTCGGATCAGCAACGCTGTTCAGGCCACTCCACGAGCGATACTAGGGTAGCGCCCTAGTCAGGAGCCTCGTGTGATACCACAGACCACTCTCCTGTCCACAATACCCCAGTGGTCAATCGTCTCCACCAGTCGGTCCCGGGTACGACAATCCTTCAACTGCCACTTCACTGGCAGGGCAACACCACAGTGTTCCTCCGGGAGGCGACTCACAGCTGCTGCAGCAAAGCACTTGGTATGGGGACAGCGGCCTTGGGTAGACTGACTCAACTTCCCTTACAGCAGTCCCAGGTCGACTCTGTAAGCAGACACGTCATCAATAACAGGGACACACTAAAGCACCTCACTAACAGGCTCAGACACAAACGCCCGACATATCCAGTCCATAGATGGGGTTGTCGTCTGAGCACCACCTCACCAGAGGTCAGCAGCGGCGGTGTTGTGAGCTGAACAGGACTGGAAACTGGCCCTTGTGGCCAGTACACTTCGTCCTCACCAGGTGTCGTCGTCCATATGGAGGGGGTTTCGGGAGCTGACCCACAGATGGCGCGGTCATCACTGCTCCGTGCTCGGACGCTGGATTCGGGTCCGTTCTTCACACCAGCACACATGACAACAAGGTTCACCACACCCGCATACATGACCACAAGGTTCACCACACCAGCATACATGAATACAAGGTTCACCAGACCATTATACATGACCACAAGGGTCACCACACCAGCGTACATGACCACAAGGTTCACCACACCACCATTCATGACCACAAGGTTCACCACACCAGCATACATGACAACAAGGTTCACCACACAAGCATACATGACCACAAGGTACAAAACACTACCATACATGACCACAAGGTTCACCACACCAGCATACATGACCACAAGGTTCGTCACACTAGCATACATGACCACAAGGTTCACCACACCAGCATACATGACCACAAGGTTCACCACACTAGCATACATGACCACAAGATTCACCACACCACCATACATGACCACAAGGTTCACCACACCAGCATACATGAACACAAGGTTCACCCCACTAGCATACATGACCACAAGGTTCACCACACCGACATACATGACCACAAGGTTCACCACACTAGCATACATGACCACAAGGTTCACCACACCAACATACATGACCACAAGGTTCACCACTCCAGCATACATGACCACAAGGTTCACCACACCAGCATACATGCCCACAAGGTTCACCACACCAGCATACATGACCACAAGGTTCACCACACCAACATACATGACCACAAGGTTCACCACACCAGCATACATGTCCACAAGGTTCACCACGCCAGCATTCATGACCACAAGGTTCACCACACCAGCATACATCACGTCATTCACCACACCACCATACATAACCTCAAGGTTCACCACACCAGCATACATGACCACAAGGTTCACCACACCAGCATACATGACCACAAGGTTCACCACACCAGCATACATGACCACAAGGTTCACCACACCACCATACATGACCACAAGGTTCACCACACTAGCATTCATGACGACAAGGTTCACCACACCACCATACATGACCACAAGGTTCACCACACCAGCATACATGACCCCAGGGTTCACCACACCACCATACATGACCACAAGGTTCACCACACCAGCATACATGACCACATGGTTCACCACACCACCATACATGACCACAAGGTTCACCACACCATATTTGACCAAAAGGTTCACCACACCACCATACATGACCACAAGGTTCATCATGCCAGCATACATGACCACAAGGTTCACCACACCATACATGACCACAAGGTTCACCACACCAGCATACATGACCACAAGGTTCACCACACCACCATTCATGACCACAAGGTTCACCACACCACCATACATGACCACAAGGTTCACCACACCAGCATACATGACAACAAGGTTCACCACACAAGCATACATGACCACAAGGTACAACACACTACCATACATGACCACAAGGTTCACCACACCAGCATACATGACCACAAGGTTCGCCACACTAGCATACATGACCACAAGGTTCACCACACCAGCATACATGACCACAAGGTTCACCACTAGCATACATGACCACAGTCCTCACCACACCAGCATACATGACCACAAGGTTCACCACACCAGCATACATGACAACAAGGTTCACCACACCAGCATACATGAATACAAGGTTCACCAGACCATTATACATGACCACAAGGGTCACCACACCAGCGTACATGACCACAAGGTTCACCACACCACCATTCATGACCACAAGGTTCACCACATCAGCATACATGACAACAAGGTTCACCACACAAGCATACATGACCACAAGGTACAACACACTACCATACATGACCACAAGGTTCACCACACCAGCATACATGACCACAAGGTTCGCCACACTAGCATACATGACCACAAGGTTCACCACACCAGCATACATGACCACAAGGTTCACCACACTAGCATACATGACCACAAGATTCACCACACCACCATACATGACCACAAGGTTCACCACTCCAGCATACATGAACACAAGGTTCACCCCACTAGCATACATGACCACAAGGTTCACCACACCGACATACATGACCACAAGGTTCACCACACTAGCATACATGACCACAAGGTTCACCACACCAACATACATGACCACAAGGTTCACCACTCCAGCATACATGACCACAAGGTTCACCACACCAGCATACATGCCCACAAGGTTCACCACACCAGCATACATGACCACAAGGTTCACCACACCAACATACATGACCACAAGGTTCACCACACCAGCATACATGTCCACAAGGTTCACCACACCAGCATTCATGACCACAAGGTTCACCACACCAGCATACATCACGTCATTCACCACACCACCATACATAACCTCAAGGTTCACCACACCAGCATACATGACCACAAGGTTCACCACACCAGCATACATGACCACAAGGTTCACCACACCAGCATACATGACCACAAGGTTCACCACACCACCATACATGACCACAAGGCTCACCACACTAGCATTCATGACGACAAGGTTCACCACACCACCATACATGACCACAAGGTTCACCACACCAGCATACATGACCCCAGGGTTCACCACACCACCATACATGACCACAAGGTTCACCACACCAGCATACATGACCACAAGGTTCACCACACCACCATACATGACCACAAGGTTCACCACACCATATTTGACCAAAAGGTTCACCACACCACCATACATGACCACAAGGTTCATCATGCCAGCATACATGACCACAAGGTTCACCACACCATACATGACCACAAGGTTCACCACACCAGCATACATGACCACAAGGTTCACCACACCACCATTCATGACCACAAGGTTCACCACACCACCATACATGACCACAAGGTTCACCACACCAGCATACATGACCACAAGGTTCACCACACCATACATGACCACAAGGTTCACCACACCAGCACACATGTCCACAAGGTTCACCACGGCAGCATACATGACCACAAGGTTCACCACACCAGCATACATGACCACAAGGTTCACCACACCACCATACATGACCACAAGGTTCACCACACCAGCATACATGACCACAAGGTTCACCACACCATACATGACAACAAGGTTCACCACGCCAGCATACATGACCACAAGGTTCACCACACCACCATACATGACCACAAGGTTCACCACACCAGCATACATGACCACAAGGTTCACCACGCCACCAAACATGACCACAAGGTTCACCACACCAGCATACATAACCACAAGGTTCACCTCACCATACATGACCACAAGGTTCACCACGCCAGCATACATGACCACAAGGTTCACCACACTAGCATACATGACCACAAGGTTCACCACGCCACCATACATGACCACAAGGTTCACCACACCAGCATACATGACCACAAGGTTCACCACACCAGCATACATGACCACAAGGTTCACCACGCCAGCATACATGACCACAAGGTTCACCAAGCCACCATACATGACCACAAGGTTCACCACACCAGCATACATGACCACAAGGTTCACCACACCAGCATACATGACCACAAGGTTCACCACACCAGCATACATGACCACAAGGTTCACCACGCCAGCATACATGACCACAAGGTTCACCAAGCCACCATACATAACCACAAGGTTCACCACACCAGCATACATGACCACAAGGTTCACCACACCAACATACATGACCACAAGGTTCACCACACCACTATACATGACCACAAGGTTCACCACGCCAGCATACATGACCACAAGGTTCACCACGCCAGCATACATGACCACAAGGTTCATCACGCCAGCATACATGACCACAAGGTTCACCACACCAGCATACATGACCACAAGGTTCACCACACCATACATGACCACAAGGTTCACCACACCAGCATACATGTCCACAAGGTTCACCACGCCAGCATACATGACCACAAGGTTCACGACACCACCATACATGACCACAAGGTTCACCACACCAGCATACATGACCACAAGGTTCACCACACCATACATGACCACAAGGTTCACCACGCCAGCATACATGACCACAAGGTTCACCACGCCACCATACATGACCACAAGGTTCACCACACCAGCATACATGACCACAAGGTTCACCACGCCCCCATACATGACCACAAGATTCACCACACCTGCATACATGACGTCATTCACCACACAAACATACATGACCACAAGGTTCACCACACCAGCATACATGACCACAAGATTCACCACACCAACATACAAGACCACAAGATTCACCACACCCGCATACATGACCACAAGATTCACCACACCAGCACACATGACAACAAGTTTCACCACACCTGCATACATGAACACAAGGTTCACCACACCTGCATACATGAACACAAGGTTCAACACACCAGCATACATGACCACAAGGTTCACCACACCACCATACATGACCACAAGGTTCACCACACCAGTATACATGACCACAAGGTTCACCACACCAGCATACATGACCACAAGGTTCACCACACCTGCATACATGACTACAAGGTTCACCACACCTGCATACATGACCACAAGGTTCACCACACCTGCATACATGACTACAAGGTTCAGCACACCTGCATACATGACCACAAGGTTCACCACACCAACATACATGACCACAAGGTTCACCACACCAGCATACATGACCACAAGGTTCACCACACCAGCATACATGTCCACAAGGTTCACCACACCTGCATACATGACCACAAGGTTCACCACACCATATATGACCACAAGGTTCACCACACCAGCATACATGACCACAAGGTTCACCACACCATATATGACCACAAGGTTCACCACACCAGCATACATGACCACAAGGTTCACCACACCAGCATACATGACCACAGTCCTCACCACACCAGCATACATGACCACAAGGTTCACCACACCAGCACACATGACAACAAGGTTCACCACACCTGCATACATGAACACAAGGTTCAACACACCAGCATACATGACCACAAGGTTCACCACACCACCATACATGACCACAAGGTTCACCACACCAGCATACATGACCACAAGGTTCACCACACCAGCATAAATGACCACAAGGTTCACCACACCTGCATACATGACTTCAAGGTTCACCACACCTGCATACATGACCACAAGGTTCACCACACCTGCATACATGACTACATGGTTCAGCACACCTGCATACATGACTACAAGGTTTACCACACCAGCATACATGACCACAAGGTTCACCACACCTGCAAACATGACAACAAGGTTCACCACACCCGCATACATGACCACAAGGTTCACCACACCATACATGACAACAAGGTTCACCACGCCAGAATACATGACCACAAGGTTCACCACACCACCATACATGACCACAAGGTTTACCACACCAGCATACATGACCACAAGGTTCACCACGCCACCATACATGACCACAAGGTTCACCACACCAGCATACATGACCACAAGGTTCACCTCACCATACATGACCACAAGGTTCACCACACCAGCATACATGACCACAAGGTTCACCACACCAACATACAAGACCACAAGATTCACCACACCCGCATACATGACCACAAGATTCACCACACCAGCACACATGACAACAAGGTTCACCACACCTGCATACATGAACACAAGGTTCACCACACCTGCATACATGAACACAAGGTTCAACACACCAGCATACATGACCACAAGGTTCACCACACCACCATACATGACCACAAGGTTCACCACACCTGCATACATGACTACAAGGTTCACCACACCTGCATACATGACCACAAGGTTCACCACACCTGCATACATGACTACAAGGTTCAGCACACCTGCATACATGACCACAAGGTTCACCAAACCAACATACATGACCACAAGGTTCACCACACCAGCATACATGACCACAAGGTTCACCACACCAGCATACATGTCCACAAGGTTCACCACACCTGCATACATGACCACAAGGTTCACCACACCATATATGACCACAAGGTTCACCACACCGGCATACATGACCACAAGGTTCACCACACCAGCATACATGACCATAGTCCTCACCACACCAGCATACATGACCACAAGGTTCACCACACCAGCATACATGACAACAAGGTTCACCACCCCCGCATACATACCACAAGATTCACCACACCAGCACACATGACAACAAGGTTCACCACACCTGCATACATGAACACAAGGTTCACCACACCTGCATACATGAACACAAGGTTCAACACACCAGCATACATGACCACAAGGTTCACCACACCACCATACATGACCACAAGGTTCACCACACCAGCATACATGACCACAAGGTTCACCACACCAGCATACATGACCACAAGGTTCACCACACCTGCATACATGACTACAAGGTTCACCACACCTGCATACATGACCACAAGGTTCACCACACCTGCATACATGACTACAAGGTTCAGCACACCTGCATACATGACTACAAGGTTTACCACACCAGCATACATGACCACAAGGTTCACCACACCTGCAAACATGACAACAAGGTTCACCACACCCGCATACATGACCACAAGGTTCACCACACCATACATGACAACAAGGTTCACCACGCCAGCATACATGACCACAAGGTTCACCACACCACCATACATGACCACAAGGTTTACCACACCAGCATACATGACCACAAGGTTCACCACGCCACCATACATGACCACAAGGTTCACCACACCAGCATACATGACCACAAGGTTCACCTCACCATACATGACCACAAGGTTCACCACGCCAGCATACATGACCACAAGGTTCACCACACTAGCATACATGACCACAAGGTTCACCACGCCACCATACATGACCACAAGGTTCACCACACCAGCATACATGACCACAAGGTTCACCACATAAGCATACATGACCACAAGGTTCACCACGCCAGCATACATGACCACAAGGTTCACCAAGCCACCATACATGACCACAACGTTCACCACACCAGCATACATGACCACAAGGTTCACCACACCAGCATACATGACCACAAGGTTCACCACACCAGCATACATGACCACAAGGGTCACCACACCAGCGTACATGACCACAAGGTTCACCACACCACCATTCATGACCACAAGGTTCACCACACCAGCATACATGACCACAAGGTTTACCACACGAGCATACATGACCACAAGGTACAACACACTACCATACATGACCACAAGGTTCACCACACCAGCATACATGACCACAAGGTTCGCCACACCAGCATACATGACCACAAGGTTCACCACACCAGCATACATGACCACAAGGTTCACCACACTTGCATACATGACCACAAGATTCACCACACCACCATACATGACCACAAGGTTCACCACACCAGCATACATGAACACAAGGTTCACCCCACTAGCATACATGACCACAAGGTTCACCACACCTTCATACATGACCACAAGGTTCACCACACTAGCATACATGACCACAAGGTTCACCACACCAACATACATGGCCACAAGGTTCACCAAACCAGCATACATGACCACAAGGTTCACCACACCAGCATACATGACCACAAGGTTCACCACACCAGCATACATGACCACAAGGTTCACCACACCAACATACATGACCACAAGGTTCACCACACCAGCATACATGTCCACAAGGTTCACCACGCCAGCATTCATGACCACAAGGTTCACCACACCAGCATACATGACGTCATTCACCACACCAACATACATAACCTCAAGGTTTACCACACCAGCATACATGACCACAAGGTTCACCACACCAGCATACATGACCACAAGGTTCACCACACCAGCATACATGACCACAAGGTTCACCACACCAGCATACATGACCACAAGGTTCACCACACCACCATACATGACCACAAGGTTCACCACACCAGCATACATGACCACAAGGTTCACCACACCAGCATACATGACCACAAGGTTCACCACACCAGCATACATGACCACAAGGTTCACCACGCCACCATACATGACCACAAGGTTCACCACACCAGCATACATGACCACAAGGTTCACCACGCCAGCATACATGACCACAAGGTTCACCACGCCACCATACATGACCACAAGGTTCGAATGGTGATTATACTTGATAATGATACTCTTATTATCGCATTATTACACTTGATAATGGTACTCTCATTATCGATCCCGCGATCGATAATGACTCCTGAGAATTACGTTACTCGACTGAGCGGTCGGCTGTCATTCCCGACAGCCTTGTAGCTCACCACAAAAATCTATCAACATTTACGTTAACACGTCAGCCATGAACCTACATATATATACAACCACACTTGTCACAACCTTGGGGAACACAACATGAGAAATAACTACACTCTGTTATCACTCCACAATAATCAAATACCAGTAATCCCTGGTGTTACACACGGACACTATTTCCTGTGCACTTATGATGACCAGTACTGGATTTCCACACCTGCAAGAGATTACATCACATGGAACACAATAAACATCATGAATGAATTACTATAATTCTACCAGAGTGGAATATAAATATTACTTGGACATCCCTCACAGTACTTGGCTAATCTATGTAAACTTTGTTCCCGTGTGTACTCACTAACACACACACATACAGGGACACCTGTCTAAATCCGTCTGGACTGACATGAATGTCAATAAGGGTGAAAATCTCACACGTTCCTATTTCACTTCACCGCACCGGGAGCTTGGAGAAAGTGGGACGGAACACCTGACCTCGAATTCAGGCTTAAAGATAAAATCACCAAAAACACACACAAGGTATTTACTCTCATTTACACAGCCGGCTCACATCCATGCACCCCAGTGTCCCACCCCGACACAGACCCCCTGCTTTGTAGGTGGTTGGTCAGCAATACCAGCGATAGGCTAAGCTGGTATAGCCTCGTGTGTTGACGGTCGTACACGGATAGTTCAGCGCATTTTTCGTAACCTCTCACACAACACATGGCTCGGATCGTACACCCCCGACCCCACCGGTGAAGCGGTGCGTTCGTACACAAATGGCGCGTTCACGTCTAGCTTCAATTTTCACGAATTTCTATGGGAAAACCTGCCTCTGAACACGATATTTCCCCGTTCACTCGACTGTTATAAGGCATTAGCAGGATTTAGAATGTTTGTATGATCACTGGAGTGGGGACCCACTGTAACACCGTAAAGGTGTTTTGTATTTAAAATATACATAGTACAGGAGTCACAGACAAGATTTCGAGAAGCACCAGGTTGGCGGCCCCTAGTAATTAAGAAACTCTCACCTCTAAGTGTTAATGACCACCAAGTGACCAAGGGCAGGTCACGGGAAGTTGACCTGGTCTCTGCTAATCTCATAATTGCAAGCGGCTAGCCGGGGGGGGGGGGGGGGGTGACCTTCAAACATGCAGCCAATTTAAGGTGTGGCTTGGTAGAGTGCCTGGGGCTATCTACTTGTTGGCAGAGTTAGCTAGTTGGTCCCCCAATAAATACCCCGGGTACTGTACACTCGAGAGATAGACAGACAGAAGACAGGAGAACAGCCAGCAGACCAGAACCGAGAGGCGGCTGTCAGTCGCACGGGGTGGGACAGTCTCTGTCAACTACAGTCCCCCCCCCCCCTCTCTATCCAGCTATACGCAGACACTTGGTGAGTTGAACATGAAAGGTGACGTAGTCGTGTTTACTAGTGTTTCATGACAATCAGGGGGCAGACGGCTGTAATGGTCTCGAATTCTGGTGTAGTGATTCACATTTTACATTAATAATGAACCTTCAGTTCGATTGCTTGAATTCCAATATTTATCATGCTAAATAAATAATTGATTCACTTACTTTTAATTT
Organism: Procambarus clarkii; assembly: GCF_040958095.1. NCBI lineage: Eukaryota > Metazoa > Arthropoda > Malacostraca > Decapoda > Cambaridae > Procambarus > Procambarus clarkii. The sequence continues at coordinate 1,682,151 of NC_091223.1, forward strand.
GACTTTAATTGTGTTTCCGAGTTCTTGGAATTACTGATATATGTAAACTAGAGGGTAGAGTACTCTAGAGTTAGTGAGAAGACAGAATCTTGCCTGGAACATGATTCCAGTTAAATCATGCTAATAATGACCTATTGATACATCTTTGAGAATTTTGTGATACCGACAAGTTCTATTCCTTATCTTGTATATAATGGTTTTGAATGGACGATGGCAGTCTACCTTCTACTATCTACTTTTCTACTTCTACCTATCTACCATTGTACCACCACCACATCCTATTCATCTCTGTTCCCTCTCTCCCTTTCACCGGACCACACTCCGTCCTCCCTCACTAATTACTTCATTATTCATCTCTTTCCTTTCCTTTCTCTGATTCGTTCGTGGCAGTGAATTGCTCTAGAGTTCTCCTGAGTCGCGGGTAGCTGATCAGGTTACAATGCCTTGTGTTCGTGATACCTAGGTAATTAAATACCTAGGTCACCAGGTGTTGAATTAGAGAGGTGCAGTAGGGACTCTGGGGGGAGCTTTAGAATAGCTAACTGGGGAGTGGGATAATGGACAAGAGAGAGCTATTTCCCCGACTCCCCCGTTAGAATAGTTAACTAGGGGTGGGATAATGGACTAATGAGAGATGTTCCCCCCACTCCGCGTTACACCACGAGCACATTGACCGCTAGTATGCAAATTACCCACGTTCCAGATCTCTTCTCACTAAACTTCCAATCTTTCTCCCCTTCGAACGGCGACGGCCGTATTGTATTCTGCTGCAGACGACGTCATAGTTAAGGTGGAGAGTGGAGCTTGTGGAGTAGTCAGCCGCCACGACGTCTACTTTACTCAATTTGATCGAATTAAGCAAAGCAAGCGTCAGGACAAGGTGGCGGCTGGATTCAGAATGATGGAATCGAATCGAATTAAATATAGGACAAGATACCCTTCGGGTGAGCTTTGAAGTGGGTATAGGTGAAGAATAGCTTGGGTGAGAGGAAGCGTCGGAGTTGTAGAGATAGAGCCAGGGCTAGACCCAGCTGCGCGGCTGAATATGAGGCTACTTGAACACCTGGTCGGCTTAGGCTTGGCGGGCAGGGTCCCGAGGGAGGGGCGGCGGTGTGAGGTCTTCTTTCCTCATGATGTGTGGAGTCTTCTTTCTTCTTAGGAGTTGAAGTCTTCTTTCTTCTTTGAAGCTGAAGTCTTCTTTCTTCTTTGAAGCTGGAGTCTTCCGTCTTCTGTCCTGCACGTTGGTCTGCTCCGAAGCTTGCAGGGGGTTCCACCACCTCAAAACGAGCAAAATTAGGTCCCTATACCCATAAAGAGGGGGGGGGGGGTGAAGGCGGCTACCTTCGGGCGAGTCTGGTGCTGAAGCTAGGCTTGTTATTTTTCCTTGTTCTCTTGCGTGGAGTTTGGTCTGTTGGCGTGCTTGGTGAAGGTGTGGGTCTTGTCACTACTTTATATTCGTTCAGTTCTTCTCTTGCTGCTCGCCATACGCTGTTGTACATCAGGGTTTTCATGTGAGTTACTACCCTGGTAACAGTTTCCTCGCCGTTTCTGTGTTTCTTCGTTATTGTTCCTGCTTCCACGTCCAGGATTGACAATGGTTCTTCTGTGTCCTTGGAGTCGTGAATCAGGAATCTGCGTGGGGATTGCAGACCTTCTAGGCTTACTGGGGAGATCGATTCTTGGTCGTATTCTGACAATTCGCAGCCGTCGCCGTCCTCGTGTTCATATACTGGGTCCCTCAGTGGTACATGAAATTCTTGCATTCTTGGGTCAGCGTTTCCTTCGACAAAACTCATGACAGTAGTGTATGGGTTGAACTACTTCGGGGCTGCTATGCTGGTAGTCACGTTGGGTTCAGGTGCGATGACAGTTGATGGTTCAGCAGATGTTGAGATCGGTTGAGAAGCCGTCGGAGTGCTGTCGTTTGCCGTAGTCGGGTTTGCAGGAGTGGCTGGTGTAGGGTTGGCCTCTGTTGTAGGTGTAGGGTTGGCCTCTGTTGTAGCAGAGCAGGAGGTGAACATGGCCTCTGGTATCACAAACGGTGGTAGGTTGTTCTCCTTGTATAGTTCCTTGAGTAGTTCATATCGTAGTCTGAGATCTCCACCTGAGAGCGCCGTTGCAAAGTGTATCAGGGCTGAAACAGTGCTATCAAGGGTGGCTTCTGGCGGCGTGAGTGAGGACGGCTGGCTGGCTGGGTTGAGAGGTGTTGTCTGTGACCTTGAGTGGCTGGCGCGGGAGCTGCTGGTCCAGTAGTTTAGTTGTGCGCCCCTCGCGGCGCCACTTGTCGGGAGTGCTGGGAAGGCTTCTGCTTGAATGTTGAAAGATTTCACTCTTGGAGTAGGATTTCGTGGTCTGGCGTCGATCATTTTCGTTATTTCTTCCTGCCTGGAGGGGCAGTCTTGAGAGACGGCTGCGTGTTCACCGTTGCAAAGCAGACAACGCTTGATGGTGGCTGTGCAGGTCCGGTGATGGTGTTCTCCAGTACAAATGCTGCATTTCTGCAGCCTGTTTGGGCACTTCTGGGCGTAGTGGGTTTATTGATAACACCGAAAACATTGACGAAGGCGGAAGTAACGCTGCCTGGTGATCTGGTGGGGTGTGCAGGCCACTCCACAGCATCTGAGTCCGTTGTCGGCCGCGAGAGTAGCCTCTGCTGGAGTCTTGAGGGTGACCTTGAGTGTTGGCCTCCCGCTTTCACCCTGCTGGATGAGGTGGGCCGAGATGGCTGTGAGAGACCGGTTCAGAGCGTTTATGCTCTTCACGATCTCAGGGATGGGCTGTTCGACGATGATGGCACTCACTCTGTGGATGAATATTGTTCTTACAGCCTGGAACTGGAGGGGAGGCAGGAGTGTTAGCCCCTTTGCCTCGAGTGCAGTGGTCGATGTTGTGGTGAAAAGGGTTTCTAGTGCAGCTGCACTACTCAAGAGAATTTGGGGTCCCTTAACGTCCATAACGACGTCGATGGGTGCTACCCCAGAGGTCGAGGTCAGTAGGTCCATGATCTCGGCCTTGTTAAATGTGGTGTCGGTTCCTCGGAACCGTACCTTCACTCTGAAAAGCATGATGCCTATGCAGGCACCACGCTAGAAATCAGGAGGGAAGCGCTCACGTTGCTGCTCAATATTTATCCACCCGGCAGTGCTAGGTGCAAGCTTCCTCTCCTGCTTGATGATGAGAATGATGGCGTCTCTCGGCGAGTTGAAGTATATTCCAAGGTTCTCCTCAAAAGAACCAATCAGAGGGAGGCACACAGCGGCCTACCCCTCTCAACCAATCAGAGACGAGCTACTAGGTCTGCAGGGCGACTCTAAGATGGCCGACCCAAGGTGGCGTCCAAGATGGCTGGCTACCGTTGTCATGGGAACAAGGCTGGCGGTGTGGCGGCGGGCGGCTACCTGCATCACCACACTCTCCTCCTTCCCACGCAAACCTGTCTCCCTCAAACTCTACACAGTAAGAGTTTTTGCTGGCTCTATCTCTTTCTACAAATGCGTCACAACAGCCATTGTGACATATTGGATTGCTGATGACTGGGGCTTTCACATGAGCCCTAACACAAGATGATTCGGGTTCTGGTTACAAACTTAGGTCCGTGCACTTGCCAGTGCACTTGCATAGTGCACTGGCCGCCACAGGCATATAAAACCAGTGGAAGTTTAGTCCGGTGAAACCATCCCCTCACACTCACTATACCAGGTCCACACCACCAGCATCACGGTCCTCACCATACCAGGTCCAAACCACCATGGTCCTCACCATACCAGGTCCACACCACCAGCATCACGGTCCTCACCATACCAGGTCCACACCACCATGGTCCTCACCATACCAGGTCCACACCACCAGCATCACGGTCCACACCACCAGCATCACGGTCCTCACCATACCAGGTCCACACCACCATGGTCCTCACCATACCAGGTCCACACCACCAGCATCTCGGTCCTCACAATACCAGGTCCACACCACCAGCATCATGGTCCTCACCATACCAGGTCCACACCACGAGCATCATGGTCCTCACCATACCAGGTCTGCACCACCACCAGCATCATGGTCTTCACCATACCAGGTCCACACGACCTGCATCACGGTCCTCACCATACCAGGTCCACACGACCAGCATCATGGTCCTCACCATACCAGGTCCACACCACCAGCATCATGGTCCTCACCATACCAAGTACACACCACCAGCATCACGGTCCACACCATACCAGGTCCACACAACTAGCATTGCGGTCCTAACCATACCAAGTCCACACCACCACCAGGATCATGGTCCTCACCATACCAGGTCCACACCACCAGCATCACGGTCCACACCACCAGCATCACGGTCCACACCACCAGCATCACGGTCCTCACCATACCAGGTCCACACAACTAGCATTGCGGTCCTCACCATACCAGGTCCACACCACCAGCATCTCGGTCCTCACAATACCAGGTCCACACCACCAGCATCATGGTCCTCACCATACCAGGTCCACACCACCAGCATCATGGTCCTCACCATACCAAGTACACACCACCAGCATCATGGTCCTCACCATACCAGGTCCGCACCACCACCAACATCTCGGTCCTCACCATACCAGGTCCACACCACCAGCATCATGGTCCTCACCATACCAAGTCCACACCACCAGCATCACGGTCCTCACCATACCAGGTCCACACAACTAGCATTGCGGTCCTAACCATACCAAGTCCACACCACCACCAGGATCATGGTCCTCACCATACCAGGTCCACACCACCAGCATCACGGTCCTCACCACCAGCATCAAGGTCCTACCCATACCAGGTCCACACCACCAGCATCATGGTCCTCACCATACCAGGTCCACAACACCAGCATCATGGTCCTCACCATACCAGGTCTACACCATCAGCATCATGGGCCTCACCATACCAGGTCTACACCACCAGCATCACGGTCCTCACCATACCAGGTCCATACCACCAGCATCACGGTCCTCACCATACCAGGTCCACACCACCAGCATCATGGTCCTCACCATATCAGGTCCACACCACCAGCATCACGGTCCTCACAATACCTGGTCCACACCACCACCAGCATCATGGTCCTCACCATACCAGGTCCGCACCACCACCAGCATCTCGGTCCTCACCATACCAGGTCCACACCACCAGCATCATGGTCCTCACCATACCAAGTCCACACCACCAGCATCACGGTCCTCACCATACCAGGTCCACACAACTAGCATTGCGGTCCTAACCATACCAAGTCCACACCACCACCAGGATCATGGTCCTCACCATACCAGGTCCACACCACCAGCATCACGGTCCACACCACCAGCATCACGGTCCTCACCATACCTGGTCCACACCACCATGGTCCTCGCCATACCAGGTCCACACCACCAGCATCTCGGTCATTTCAATACCAGGTCCACGCCACCAGCATCATGGCCCTCACCATACCAGGTCCACACCACGAGCATCATGGTCCTCACCATACCAGGTCCGCACCACCACCAGCATCATGGTCCTCACCATACCAGGTCCACACGACCAGCATCACGGTCCTCACCATACCAGGTCCACACGACCAGCATCACGGTCCTCACCATACCAGGTCCACACCACCAGCATCACTGTCCTCATCATACCAGGTCCACACCACCAGCATCACGGTCCTCACCATACCAGGTCCACACAACTAGCATTGCGGTCCTCACCATACCAGGTCCACACCACCAGCATCTCGGTCCTCACAATACCAGGTCCACACCACCAGCATCATGGTCCTCACCATACCAGGTCCACACCAACAGCATCATGGTCCTCACTATACCAAGTCCACACCACCAGCATCATGGTCCTCACCATACCAGGTCCACACCACCAGCATCATGGTCCTCACCATACCAAGTCCACACCACCAGCATCATGGTCCTCACCATACCAGGACCGCACCACCACCAACATCTCGGTCCTCACCATACCAGGTCCACACCACCAGCATCATGGTCCTCACCAAACCAAGTCCACACCACTAGCATCACGGTCCCCACCATACCAGGTCCACACAACTAGCATTGCGGTCCTAACCATACCAAGTCCACACCACCACCAGGATCATGGTCCTCACCATACCAGGTCCACACCACCAGCATCACGGTCCTCACCACCAGCATCAAGGTCCTACCCATACCAGGTCTACACCACCAGCATCATGGTCCTCACCATACCAGGTCCACACCACCAGCATCATGGTCCTCATAATACCAGGTCTACACCACCAGCATCATGGGCCTCACCATACCAGGTCTACACCACCAGCATCACGGTCCTCACCATACCAGGTCCATAAAACCAGCATCACGGTCCTCACCATACCAGGTCCACACCACCAGCATCATGGTCCTCACCATACCAAGTCCACACCACCAGCATCACGGTCCTCACAATACCTGGTCCACACCACCACCAGCATCATGGTCCTCACCACACCAGGTCCACACCACCACCATCAAGGTCCTCACCATACCAGGTCCACACCACCACCAGCATCACAGTCCTCGCCATACCAGGTCTACACCACCAGCATCACGGTCCTCACCATACCAGGTCCAACCCACCAGCATCACGGTCCTCACCATACCTTGTCCACACTACCAGCAGCATCACGGTCCTCACCATACCAAGTCCACACCACCAGCATCACGGTCCTCACCATACCTGGTCAACACCACCACCAGCATCATGGTTCTCACCATACCAGGTTCACACCACCAGCATCATGGTCCTCACCATACCAGGTCCACACCACCAGCATCACGGTCCTCACCATACCTGGTCCACACCACCAGCATCATGGTCCTCACCAAACCTGGTCCACACAACGACCAGCATCACGGTCCAAACCATACCAGGTCCACACCACCAGCATCACGGTCCTCACCATACCAGGTCCTCACCACCAGCATCAAGGTCCTCACCATACCAGGTCCAAACCACCAGCATCATGGTCCGCACCATACCAGGTCCACACCACCAGCATCATGGTCCTCACCATACCAGGTCTACACCACCAGCAAAACGGTCCTCCCCATACCAGGTCCGCACCACCAGCATCACGGTCCTCACCATACCAGGTCCACACCACCAGCATCACGGTCCTCACCATACCAGGTCCACACCACCAGCATCACGGTCCTCACCATACCAGGTTCGCACCACCAGCATCACGGTCCTCACCATACCTGGTCCACAACACCACCAGCATCACGGTCCTCACCATACCAGGTTCGCACCACCAGCATCACGGTCCTCACCATACCAGGTCCACACCAACAGCATCACGGTCCTCACCATACCAGGTCCGCACCACCAGCATCACGGTCCTCACCATACCAGGTCCACACCAACAGCATCATGGTCCTCACCATACCAGGTCCACTCGACCACCAGCATCACGGTCCTCACCATACCAGGTCCACACCACCAGCATCACGGTCCTCACCATACCAGGTCCACATCAACAGCATCACGGTCCTCACCATACCTGGCCCACACCACCAGCATCTTAGTCCTCACCATATAAGGTCCACACCACCAGCATGACGGTCCTCACAATACCAGGTCCACACCATCAGCATCAAGGTCCTCACCATACCAGGTCCACACCATAAGCATCACGGTCCTCACCATACCAGGTCCACACCATCAGCATCACGGTCCTCACCATACCAGGTCCACACCACCACTAGCATCATGGTCCTCACCATACCAGGTCCACACCACCAGCATCACGGTCCTCACCATACCAGGTACTCACCACCAGCATCACGGTCCTCACCATACCTGGTCCACAACACGACGAGCATCATGGTCCTCACAATACCAGGTCCACACCACCAGCATCACGGTCCTCACCATACCAGGTCCACACAACCAGCATCATGGTCCTCATCATACCAGGTACTCACCACCAGCACCACGGTCCTCACCATACCAGGTACTCACCACCAGCACCACGGTCCTCACCATAACAGGTCCACACCACCAGCATCACGGTCCTCACCATACCAGGTCCACACGACCAGCATCATGGTCCTCATCATACCAGGTCCACACCACCATGGTCCTCACCATACCAGGTCCACACCACCAGCATCAAGATCCTCACCATTCCAGGTCCACACCACCAGCATCATGGTCCTCACCATAACAGGCCCACACCACTATGGTCCTCACCATACCAGGTCCACACCACGAGCATCATGGTCCTCACCATACCAGGTCCTAACCACCAGCATCACGGTCCTCACCATTCCAGGTCCTCACCACCAGCATCATGGTCCGCACCATACCAGGTCCACACCACCAGCATCATGGTCCTCACCATACCAGGTCTACACCACCAGCAAAACGGTCCTCCCCATACCAGGTCCGCACCACCAGCATCACGGTCCTCTCCATACCAGGTCCACACCACCAGCATCACGGTCCTCACCATACCAGGTCCACACCACCAGCATCACGGTCCTCACCATACCAGGTTCGCACCACCAGCATCACGGTCCTCACCATACCTGGTCCACAACACCACCAGCATCACGGTCCTCACCATACCAGGTTCGCACCACCAGCATCACGGTCCTCACCATACCAGGTCCACACCAACAGCATCACGGTCCTCACCATACCAGGTCCGCACCACCAGCATCACGGTCCTCACCATACCAGGTCCACACCAACAGCATCATGGTCCTCACCATACCAGGTCCACTCGACCACCAGCATCACGGTCCTCACCATACCAGGTCCACACCACCAGCATCACGGTCCTCACCATACCAGGTCCACATCAACAGCATCACGGTCCTCACCATACCTGGTCCACACCACCAGCATCTTAGTCCTCACCATATAAGGTCCACACCACCAGCATGACGGTCCTCACAATACCAGGTCCACACCATCAGCATCAAGGTCCTCACCATACCAGGTCCACACCATAAGCATCACGGTCCTCACCATACCAGGTCCACACCATCAGCATCACGGTCCTCACAATACCAGGTCCACACCACCACTAGCATCATGGTCCTCACCATACCAGGTCCACACCACCAGCATCACGGTCCTCCCCATACCAGGTACTCACCACCAGCATCACGGTCCTCACCATACCTGGTCCACAACACGACGAGCATCATGGTCCTCACAATACCAGGTCCACACCACCAGCATCACGGTCCTCACCATACCAGGTCCACACCACCAGCATCATGGTCCTCATCATACCAGGTACTCACCACCATCACCACGGTCCTCACCATACCAGGTACTCACCACCAGCACCACGGTCCTCACCATAACAGGTCCACACCACCAGCATCACGGTCCTCACCATACCAGGTCCACACCACCAGCATCATGGTCCTCATCATACCAGGTCCACACCACCATGGTCCTCACCATAACAGGCCCACACCACCATGGTCCTCACCATACCAGGTCCACACCACGAGCATCATGGTCCTCACCATACCAGGTCCTAACCACCAGCATCACGGTCCTCACCATTCCAGGTCCTCACCACCAGCATCAAGGTCCTCACCCTAACAGGTCCACACCACCATGGTCCTCACCATACCAGGTCTACACCACCAGCCTTATGGTCCTCACCATACCTGGTCCACACCACCAGCATCAAGGTCCTCACCATACCAGGTCCAAACCACCAGCATCATGGTCCGCACCATACCAGGTCCACACCACCAGCATCATGGTCCTCACCATACCAGGTCTACACCACCAGCAAAACGGTCCTCCCCATACCAGGCCCGCACCACCAGCATCACGGTCCTCACCATACCAGGTCCACACCACCAGCATCACGGTCCTCACCATACCAGGTCCACACTACCAGCATCACGGTCCTCACCATACCAGGTCTACACCACCAGCCTCATGGTCCTCACCGTACCAGGTCCACACCACCAGCATCATGGTCCTCACCATACCAGGTCCACACCACCAGCATCAAGGTCCTCACCATACCAGGTCCAAACCACCAGCATCATGGTCCGCACCATACCAGGTCCACACCACACCACACCACCTCACGGTCCTAACAGGTCCACACCACCATGGTCCTCACCGTACCAGGTCTACACCACCGGCCTTATGGTCCTCCCCATACCAGGTCCACACCACCAGCATCAAGGTCCTCACCATACCAGGTCCAAACCACCAGCATCATGGTCCGCACCATACCAGGTCCACACCACCAGCATCATGGTCCTCACCATACCAGGTCTACACCACCAGCAAAACGGTCCTCCCCATTCCAGGCCCGCACCACCAGCATCACGGTCCTCACCATACCAGGTCCACACCACCAGCATCACGGTCCTCACCATACCAGGTCCACACTACCAGCATCACGGTCCTCACCATACCAGGTCTACACCACCAGCCTCATGGTCCTCACCGTACCAGGTCCACACCACCAGCATCACTGTCCTCACCATACCAGGTCCTCACCACCAGCATCAAGGTCCTCACCATACCAGGTCCAAACCACCAGCATCATGGTCCTCACCATACCAGGTCCGCACCACCAGCATCACGGTCCTCACCATACCAGGTCCACACCACCAGCATCACGGTCCTCACCATACCAGGTCCACACCACCAGCATCACGGTCCTCACCATACCAGTTCTAGACCACCAGCATCACGGTCTTCACCATACCAGGTCTACACCACCAGCATCACGGTCCTCCCTATACCAGGTCCGCACCACCAGCATCACTTTCCTCACCATACCAGGTCCACACCACCAGCATCACGGTCCTCACTATACCAGGTTCGCACCACCAGCATCACGGTCCTCACCATACCAGGTCCACACCAACAGCATCACGGTCCTCATCATACCAGGTCCGCACCACCAGCATCACGGTCCTCACCATACCAGGTCCACACCAACAGCATCATTTTCCTCACCATACCAGGTCCACTCGACCACCAGCATCACGGTCCTCACCATACCTGGTCCACACCACCAGCATCTTGGTCCTCACCATATAAGGTCCACACCACCAGCATGACGGTCCTCACCATACCAGGTCCACACCATCAGCATCACGGTCCTCACCATACCAGGTCCACACCATTAGCATCACGGTCCTCACCATACCAGGTCCACACCATCAGCATCACGGTCCTCACCATACCAGGTCCACACCACCACCAGCATCATGGTCCTCACCATACCAGGTCCACACCACCAGCATCACGGTCCTCACCATACCAGGTACTCACCACAAGCATCAAGGTCCTCACCATACCAGGTCCACACCACCAGCATCATGGTCCTCACTATACCAGGTCCACACCACCATGGTCCTCACTATACCAGGTCCACACCACCACCAGCATCATGGTCCTCACCATACCAGGTACTCACCACAAGCATCAAGGTCCTCACCATACCAGGTCCACACCACCAGCATCATGGTCCTCACTATACCAGGTCCACACCACCATGGTCCTTACCATACCAGGTCCACACCACCACCAGCATCATGGTCCTCACCATACCAGGTCCACACCACCAGCATCATGGTCCTCACCATTCCTGGTCCTCACCACCAGCATCAAGGTCCTCACCCTAACAGGTCCACACCACCATGGTCCTCACCATACCAGGTCTACACCACCAGCCTTATGGTCCTCACCATACCAGGTCCACACCACGAGCATCATGGTCCTCACCATACCAGGTCCACACCACCAGCATCACGGTCCTCACCATACCAGGTCCAATCCACCAGCATCACGGTCCTCACTATACCAGGTCCACACGACCAGCATCACGGTCCTCACCATACCAGGTCCACACCACCAGCATCACGGTCCTCACCATTCCAGGTTCACACGACCAGCATCACGGTCCTCACCATACCAGGTCCACACCACCAGCATCACTGTCCTCATCATACCAGGTCCACACCACCAGCATCACGGTCCTCACCATACCAGGTCCATACAACTAGCATTGCGGTCCTCACCATACCAGGTCCACACCACCAGCATCTCGGTCCTCACAATACCAGGTCCACACCACCAGCATCATGGTCCTCACCATACCAGGTCCACACCACCAGCATCATGGTCCTCGCCATTCCAAGTCCACACCACCAGCATCATGGTCCTCACCAGACCAGGTCCGCACCACCACCAGCATCTCGGTCCTCACCATACCAGGTCCACACCACCAGCATCACGGTCCTCACCACCAGCATCAAGGTCCTACCCATACCAGGTCCACACAACTAGCATTGCGGTCCTAACCATACCAAATCCACACCACCACCAGGATCATGGTCCTCACCATACCAGGTCCACACCACCAGCATCACGGTCCACACCACCAGCATCACGGTCCTCACCATACCAGGTCCACACCACCATGGTCCTCACCATACCAGGTCCACACCACCAGCATCTCGGTCCTCACAATACCAGGTCCACACCACCAGCATCATGGTCCTCACCATACCAGGTCCACACCACGAGCATCATGGTCCTCACCATACCAGGTCCGCACCACCACCAGCATCATGGTCTTAACCATACCAGGTCCACACGACCTGCATCACGGTCCTCACCATACCAGGTCCACACGACCAGCATCACGGTCCTCACCATACCAGGTCCACACCACCAGCATCACGGTCCTCACCATACCAGGTTCACACGACCAGCATCACGGTCCTCACCATACCAGGTCCACACCACCAGCATCACTGTCCTCATCAGACCAGGTCCACACCACCAGCATCACGGTCCTCACCATACCAGGTCCACACAACTAGCATTGCGGTCCTCACCATACCAGGTCCACACCACCAGCATCTCGGTCCTCACAATACCAGGTCCACTCCACCAGCATCATGGTCCTCACCATACCAGGTCCTCACCACCAGCATCATGGTCCTCATCATACCAAGTCCACACCACCAGCATCATGGTCCTCACCATACCAGGTCCACACCACCAGCATCATGGTCCTCACCATACCAAGTACACACCACCAGCATCATGGTCCTCACCATACCAGGTCCGCACCACCACCAGCATCTCGGTCCTCACCATACCAGGTCCACACCACCCGCATCATGGTCCTCACCATACCAAGTCCACACCACCAGCATCACGGTCCTCACCATACCAGGTCCACACAACTAGCATTGCGGTCCTAACCATACCAAGTCCACACCACCACCAGGATCATAGTCCTCACCATACCAGGTCCACACCACCAGCATCACGGTCCTCACCACCAGCATCAAGGTCCTACCCATACCAGGTCCACACCACCAGCATCATGGTCCTCACCATACCAGGTCCACAACACCAGCATCATGGTCCTCACCATACCAGGTCTACACCACCAGCATCATGGGCCTCACCATACCAGGTCTACACCACCAGCATCACGGTCCTCACCATACCAGGTCCATACCATCAGCATCACGGTCCTCACCATACCAGGTCCACACCACCAGCATCATGGTCCTCACCATACCAGGTCCACACCACCAGCATCACGGTCCTCACAATACCTGGTCCACACCACCACCAGCATCATGGTCCTCACCATACCAGGTCCGCACCACCACCAGCATCTCGGTCCTCACCATACCAGGTCCACACCACCAGAATCATGGTCCTCACCATACCAAGTCCACACCACCAGCATCACGGTCCTCACCATACCAGGTCCACACAACTAGCATTGAGGTCCTAACCATACCAAGTCCACACCACCACCAGGATCATGGTCCTCACCATACCAGGTCCACACCACCAGCATCACGGTCCACACCACCAGCATCACGGTCCTCACCATACCAGGTCCACACCACCATGGTCCTCACCATACCAGGTCCACACCACCAGCATCTCGGTCCTTACAATACCAGGTCCACACCACCAGCATCATGGCCCTCACCATACCAGGTCCACACCACGAGCATCATGGTCCTCACCATACCAGGTCCGCACCACCACCAGCATCATGGTCCTCACCATACCAGGTCCACACGACCAGCATCACGGTCCTCACCATACCAGGTCCACACGACCAGCATCACGGTCCTCACCATACCAGGTCCAAACCACCAGCATCACGGTACTCACCACACCAGGTTCACACGACCAGCATCACGGTCCTGACCATACCAGGTCCACACCACCAGCAACACTGTCCTCATCATACCAGGTCCACACCACCAGCGTCACGGTCCTCACCATACCAGGTCCACACAACTAGCATTGCGGTCCTCACCATACCAGGTCCACACCACCAGCATCTCGGTCCTCACAATACCAGGTCCACACCACCAGCATCATGGTCCTCACCATACCAGGTCCACACCACTAGCATCATGGTCCTCACTATACCAAGTCCACACCACCAGCATCATGGTCCTCACCATACCAGGTTCACACCACCAGCATCATGGTCCTCACCATACCAATTCCACACCACCAGCATCATGGTCCTCACCATACCAGGTCCGCACCACCACCAACATCTCGGTCCTCACCATACCAGGTCCACACCACCAGCATCATGGTCCTCACCAAACCAAGTCCACACCACCAGCATCACGGTCCCCACCATACCAGGTCCACACAACTAGCATTGCGGTCCTAACCATACCAAGTCCACACCACCACCAGGATCATGGTCCTCACCATACCAGGTCCACACCACCAGCATCACGGTCCTCACCACCAGCATCAAGGTCCTACCCATACCAGGTCCACACCACCAGCATCATGGTCCTCACCATACCAGGTCCACACCACCAGCATCATGGTCCTCACCATTCCAGGTCTACACCACCAGCATCATGGGCCTCACCATACCAGGTCTACACCACCAGCAGGATCATGGTCCTCACCATACCAGGTCCACACCACCAGCATCTCGGTCCTCACAATACCAGGTCCACACCACCAGCATCATGGTCCTCACCATACCAGGTCCACACCACGAGCATCATGGTCCTCACCATACCAGGTCCGCACCACCACCAGCATCATGGTCTTAACCATACCAGGTCCACACGACCTGCATCACGGTCCTCACCATACCAGGTCCACACGACCAGCATCACGGTCCTCACCATACCAGGTCCACACCACCAGCATCACGGTCCTCACCATACCAGGTTCACACGACCAGCATCACGGTCCTCACCATACCAGGTCCACACCACCAGCATCACTGTCCTCATCATACCAGGTCCACACCACCAGCATCACGGTCCTCACCATACCAGGTCCACACAACTAGCATTGCGGTCCTCACCATACCAGGTCCACACCACCAGCATCTCGGTCCTCACAATACCAGGTCCACACCACCAGCATCATGGTCCTCACCATACCAGGTCCACACCACCAGCATCATGGTCCTCACCATACCAAGTCCACACCACCAGCATCATGGTCCTCACCATACCAGGTCCACACCACCAGCATCATGGTCCGCACCATACCAAGTACACACCACCAGCATCATGGTCCTCACCATACCAGGTCCGCACCACCACCAGCATCTCGGTCCTCACCATACCAGGTCCACACCACCAGCATCATGGTCCTCACCATACCAAGTCCACACCACCAGCATCACGGTCCTCATCATACCAGGTACACACAACTAGCATTGCGGTCCTAACCATACCAAGTCCACACCACCACCAGGATCATGGTCCTCACCATACCAGGTCCACACCACCAGCATCACGGTCCTCACCACCAGCATCAAGGTCCTACCCATACCAGGTCCACACCACCAGCATCATGGTCCTCATCATACCAGGTCCACAACACCAGCATCATGGTCCTCACCATACCAGGTCTACACCACCAGCATCATGGGCCTCACCATACCAGGTCTACACCACCAGCATCACGGTCCTCACCATACCAGGTCCATACCATCAGCATCACGGTCCTCACCATACCAGGTCCACACCACCAGCATCATGGTCCTCACCATACCAGGTCCACACCACCAGCATCACGGTCCTCACAATACCTGGTCCACACCACCACCAGCATCATGGTCCTCACCATACCAGGTCCGCACCACCACCAGCATCTCGGTCCTCACCATACCAGGTCCACACCACCAGGATCATGGTCCTCACCATACCAAGTCCACACCACCAGCATCACGGTCCTCACCATACCAGGTCCACACAGAGAGCAGAGAGACAGTTTGAAAATGACATCGCGAGTAAAGCCAAGACCCAACCAAAGCTGCTCCACAGCCATATCAGGAGGAAAACAGCAGTGAAGGAACAAGTGATGAAGCTGCGGAAAGGGGAGAACAGATACACAGAGAATGACAAGGAGGTGTGTGAAGAACTCAACAAGAGATTCCAGGAGGTCTTCACAATAGAACAAGGAGAAGCCCCTGCACTAAATGAGGAGGCGGCAACCTTGGAAACCTTGGAGGAATTTGACCTCACCAGTGATGAGGTCAAAAGGTGCCTGCTGGAGCTAGATGTGACAAAGGCTGTTGGGCCTGATAGAATCTCACCATGGATACTAAAGGAAGGTGCAGAAGCACTAAGTGTGCCACTCTCTATGGTGTATAACAGGTCACTGGAAACAGGAGACTTACCTGAAAGTTGGAAGACAGCTAACGTGGTCCCAATATACAAAAAGGGTGACAGGCAAGAGGCACTGAATTACAGGCCAGTTTCCTTAACTTGTATACCATGCAAGGTGCTAGAGAAGATCGTGAGGAAAAGGCTCGTAGAGCATCTGGAGGGAAATAACTTTGTAACGCACCACCAACATGGGTTCAGAGATGGTAAATCGTGCCTCACAGGTTTAATAGAATTTTATGACCAGGCAACGAAAATTAGGCAGGAAAGAGAAGGGTGGGCCGACTGCATTTTCCTGGATTGCCAAAAAGCCTTCGACACAGTACCCCATAAAAGGCTGTTAAAAAAGTTGGAGCAACAGGCAGGAGTAAAAGGGAAGGTGCTCCAGTGGATAAGTTAGTACTTAAGCAACAGGAAACAGCGAGTAACGGTGAGGGGGAAGACATCAGAGTGGCGAGATGTCACCAGCGGAGTCCCACAGGGCTCAGTACTTGGACCCATCCTGTTTCTAATATATGTGAACGATCTTCCAGAGGGTATAGACTCATTCCTCTCGATGTTTGCTGATGATGCAAAAATTATGAGAAGAATCAAGACGGATGAAGATAGACAGAGACTACAGGATGACCTGGATAAACTGGAGGAATGGTCTAGAAAATGGCTGCTGAAGTTCAACTCTGGAAAGTGTAAGGTGATGAAATTAGGCGAAGGGAGCAGGAGGCTGAACACAAGGTATCATCTGGGAGGGGAAATCCTGCAAGAATCAAATAGAGAGAAGGATCTGGGGGTTGATATCACACCGAACCTGTCCCCAGAGGCCCACATCAAAAGAATATCATCAGCGGCATATGCTAGACTGGCCAACATAAGAACTGCCTTCAGAAACTTGTGTAAGGAATCTTTCAGAACCCTGTATACCACTTATGTAAGACCAATCCTGGAGTATGCAGCTCCAGCCTGGAGTCCATACCTAGTTAAACACAAGACAAAGTTAGAGAAGATTCAGCGGTATGCCACCAGGCTCGTCCCGGAACTGAGAGGATTGAGCTACGAGGAAAGGCTAAAGGAGCTGAACCTCACATCCCTGGAAAACAGAAGAGTAAGGGGAGACATGATAACCACCTACAAAATTCTCAAGGGAATTGACAGGGTGGACAAAGACAAACTCTTCAGCACGGGTGGGACACGAACAAGGGGACACAGGTGGAAACTTAGTACCCAGATGAGCCACAGAGACGTTAGAAAGAATTTTTTCAGTGTCAGAGTAGTTAATAAATGGAATGCACTAGGAAGTGATGTGGTGGAGGCTGACTCCATACACAGTTTCAAATGTAGGTATGATAGAGCCCAGTAGGCTCAGGAATCTGTACACCAGTTGATTGACAGTTGAGAGGCGGGACCAAAGAGCCAAAGCTCAACCCCCGCAAGCACAATTAGGTGAGTACAATTAGGTGAGTACACAACTAGCATTGCGGTCCTAACCATACCAAGTCCACACCACCACCAGGATCATGGTCCTCACCATACCAGGTCCACACCACCAGCATCACGGTCCACACCACCAGCATCACGGTCCTCACCATACCAGGTCCACACCACCATGGTCCTCACCATACCAGGTCCACACCACCAGCATCTCGGTCCTTACAATACCAGGTCCACACCACCAGCATCATGGCCCTCACCATACCAGGTCCACACCACGAGCATCATTGTCCTCACCATACCAGGTCCGCACCACCACCAGCATCATGGTCCTCACCATACCAGGTCCACACGACCAGCATCACGGTCCTCACCATACCAGGTCCACACGACCAGCATCACGGTCCTCACCATACCAGGTCCAAACCACCAGCATCACGGTACTCACCACACCAGGTTCACACGACCAGCATCACGGTCCTCACCATACCAGGTCCACACCCCCAGCATCACTGTCCTCATCATACCAGGTCCACACCACCAGCATCACGGTCCTCACCATACCAGGTCCACACAACTAGCATTGCGGTCCTCACCATACCAGGTCCACACCACCAGCATCTCGGTCCTCACAATACCAGGTCCACACCACCAGCATCATGGTCCTCACCATACCAGGTCCACACCACCAGCATCATGGTCCTCACTATACCAAGTCCACACCACCAGCATCATGGTCCTCACCATACCAGGTCCACACCACCAGCATCATGGTCCTCACCATACCAAGTCCACACCACCAGCATCATGGTCCTCACCATACCAGGTCCGCACCACCACCAACATCTCGGTGCTCACCATACCAGGTCCACACCACCAGCATCATGGTCCTCACCAAACCAAGTCCACACCACCAGCATCACGGTCCCCACCATACCAGGTCCACACAACTAGCATTGCGGTCCTAACCATACCAAGTCCACACCACCACCAGGATCATGGTCCTCACCATACCAGGTCCACACCACCAGCATCACGGTCCTCACCACCAGCATCAAGGTCCTACCCATTCCAGGTCCACACCACCAGCATCATGGTCCTCACCATACCAGGTCCACACCACCAGCATCATGGTCCTCACCATACCAGGTCTACACCACCAGCATCATGGGCCTCACCATACCAGGTCTACACCACCAGCATCACGGCCCTCACCATACCAGATCCATACCACCAGCATCACGGTCCTCACCATACAGGTCCACACCACCAGCATCATGGTCCTCACCATACCAAGTCCACGCCACCAGCATCACGGTCCTCACAATACCTGGTCCACACCACCACCAGCATCATGGTCCTCACCACACCAGGTCCACACCACCACCATCAAGGTTCTCACCATACCAGGTCCACACCACCACCAGCATCACAGTCCTCGCCATACCAAGTCCACACCACCAGCATCACGGTCCTCACCATACCAGGTCCAACCCACCAGCATCACGGTCCTCACCATACCTTGTCCACACCACCAGCAGCATCACGGTCCTCACCATACCAAGTCCACACCACCAGCCTCACGGTCCTCACCATACCTGGTCCACACCACCACCAGCATCATGGTTCTCACCATACCAGGTTCACACCACCAGCATCATGGTCCTCACCATACCAGGTCCACACCACCAGCATCACGGTCCTCACCATACCTGGTCCACACGACCAGCATCATGGTCCTCACCAAACCTGGTCCACACAACGACCAGCATCACGGTCCTCACCATACCAGGTCCACACCACCAGCATCACGGTCCTCACCATACCAGGTCCTCACCACCAGCATCAAGGTCCTCACCATACCAGGTCCAAACCACCAGCATCATGGTCCGCACCATACCAGGTCCACACCACCAGCATCATGGTCCTCACCATACCAGGTCTACACCACCAGCAAAACGGTCCTCCCCATACCAGGTCCGCACCACCAGCATCACGGTCCTCACCATACCAGGTCCACACCACCAGCATCACGGTCCTCACCATACCAGGTCCACACCACCAGCATCACGGTCCTCACCATGCCAGGTCTACACCACCAGCATCACGGTCCTCACCATACCAGGTCTACACCACCAGCATCACGGTCCTCCCCATACCTGGTCCGCACCACCAGCATCACGGTCCTCACCATACCAGGTTCGCACCACCAGCATCACGGTCCTCACCATACCTGGTCCACAACACCACCAGCATCACGGTCCTCACTATACCAGGTTCGCACCACCAGCATCACGGTCCTCACCATACCAGGTCCACACCAACAGCATCACCGTCCTCACCATACCAGGTCCGCACCACCAGCATCACGGTCCTCACCATACCAGGTCCACACCAACAGCATCATGGTCCTCACCATACCAGGTCCACTCGACCACCAGCATCACGGTCCTCACCATACCAGGTCCACACCACCAGCATCACGGTCCTCACCATACCAGGTCCACATCAACAGCATCACGGTCCTCACCATACCTGGTCCACACCACCAGCATCTTAGTCCTCACCATATAAGGTTCACACCACCAGCATGACGGTCCTCACAATACTAGGTCCACACCAACAGCATCAAGGTCCTCACCATACCAGGTCCACACCATAAGCATCACGGTCCTCACCATACCAGGTCCACACAATCAGCATCACGGTCCTCACCATACCTGGTCCACACCACCACCAGCATCATGGTCCTCACCATACCAGGTCCACACCACCAGCATCACGGTCCTCACCATACCAGGTACTCACCACCAGCATCACGGTCCTCACCATACCTGGTCCACAACACCACGAGCACCATGGTCCTCACAATATCAGGTCCACACCACCAGCATCACGGTCCTCACCATACCAGGTCCACACCACCAGCATCATGGTCCTCATCATACCAGGTACTCACCACCAGCACCACGGTCCTCACCATACCAGGTACTCACCACCAGCACCACGGTCCTCACCATACCTGGTCCACAGCACCACCAGCATCATGGTCCTCACAATACCAGGTCCACACCACCAGCATCACGGTCCTCACCATACCAGGTCCACACCACCAGCATCATGGTCCTCATCATACCAGGTCCACACCACCAGCATCACGGTCCTCACCATACCAGGTCCACACCACCAGCATCACGGTCCTCACCATACCAGGTACTCACCACCAGCACCACGGTCCTCACCATATCTGGTCCACAGCACCACCAGCATCATGGTCCTCACAATACCAGGTCCACACCACCAGCATCACGGTCCTCACCATACCAGGTCCACACCACCCGCATCACGGTCCTCACCATACCAGGTCCTCACCACCAGCATCAAGGTCCTCACCATACCTGGTCCAAACCACCAGCATCATGGTCCGCACCATACCAGGTCCACACCACCAGCATCATGGTCCTCACCATACCAGGTCTACACCACCAGCATCACGGTCCTCCCCATACCAGGTCTACACCACCAGCATCACGGTCCTCACCATACCAGGTCCGCACCACCAGCATCACGGTCCTCAATATACCAGGTCCACACCACCAGCATCACGGTCCTCACCATACCAGGTTCGCACCACCAGCATCACGGTCCTCACCATACCTGGTCCACAACACCACCAGCATCACGGTCCTCACCATACCAGGTTCGCACCACCAGCATCACGGTCCTCACCATACCAGGTCCACACCAACAGCATCACGGTCCTCACCATACCAGGTCCGCACCACCAGCATCACGGTCCTCATCATACCAGGTCCACACCAACAGCATCATTGTCCTCACCATACCAGGTCCACTAGACCACCAGCATCACGGTCCTCACCATACCAGCTCCACATCAACAGCATCACGGTCCTCACCATACCTGGCCCACACCACCAGCATCTTGGTCCTCACCATATAAGGTCCACACCACCAGCATGACGGTCCTCACCATACCAGGTCCACACCATCAGCATCACGGTCCTCACCATACCAGGTCCACATCAACAGCATCACGGTCCTCACCATACCTGGCCCACACCACCAGCATCTTGGTCCTCACCATATAAGGTCCACACCACCAGCATGACGGTCCTCACCATACCAGGTCCACACCATCAGCATCATTGTCCTCACCATACCAGGTCCACTAGACCACCAGCATCACGGTCCTCACCATACCAGGTCCACATCAACAGCATCACGGTCCTCACCATACCTGGCCCACACCACCAGCATCTTGGTCCTCACCATATAAGGTCCACACCACCAGCATGACGGTCCTCACCATACCAGGTCCACACCATCAGCATCACGGTCCTCACCATACCAGGTCCACACCATCAGCATCACGGTCCTCACCATACCAGGTCCACACCACCACCAGCATCATGGTCCTCACCATACCAGGTCCACACCACCAGCATCACGGTCCTCACCATACCAGGTACTCACCACAAGCATCAAGGTCCTCACCATACCAGGTCCACACCACCAGCATCATGGTCCTCACCATACCAGGTACTCACCACAAGCATCACGATCCTCACCATACCAGGTACTCACCACTAGCATCACGGTCCTCACCATACCTGGTCCACAACACCACCAGCATCATGGTCCTCACCATACCAGGTGCACACCACCAGCATCACGGTCCTCACCATACCAGATCCACACCACCAGCATCATGGTCCTCATCATACCAGGTCCACACAACCATGGTCCTCACCATACCAGGTCCACACCACCAGCATCAAGATCCTCACCATTCCAGGTCCACACCACCAGCATCATGGTCCTCACCATAACAGGTCCACACCACCATGGTCCTCACCATACCAGGTCCACACCACCAGCCTTATGGTCCTCACCATACCAGGTCCACACCACCAGCATCATGGTCCTCACCATACCAGGTCTACACCACCAGCAAAACGGTCCTCCCCATACCAGGTCCGCACCACCAGCATCACGGTCCTCACCATACCAGGTCCACACCACCAGCATCACGGTCCTCACCATTCCAGGTCCACACCACCAGCATCACGGTCCTCACCATGCCAGGTCTACACCACCAGCATCACGGTCCTCACCATACCAGGTCTACACCACCAGCATCACGGTCCTCCCCATACCTGGTCCGCACCACCAGCATCACGGTCCTCACCATACCAGGTTCGCACCACCAGCATCACGGTCCTCACCATACCTGGTCCACAACACCACCAGCATCACGGTCCTCACTATACCAGGTTCGCACCACCAGCATCACGGTCCTCACCATACCAGGTCCACACCAACAGCATCACGGTCCTCACCATACCAGGTCCGCACCACCAGCATCACGGTCCTCACCATACCAGGTCCACACCAACAGCATCATGGTCCTCACCATACCAGGTCCACTCGACCACCAGCATCACGGTCCTCACCATACCAGGTCCACACCACCAGCATCACGGTCCTCACCATACCAGGTCCACATCAACAGCATCACGGTCCTCACCATACCTGGTCCACACCACCAGCATCTTAGTCCTCACCATATAAGGTTCACACCACCAGCATGACGGTCCTCACAATACTAGGTCCACACCAACAGCATCAAGGTCCTCACCATACCAGGTCCACACCATAAGCATCACGGTCCTCACCATACCAGGTCCACACAATCAGCATCACGGTCCTCACCATACCTGGTCCACACCACCACCAGCATCATGGTCCTCACCATACCAGGTCCACACCACCAGCATCACGGTCCTCACCATACCAGGTACTCACCACCAGCATCACGGTCCTCACCATACCTGGTCCACAACACCACGAGCACCATGGTCCTCACAATATCAGGTCCACACCACCAGCATCACGGTCCTCACCATACCAGGTCCACACCACCAGCATCATGGTCCTCATCATACCAGGTACTCACCACCAGCACCACGGTCCTCACCATACCAGGTACTCACCACCAGCACCACGGTCCTCACCATACCTGGTCCACAGCACCACCAGCATCATGGTCCTCACAATACCAGGTCCACACCACCAGCATCACGGTCCTCACCATACCAGGTCCACACCACCAGCATCATGGTCCTCATCATACCAGGTCCACACCACCAGCATCACGGTCCTCACCATACCAGGTCCACACCACCAGCATCACGGTCCTCACCATACCAGGTACTCACCACCAGCACCACGGTCCTCACCATATCTGGTCCACAGCACCACCAGCATCATGGTCCTCACAATACCAGGTCCACACCACCAGCATCACGGTCCTCACCATACCAGGTCCACACCACCCGCATCACGGTCCTCACCATACCAGGTCCTCACCACCAGCATCAAGGTCCTCACCATACCTGGTCCAAACCACCAGCATCATGGTCCGCACCATACCAGGTCCACACCACCAGCATCATGGTCCTCACCATACCAGGTCTACACCACCAGCATCACGGTCCTCCCCATACCAGGTCTACACCACCAGCATCACGGTCCTCACCATACCAGGTCCGCACCACCAGCATCACGGTCCTCAATATACCAGGTCCACACCACCAGCATCACGGTCCTCACCATACCAGGTTCGCACCACCAGCATCACGGTCCTCACCATACCTGGTCCACAACACCACCAGCATCACGGTCCTCACCATACCAGGTTCGCACCACCAGCATCACGGTCCTCACCATACCAGGTCCACACCAACAGCATCACGGTCCTCACCATACCAGGTCCGCACCACCAGCATCACGGTCCTCATCATACCAGGTCCACACCAACAGCATCATTGTCCTCACCATACCAGGTCCACTAGACCACCAGCATCACGGTCCTCACCATACCAGGTCCACATCAACAGCATCACGGTCCTCACCATACCTGGCCCACACCACCAGCATCTTGGTCCTCACCATATAAGGTCCACACCACCAGCATGACGGTCCTCACCATACCAGGTCCACACCATCAGCATCACGGTCCTCACCATACCAGGTCCACATCAACAGCATCACGGTCCTCACCATACCTGGCCCACACCACCAGCATCTTGGTCCTCACCATATAAGGTCCACACCACCAGCATGACGGTCCTCACCATACCAGGTCCACACCATCAGCATCATTGTCCTCACCATACCAGGTCCACTAGACCACCAGCATCACGGTCCTCACCATACCAGGTCCACATCAACAGCATCACGGTCCTCACCATACCTGGCCCACACCACCCGCATCTTGGTCCTCACCATATAAGGTCCACACCACCAGCATGACGGTCCTCACCATACCAGGTCCACACCATCAGCATCACGGTCCTCACCATACCAGGTCCACACCATCAGCATCACGGTCCTCACCATACCAGGTCCACACCACCACCAGCATCATGGTCCTCACCATACCAGGTCCACACCACCAGCATCACGGTCCTCACCATACCAGGTACTCACCACAAGCATCAAGGTCCTCACCATACCAGGTCCACACCACCAGCATCATGGTCCTCACCATACCAGGTACTCACCACAAGCATCACGATCCTCACCATACCAGGTACTCACCACTAGCATCACGGTCCTCACCATACCTGGTCCACAACACCACCAGCATCATGGTCCTCACCATACCAGGTCCACACCACCAGCATCACGGTCCTCACCATACCAGATCCACACCACCAGCATCATGGTCCTCATCATACCAGGTCCACACCACCATGGTCCTCACCATACCAGGTCCACACCACCAGCATCAAGATCCTCACCATTCCAGGTCCACACCACCAGCATCATGGTCCTCACCATAACAGGTCCACACCACCATGGTCCTCACCATACCAGGTCCACACCACCAGCCTTATGGTCCTCACCATACCAGGTCCTAACCACCAGCATCACGGTCCTCACCATTCCAGGTCCTCACCACCAGCATCAAGGTCCTCACCCTCACAGGTCCACACCACCATGGTCCTCACCATACCAGGTCTACACCACCAGCCTTATGGTCCTCACCATACCAGGTCCACACCACCAGCATCACGGTCCTCACAATACCAGGTCCTCACCACCAGCATCAAGGTCCTCACCATACCAGGTCCAAACCACCAGCATCATGGTCCGCACCATACCAGGTCCACACCAACAGCATCATGGTCCTCACCATACCAGGTCTACACCACCAGCAAAACGGTCCTCCCCATACCAGGCCCGCACCACCAGCATCACGGTCCTCACCATACCAGGTCCACACCACCAGCATCACGGTCCTCACCATACCAGGTCCACACTACCAGCATCACGGTCCTCACCATACCAGGTCTACACCACCAGCCTCATGGTCCTCACCATACCAGTTCCACACCACCAGCATCATGGTCCTCACCATACCAGGTCCACACCACCAGCATCACGGTCCTCACCATACCAGGTCCACACCAACAGCATCACGGTCCTCACCATACCAGGTCCGCACCACCAGCATCACGGTCCTCATCATACCAGGTCCACACCAACAGCATCATTGTCCTCACCATACCAGGTCCACTAGACCACCAGCATCACGGTCCTCACCATACCAGGTCCACATCAACAGCATCACGGTCCTCACCATACCTGGCCCACACCACCAGCATCTTGGTCCTCACCATATAAGGTCCACACCACCAGCATGACGGTCCTCACCATACCAGGTCCACACCATCAGCATCACGGTCCTCACCATACCAGGTCCACACCATCAGCATCACGGTCCTCACCATACCAGGTCCACACCACCACCAGCATCATGGTCCTCACCATACCAGGTCCACACCACCAGCATCACGGTCCTCACCATACCAGGTACTCACCACAAGCATCAAGGTCCTCACCATACCAGGTCCACACCACCAGCATCATGGTCCTCACCATGCCAGGTACTCACCACAAGCATCACGATCCTCACCATACCAGGTACTCACCACCAGCATCACGGTCCTCACCATACCTGGTCCACAACACCACCAGCATCATGGTCCTCACCATACCAGTTCCACACCACCAGCATCACGGTCCTCACCATACCAGATCCACACCACCAGCATCATGGTCCTCATCATACCAGGTCCACACCACCATGGTCCTCACCATACCAGGTCCACACCACCAGCATCAAGATCCTCACCATTCCAGGTCCACACCACCAGCATCATGGTCCTCACCATAACAGGTCCACATCACCATGGTCCTCACCATACCAGGTCCACACCACCAGCCTTATGGTCCTCACCATACCAGGTCCTAACCACCAGCATCACGGTCCTCACCATTCCAGGTCCTCACCACCAGCATCAAGGTCCTCACCCTAACAGGTCCACACCACCATGGTCCTCACCATACCAGGTCTACACCACCAGCCTTATGGTCCTCACCATACCAGGTCCACACCACCAGCATCACGGTCCTCACAATACCAGGTCCTCACCACCAGCATCAAGGTCCTCACCATACCAGGTCCAAACCACCAGCATCATGGTCCGCACCATACCAGGTCCACACCACCAGCATCATGGTCCTCACCATACCAGGTCTACACCACCAGCAAAACGGTCCTCCCATACCAGGCCCGCACCACCAGCATCACGGTCCTCACCATACCAGGTCCACACCACCAGCATCACGGTCCTCACCATACCAGGTCCACACTACCAGCATCACGGTCCTCACCATACCAGGTCTACACCACCAGCTTCATGGTCCTCACCATACCAGTCCCACACCACCAGCATCATGGTCCTCACCATACCAGGTCCACACCACCAGCATCACGGTCCTCACCATACCAGGTCCTCACCACCAGCATCAAGGTCCTCACCATACCAGGTCCAAACCACCAGCATCATGGTCCTCACCATACCAGGTCCGCACCACCAGCATCACGGTCCTCACCATATCAGGTCCACACCACCAGCATCACGGTCCTCACCATACCAGGTCCACACCACCAGCATCACGGTCCTCACCATACCAGGTCTAGACCACCAGCATGACGGTCCTCACCATACCAGGTCTACACCACCAGCATCACGGTCCTCCTTATACCAGGTCCGCACCACCAGCATCACTGTCCTCACCATACCAGGTCCACACCACCAGCATCTTGGTCCTCACCATATAAGGTCCACACCACCAGCATGACGGTCCTCACCATACCAGGTCCACACCATCAGCATCACGGTCCTCACCATACCAGGTCCACACCATCAGCATCACGGTCCTCACCATACCATGTCCACACCATCAGCATCACGGTCCTCACCATACCAGATCCACACCACCACCAGCATCATGGTCCTCACCATACCAGGTCCACACCACCAGCATCACGGTCCTCACCATTCCAGGTACTCACCACAAGCATCAAGGTCCTCACCATACCAGGTCCACACCACCAGCATCATGGTCCTCACTATACCAGGTCCACACCACCATGGTCCTCACCATACCAGGTCCACACCACCACCAGCATCATGGTCCTCACCATACCAGGTCCACACCACCAGCATCATGGTCCTCACCATTCCAGGTCCTCACCACCAGCATCAAGGTCCTCATATGGGAACCGACTTGTGAGATTTATATTTATTTAATTTATATGAATTTATATTTACGTTAATTTATATACTTCGATAGCAATTTGTATAATGATAAGTGGACTGTATTTCTGCAATAATGTCATAATCTCACAAATCGATCCTCTACACATTAGGGGGGTTTATTATTTTATATATAGATGCAGCCAATCAAACTACAGTAATAGACTACATACATTGAAAAGGTTCCTTATCTTATAGTACAGCAGGTTAGTCCACCAGGTATAACTAGGATGTAGACACTAATTATCCTCTTTGAGGTAGCTTCCATCACCCAGTAATTGATGCACAAAGCCTTCCTCGTCTTGACCTGTCAAAAGGGCGCTAGCTGTAAAGCCAGATTCTATATATGACAAGCTATATCAAAGAAAACACTATACATGGAACAATAAAGACCTGGCTTAATTACCTTTAGTTTGAGGCTATGTCGTGCTCTAACCGGTCCACCCTATATAATGACATTAATGGCCATAAATGAAAGATACATGGGTTTCGGAAAGAACACTTAACTTGAATTTGTTGACAGCGTGTTGAAAATGGTACACCTTTGGTTTCCATAACACTACGTCCAAGTAAAATTAACAGGAGCCGAATTTGCTCCCGTGTGAGCCTCTGGTCTCGTATAAACAATGGCAATGTCTAACACTCCATACTATTGACGCTACTGGCCGACATTGTCCAGATATGATAGGAGCCGAATTTGCTCCACACGTCTCGGAGGTGACACAACAATGGCTGCCCTCCTTCCCCACTGACGCCTGGCTTACATTGTCCACATGACAGAAAGTGATAGAAGGGTCACATTTACTCTACTTTAATATTGATAATTAAGTTAATTTATATGAGATGTTTTATGATGGTAAAGTCCAAAGACTAATGTATTTAAGAATAATTCCCAGCAGAATAGCTGGTGAATTATAATAGTGTGTGGTGATGATATCCCGTTTTCTTTAGACGGTAATTCCACTACAAGTTACGTTTTCTATGGGTAACTTGTTTATACAACACAGCTATTATCTGTATGATATATTAAATGGTGTTGGATTTTCCGACATAATTCCCCAGGGGGCTGCTCACGGGTCGAAGTCCTATTTAGAAGAGACGAACACCGATACTCCTCCTTCGGATTATTAGATTAATTTGATGTTAGTAGTTAGTAATCACACATTTGTGCGTCTGTTCGTACAGGACGGATGTCCCATACTAGAGTTGCAGGGGTTAGAAGTCTAATGCGATTTCATTTCCCTGTCAACTCTTGAAAGGCTAATATTCAAGCCTAATTACATATTATTTAACCCAGAAGACTGGATGTGATCAAGTACTACAGTCAAGTATGATTCAGGGACTGCAGTGAGATCAGTGACATTAGATATAACTTGAAGTTTGTTCAGGTAACTAGTCACTGATATATAAACACTGAGGCCCATGGAATACATCTTGATTAAATAATAAATGTATCAAATCAGTCATCAGATTTATTGGGATTTAATTTAGTTAATTGATTCAGAAGATTGAATAGCTCATCATTAAAGTAAAGTATGGTTCTGAGACTGCAGTGGGTTCAGTGACATTGGTCGCAGTGACTTGTAGCTGTTTAGGCTACTGTTCACTGATTTGCCACTGAGTCCTCATGATCTCATCTTCAGCTTTAAATGACGATACTAACATCAACCTCTGTTACTATAGTCAGCTGTAATCTCCTTAGTATAATGCTACTGGAGAAATATAATCAGCTGACAAATTTAGATTTCTATTGGTATTGTTTATCTGCAGGCATAGGTCTCCTCAGGCTTGATACTGGGCCTGAGAGTAATTTACTTCCTGCAGAGTTCAACATGGTTATACCCTGATATTTAGTAGGGCTACCGATGAATTGATGGTAGTAGTCTGTCCCCACAAGGACAGCCATTTAGCATTTGATTTGCTCAAATTTACCTGTAGCTGCTTGATAATAGCTTTCCAGGTCAGCATAATCAACTTGAGATTGTTGTGACAAATCTTCACATTTCTTGATCTGTCTTGTTAAGTGGCTTTTAAGACCTGCAAGGGTTCTTTTCATTCTCCCTGCATTATCCATACTGGCTAGTTGGTGAAGCCTTGTGGGGCTTGTACTGGGGCTGCTCATAATACTGAACAAGCACTGATGGCAGCCTAGGGTAAATTCTGCACTCACTAGGCAATAATCCTACCTCTACTAGAGGTTAGCACTTAAAATTAATACACATTATATATATACAATCATACACACAAATGATTTGAGTGATAAACCAGTGTCACTGGAAGTACCTTTAGGTTAGCTCCTCAATATCACCCTAGGATGGAAGAGACACTAATTAATCACTCAAAGGTGTAATGATCATAAGTAAATTATTATATATACACAACTCAACTCGAGTTGATAAAAATTACACCCAAAATAGGGTCTGGACCATTCATTAATGGTGTTAGGTTGTTGAATATAGTACAACTGACTATGGTAATAATGGGACTAGGATAAACGATAATAGTTCAACTAGTCAGTGTTAATATCCTACCCTGTTGTGGGTTGGCAATTAGTAAATATTATACTGTGAACACTAGTGCAGTATAAATTAAATGATTCTCTATTTTGGAGAAATAATATATACAATTATGGATAATAGCCTCTTAATTAGCCTCAATGAAACTTCTAATATTATCTAGAAGTATTAAATATTATTAGTGACCTCGCGAAATAAACTCCACAAAATTCGTAGATAATCTCTCGCGAAATTTAACACCACGAAATCCGTGAACAATCACGCGACACCACAGCCACTACTTTGGCTGGCTTCAATATTAGCGCTGTCATTTCACAGAATAACACTCCACCAAATGTCTGTGGGTGTGCATGAAACCGCTGACGAAGCGGAACTCAGTTGAGGGGGGGCTCCTGAGCTCCCACGAGGCAACGCCGCTGCCGTCTTTACTGCTGGCTTTGTTTAAATAACACTGCACTAGTATATTTAATGAATCCACTGGTTAACTGGTTCATCCGGTACTAAGATGACCAAATTTGGGTTCAAAGGACCGAATATTCCGGTTCCGAAGGACCAAATAATGTGGGAACCGACTTGTGAGATTTATATTTATTTAATTTATATGAATTTATATTTACGTTAATTTATATACTTCGATAGCAATTTGTATAATGATAAGTGGACTGTATTTCTGCAATAATGTCATAATCTCACAAATCGATCCTCTACACATTAGGGGGGTTTATTAATTTATATATAGATGCAGCCAATCAAACTACAGTAATAGACTACATACATTGAAAAGGTTCCTTATCTTATAGTACAGCAGGTTAGTCCACCAGGTATAACTAGGATGTAGACACTAATTATCCTCTTTGAGGTAGCTTCCATCACCCAGTAATTGATGCACAAAGCCTTCCTCGTCTTGACCTGTCAAAAGGGCGCTAGCTGTAAAGCCAGATTCTATATATGACAAGCTATATCAGAGAAAACACTATACATGGAACAATAAAGACCTGGCTTAATTACCTTTAGTTTGAGGCTATGTCGTGCTCTAACCGGATCACCCTATATAATGACATTAATGGCCATAAATGAAAGATACATGGGTTTCGGAAAGAACACTTAACTTGAATTTGTTGACAGCGTGTTGAAAATGGTACACCTTTGGTTTCCATAACACTACGTCCAAGTAAAATTAACAGGAGCCGAATTTGCTCCCGTGTGAGCCTCTGGTCTCGTATAAACAATGGCAATGTCTAACACTCCACACTATTGACGCTACTGGCCGACATTGTCCAGATATGATAGGAGCCGAATTTGCTCCACACGTCTCGGAGGTGACACAACAATGGCTGCCCTCCTTCCCCACTGACGCCTGGCTTACATTGTCCACATGACAGAAAGTGATAGAAGGGTCACATTTACTCTACTTTAATATTGATAATTAAGTTAATTTATATGAGATGTTTTATGATGGTAAAGTCCAAAGACTAATGTATTTAAGAATAATTCCCAGCAGAATAGCTGGTGAATTATAATAGTGTGTGGTGATGATATCCCGTTTTCTTTAGACGGTAATTCCACTACAAGTTACGTTTTCTATGGGTAACTTGTTTATACAACACAGCTATTATCTGTATGATATATTAAATGGTGTCGGATTTTCCGACACCTCACCCTAACAGGTCCACACCACCATGGTCCTCACCATACCAGGTCTACACCACCAGCCTTATGGTCCTCACCATACCAGGTCCACACCACCAGCATCATGGTCCTCACCATACCAGGTCCACACCACCAGCATCACGGTCCTCACCATACCAGGTCCAAACCACCAGCATCATGGTCCGCACCATACCAGGTCCGCACCACCAGCATCACGGTCCTCACCATACCAGGTCCACACCACCAGCATCATGGTCCTCATCATACCAGGTCCACACCACCATGGTCCTCACCATACCAGGTCCACACCACCAGCATCAAGATCCTCACCATTCCAGGTCCACACCACCAGCATCATGGTCCTCACCATAACAGGTCCACACCACCATGGTCCTCACCATAACAGGTCCACACCACCATGGTCCTCACCATACCAGGTCCACACCACGAGCATCATGGTCCTCACCATTCCAGGTCCTCACCACCAGCATCAAGGTCCTCACCCTAACAGGTCCACACCACCCTGGTCCTCACCATACCAGGTCTACACCACCAGCCTTATGGTCCTCACCATACCAGGTCCACACCACCAGCATCACGGTCCTCACCATACCAGGTCCAAACCACCAGCATCATGGTCCGCACCATACCAGGTCCTCACCACCAGCATCATGGTCCTCACCATACCAGGTCTACACCACCAGCAAAACGGTCCTCTCCATACCAGGTCCGCACCACCAGCATCACAGTCCTCACCATACCAGGTCCACACCACCAGCATCACGGTCCTCACCATACCAGGTCCACACTACCAGCATCACGGTCCTCACCATACCATGTCTACACCACCAGCATCACGGTCCTCACCATACCAGGTCTACACCACCAGCATCACGGGCCTCACCATACCAGGTTCGCCCCACCAGCATCACGGTCCTCACCATACCATGTCCACACCACCAGCATCACGGTCCCCACCATACCAGGTCCACACCACCAGCATCACGGTCCTCACCATACCAGGTCTACACCACCAGCATCACGGTCCTCACCATACAAGGTCTACACCACCAGCATCACGGTCCTCCCCATACCAGGTCCGCACCACCAGCATCACGGTCCTCACCATACCAGGTCCACACTACCAGCATAACGGTCCTCACCATACCAGGTCTACACCACCAGCATCACGGTCCTCACCATACCAGGTCTACACCACCAGCATCACGGTCCTCACCATACCAGGTCTACACCACCAGCATCACGGTCCTCCCCATACCAGGTCCGCACCACCAGCATCACGGTCCTCACCATACCAGGTCCACACCACCAGCATCACGGTCTTCACAATACCTGGTCCACAACACCACCAGCATCACGGTCCTCACCATACCAGGTTCGCACCACCAGCATCACGGTCCTCACCATACCAGGTCCACACCAACAGCATCACGGTCCTCACCATACCAGGTCCGCACCACCAGCATCACGGTCCTCACCATACCAGGTCCACACCAACAGCATCATGGTCCTCACCATACCAGGTCCACTCGACCACCAGCAACACAGTCCTCACCATACCAGCTCCACACCACCAGCATCACGGTCCTCACCATACCAGGTCCACATCAACAGCATCACGGTCCTCACCATACCTGGTCCACACCACCAGCATCTTGGTCCTCACTATACCAGGTCCACACCACCATGGTCCTCACCATACCAGGTCCACACCACCAGCATGACGGTCCTCACCATACCAGGTCCACACCACCAGCATCACGGTCCTCACCATACCAGGTACTCACCACAAGCATCAAGGTCCTCACCATACCAGGTCCATACCACCAGCATCATGGTCCTCACTATACCATGTCCACACCACCATGGTCCTCACCATACCAGGTCCAAACCACCACCAACATCATGGTCCTCACCATACCAGGTCCACACCACCAGCATCATGGTCCTCACCATACCAGGTACTCACCACCAGCATCACGGTCCTCACCATACCTGGTCCACAACACCACAAGCATCATGGTCCTCACCATACCAGGTCCACACCACCAGCATCACGGTCCTCACCATACCAGGTCCACACCACCAGCATCATGGTCCTCATCATACCAGGTCCACACCACCATGGTCCTCACCATACCAGGTCCACACCACCAGCATCAAGATCCTCACCATTCCATGTCCACACCACCAGCATCATTGTCCTCACCATAACAGGTCCACACCAAAATGGTCCTCACCATACCAGGTTCACACCACGAGCATCATGGTCCTCACTATACCAGGTCCTAATCACCAGCATCACGGTCCTCACCATTCCAGGTCCTCACCACCAGCATCAAGGTCGTCACCCTAACAGGTCCACACCACCATGGTCCTCACCATACCAAGTCTACACCACCAGCCTTATGGTCCTCACCATACCAGGTCCACACTACCAGCATCATGGTCCTCACCATACCAGGTCCACACCACCAGCATCACGGTCCTCACCATACCAGGTCCACACCACCAGCATCAAGGTCCTCACCATACCAGGTCCAAACCACCAGCATCATGGTCCGCACCATACCAGGTCCACACCACCAGCATCATGGTCCTCACCATACCAGGTCTACACCACCAGCAAAACGGTCCTCCCCATACCAGGTCCGCACCACCAGCATCACGGTCCTCACCATACCAAGTCCACACCACCAGCATCACGGTCCTCACCATACCAGGTCTACACCACCAGCATCACGGTCC
The DNA here is from genome assembly GCF_040958095.1 of Procambarus clarkii. NCBI lineage: Eukaryota > Metazoa > Arthropoda > Malacostraca > Decapoda > Cambaridae > Procambarus > Procambarus clarkii. The sequence goes on from NC_091223.1 coordinate 1,717,902, forward strand.
TCACCATACCAGGTCTACACCACCAGAATCAGGGTCCTCCCCATACCAGGTCCGCACCACCAGCATCACGGTCCTCACCATACCAGGTCCACACCACCAGCATCACGGTCCTCACCATACCAGGTTCGCACCACCAGCATCACGGTCCTCACCATACCAGGTTTGCACCACTAGCATCACGGTCCTCACCATACTAGGTCCACACCAACAACATCACGGTCCTCACCATACCAGGTTCGCACCACCAGCATCACGGTCCTCACCACTGGTCCACACCACCAGCATCTTGGTCCTCACCATATAAGGTCCACAGCACCAGCATGACGGTCCTCACCATACCAGGTCCACACCACCACCAGCATCATGGTCCTCACCATACCAGGTCCACACCATCAGCATCACGGTCCTCACCATACCAGGTCCACACCATCAGCATCACGGTCCTCACCATACCAGGTCCACACCACCACCAGCATCATGGTCCTCACCATACCTGGTCCACACCACCAGCATCACTGTCCTCACCATACCAGGTACTCACCACAAGCATCAAGGTCCTCACCATACCAGGTCCACACCACCAGCATGATGGTCCTCACTATATCAGGTCCACACTACCATGGTCCTCACCATACCAGGTCCACACCACCACACGCATCATGGTCCTCACCATACCAGGTCCACACCACCAGCATCACGGTCCTCACCATACCAGGTACTCACCACCAGCATCACGGTCCTCACCATACCAGGTCTACACCACCAGCACCACGGTCCTCACCATACCAGGTCTACACCACCAGAATCAGGGTCCTCCCCATACCAGGTCCGCACCACCAGCATCACGGTCCTCACCATACCAGGTCCACACCACCAGCATCACGGTCCTCACCATACCAGGTTCGCACCACCAGCATCACGGTCCTCACCATACCAGGTTTGCACCACTAGCATCACGGTCCTCACCATACTAGGTCCACACCAACAACATCACGGTCCTCACCATACCAGGTTCGCACCACCAGCATCACGGTCCTCACCATACCTGGTCCACACCACCAGCATCTTGGTCCTCACCATATAAGGTCCACAGCACCAGCATGACGGTCCACAGCACCAGCATGACGGTCCTCACCATACCAGGTCCACACCACCACCAGCATCATGGTCCTCACCATACCAGGTCCACACCATCAGCATCACGGTCCTCACCATACCAGGTCCACACCATCAGCATCACGGTCCTCACCATACCAGGTCCACACCACCACCAGCATCATGGTCCTCACCATACCTGGTCCACACCACCAGCATCACTGTCCTCACCATACCAGGTACTCACCACAAGCATCAAGGTCCTCACCATACCAGGTCCACACCACCAGCATGATGGTCCTCACTATATCAGGTCCACACTACCATGGTCCTCACCATACCAGGTCCACACCACCACACGCATCATGGTCCTCACCATACCAGGTCCACACCACCAGCATCACGGTCCTCACCATACCAGGTACTCACCACCATCATCACGGTCCTCACCATACTTGGTCCACAACACCACCAGCATCATGGTCCTCACCATACCAGGTCCACACCACCAGCATCACGGTCCTCACCATACCAGGTACTCACCACCAGCATCACGGTCCTCACCATACCTGGTCCACAACACCACCAGCATCATGGTCCTCACCATACCAGGTCCACACCACCAGCATCACGGTCCTCACCATACCAGGTCCACACCACCAGCATCATGGTCCTCATCATACCAGGTCCACACCACCATGGTCCTCACCATACCAGGTCCACACCACCAGCATCAAGATCCTCACCATTCCAGGTCCACACCACCAGCATCATGGTCCTCACCATAACAGGTCCACACCACCATGGTCCTCACCATAACAGGTCCACACCACCATGGTCCTCACCATACCAGGTCCACACCACGAGCATCATGGTCCTCACCATACCAGGTCCTAATCACCAGCATCACGGTCCTCACCATTCCAGGTCCTTACCACCAGCATCAAGGTCCTCACCATACCAGGTCCTCACCACCAGCATCAAGATCCTCACCATTCCAGGTCCACACCACCAGCATCATGGTCCTCACCCTAACAGGTCCACACCACCATGGTCCTCACCATACCAGGTCTACACCACCAGCCTCATGGTCCTCACCATACCAGGTCCACACCACCAGCATCATGGTCCTCACCATACCAAGTCCACACCACCAGCAGCATCATGGTCCTCACCACCAGCATCATGGTCCTCCCCATACCAGGTCCTCACCACCAGCATCACGTTCCTCACCATACCAGGTCCACACCACTAGCATCATGGTCCTCACCCTACCAGGTCCACACCACCACCAGCATCATGATCCTCACCATACCAGGTCCACACCACCAGGATCACGGTCCTCACCATACCAGGTCCACACCACCAGCATCATGGTCCTCACCATACCTGGTCCACACCACCAGCATCATGGTCCTCACCATACTAGGTCCACACCACCACCAGCATCATGGTCCTCACCATACTAGGTCCACACCACCAGCATCACGGTCCTCACCATACCAGGTCCTCACAAACCAGCATCACGGTCCTCACCATACCAGGTCCACACTACCAGCATCATGGTCCTCACCATACCAGGTCCACACCACCAGCATCATGGTCCTCACCATACCAGGTCCACACCACCAGCAACAAGGTCCTCACCATACCAGGCCCACACCACCAGCAACAAGATCATCACCATACCAGTTCCACACCACCACCAGCATCATGGTCCTCACCATACCAGGTCCACACCACCTACATCAAGGTCCTCACTATACCAGGTCCACACCACTAGCATCACGGTCCTCACCATACCAGGTCCACCCCACTACCAGCATCATGGTCCTCACCATACCAGGTCCACACCACCAGCATCACGGTCCTCACCATACCAGGTCTACACCACCAGCATCACGGTCCTGACCATACCAGGTCCTCACCACCAGCATCAAGGTCCTCACCATACCAGGTCCACACCACTAGCAACAAGGTCCTCACCATACCAGGTCCACACCACCAGCAACAAGATCTTCACCATTCCAGGTCCACACCACCACCAGCATCATGGTCCTCACCATACCAAGTCCACACCACCAACATCAAGGTCCTCATTATACCAGGTCCACACCACTAGCATCACGGTCCTCACCATACCAGGTGCACACCACCACCAGCATCATGGTCCTCACCATACCAGGTCCACACCACCAACATCAAGGTCCTCATTATACCAAGTCCACACCACTAGCATCACGGTCCTCACCATACCAGGTCCACACCACCAGCAACATGGTCCTCACAATACCAGGTCCACACCACCATGGTCCTCACTATACTAGGTCGACACCACCAGCTTTACGGTCCTCACCATACCAGGTCCACACCACCACCAGCATCACGGTCCTCACCATACCAGGTCCACACCACCATGGTCCTCACCACACTAGGTCCACACTACCAGCATCACGGTCCTCATCATACCAGGTCCACACCACCATGGTCCTCACCATACCAGGTTCACACTACCAGCATCACGGTCCTCATAATACCAGGTCCTCACCACCAGCATCAAGGTCCTCACTATACCAGGTCCACACCACCAGCATCACGGTCCTCACCATGCCAGGTCCACACCACCATGGTCCTCACCATACCAGGTCCACATCGCCAGCTTCACGGTCCTCACCATACCAGGTCCACACCACCAGCATCATGGTCCTCACCATTCCAGGTCCACACCACCAGAATCATGGTCTTCACCATACCAGGTCCACACCATCAGCAACAAGGTCCTCACCATACCAGGTCCACACCACCTGCAACAAGATCTTCACCATACCAGGTCCACACCACCAGCTTCACGGTCCTCACCATACCAAGTCCACACCACCAACATCAAGGTCCTCATTATACCAGGTCCACACCACTAGCATCACGGTCCTCACCATACCAGGTGCACACCACCACCAGCATCATGGTCCTCACCATACCAGGTCCACACCACCAACATCAAGGTCCTCATTATACCAAGTCCACACCACTAGCATCACGGTCCTCACCATACCAGGTCCACACCACCAGCAACATGGTCCTCACAATACCAGGTCCACACCACCATGGTCCTCACTATACTAGGTCGACACCACCAGCTTTACGGTCCTCACCATACCAGGTCCACACCACCACCAGCATCACGGTCCTCACCATACCAGGTCCACACCACCATGGTCCTCACCACACTAGGTCCACACTACCAGCATCACGGTCCTCATCATACCAGGTCCACACCACCATGGTCCTCACCATACCAGGTTCACACTACCAGCATCACGGTCCTCATAATACCAGGTCCTCACCACCAGCATCAAGGTCCTCACTATACCAGGTCCACACCACCAGCATCACGGTCCTCACCGTGCCAGGTCCACACCACCATGGTCCTCACCATACCAGGTCCACATCGCCAGCTTCACGGTCCTCACCATACCAGGTCCACACCACCAGCATCATGGTCCTCACCATTCCAGGTCCACACCACCAGAATCATGGTCTTCACCATACCAGGTCCACACCATCAGCAACAAGGTCCTCACCATACCAGGTCCACACCACCTGCAACAAGATCTTCACCATACCAGGTCCACACCACCAGCTTCACGGTCCTCACCATACCAGGTCCACACCACCACCAGCATCACAGTCCTCACCATACCAGGTCCACACCACCACCAGCAACAAGGTCCTCACCACTAGCATCACGGTCCTCACCATACCAGGTCCACACCCCCAGAAAAAAGGTCCTCACCATACCAGGTCCACACCATTAGCATCACGGTCCTCACCATACCAGGTCCACACCACTAACATCACGGTCTTCACCATACCAGGTCCAAACCACCAACATCACGGTCCTCACCATACCAGGTCCACACCACCACCATCACGGTCCTCACCATACCAGGTCCACACCACCAACATTATGGTCCTCACCATACCAAGTCCACACCACCAGCATCATGGTCCTCACAGTACCAAGTCCACACCACCAGCATCATGGTCCTCACAATACCAGGTCCACATCACCAGCAACAAGGTCCTCATCATAATTGGTTCACACGCAACAAACACAATACGTTTCTGCAACCTCCACTAATGTTACCGAAGGGGTGTGGGAAAGATACGTTTCAACTTTGGGTCAACAGTCGTATGAGCAGCGTTTAATCCAAGATTGTCAAAAGTATTTCTTTATGTAATTTGGCAAATGCAATTTTTTCTAACATTAGTTTCTCCTTTATATGTTACAAAAATAATTTTTTCATGTTTAAATGTCAAATTCAAGTACATTACAAATATAAATATTGAATGTTGTTTCATAGATGTAGGAAACAATCATAACAAATTTAGTTACTCGAAGATATATTAGATTATTATTTGCAGGCGATGGGTCACAATGATGAAATAGTTATATTTTATCATTGTGAATGAAATATTAAATAGTTATATTTATATTAATAGTTATATAAAAACATGTGCCTATTCAAATGCAGTGTTATGTCAAAATTTCAAAGCAATCGGTAAAGAGGTTTCAAAGAGTTCCCTCACATGAAAAACACAGTTTTTCAAAAAAGGCATGTTTTTTCTGTTACATACGTGACATCAACATAATATGTATATAAAAACCCGCACTGATGCGAATGGAACATTGTGTGAAAATTTCAAATCAATCGGTGAAGAGCTTTCGGAGATTAGCGATTTTGAACAAACGAACATTTACATTTTTATTTATAGATTAAATTAAATATATAAATTAGCAAATAGTGTTATTATTTTTTTTATAAATGTTTTGTACACCAAAGTAAATATTTTGTACACCGTTTATTCAACTCAGACACAACATTTATAATTAATTTTAATGTATGTTGCAAAATGACATATAAATTAATAAATGAATTTCAAAAAAAGTTTTAATATATTAAGGGAACAAATCGTGATATATAAGCCAATATAATCTACATAAAAAAAATAATAATAATCTATGTTGACCAGACCACACACTAGAAGGTGAAGGGACAACGACGTTTCGGTCCATCCTAGACCATTCTCAAGTTGACTGTGACGTCGTCGTCCCTTCACCTTCTAGTGTGTCGTCTGGTCAACATAGATTATTATTATTTTTTTTTATGTAGATTATATTGGCTTATATATCACGATTTGTTCCCTTAATATATTAAAACTTTTTTTCAAATTCATTTATTAATTTATATGTCATTTTGCAACATACATTAAAATTAATTATAAATGTTGTGTCTGAGTTGAATAAAAGGTGTACAAAATATTTACTTTGGTGTACAAAACTGTTACGGCCCTCTCGGGTAGCAACCGGGTTCTTACTCTGATGTTGTTAGAGGTAGGGTATCCGGCCCCAAGCTAGTAGTGGCTTTCAAGGGATGAGATCCGTAACGCAAGTAAATTAAAGGGGAAGGGAAATAAAGTCAAAAACTTAATAATATAATTAACACCGTCACCATAAATAATATAAATGAAGATTACACGTGGTATAAACACTAGAATGTTCAACGTTGTCTTCTACTGAAGACTCTGGACATTCACGGTGCTCACGATGCTAAGCTCTTGGTGCTCTTGTGGCCTCACTACAAATCCTTCGATCCTCTCGAGTCTACCCTGGCCACAGGCCAGCCAAATCACAGTTCCACTGGGGGCACCGTCGTGGAGGCCATCAACCACAAGTCCAGCCGATAGCTGGCAGGTTCCAAACAGCGACGCTGGTTAGGCCACTCCACGATCGATACTAAGATCGCGAACCCTAGTCAGGAACCTCGTGTGATCCCACAGACCACTCTCCTCACCACAACACCCCAGTGGTTAAGCGTCTCCACCAGTCAGTCCCGGGTACTACGATTCCTCAACTGCCACGTCACAGGCAGGGTAACACCACAGTGTTCATCCAGGGGGGCGACTCACAGCTGCTGCAGCAAACACTTGGAGACAAGTCAGCTGCCTTCGGTAGACTGATCCCACTTCCATTACAGCAGTCCCAGGTCGACTCTGTAATCAAACACGTCATCAGTAACGATTACTCACTAGGGCACGTCACTTACCAGCTCAGACCCAAACGCCCACCTATCCCCTCCATAGATGGCGTTGTTGTCTAAGCTCCACCTCACCAGAGGTCAGCAGCGGCTGTGTTATGAGCTGATTAGGACGGGAAACTAGCCCTTGTGGCTGGTATTTCCTGTCCTCATTTGATGGCGCCGTCCATTTGGAGGGGGTTTCCGGAGCTGACTCACAGATGGCGTGGTCGTCACTGCTCCGTGCTCGGACGTTGGGCTCGGGTCCGTAACACCTCCCCACCAAAAAGAATTTGGCTTGGGGTTCTATAAAGAGAAACACAAACTAAATTAGTATGCGGATACAACTCCAAATGGACTCACGTACACTATAAACTGGAGTGGCGAGGCTGTCTTGTCCACAGAACTGTACTACTGGGGAACTCTCGCACAAAGGAAACTTGCAGATGTAAGGCAATGACCTGCCTGATGTACTTTTCCACACCTCCACCGAGATGTTAATCCGGAGTATAATCTCACATCTCTCGAGTAAGGATCGGTGTAGACACGATCTGGGGCGACTCGACACCTCCCTGTGTCATGGCACCGTTGATGGCTGGTTACAGACGGCATTTTCTAGTACCGGTCCGGTAGTTCATCAGGGAGACGGGAACCTGGAATACAGGGGTCGGATTATTTAGAGTCACAGCGACAGTTAAATCAGTACTCGCAGCATACTCCTCTACTAGGCCCACACCTAGTCCCAACAGGGCTGCTCGTACATCGAGGATGGCATTCGCTCTGCCACCGTCAGGTCGACCAACGTTCCGCATAACGCTGAATCCAGGCTCAGCAATCATGCAGGGGGTGTCAACCTGTCGGAAATAGTCACTCATAATATCATCTCTCGTACCTCCTGTATCTACCATCACCTTCCAGGTCCCTTCTTCGACTGCACTACTCACAGTGTACGTCTCCAATCCCTAGGGTCTTTTCACGATGTTCATGGGAGCCATCATCTGTCGGGTCGTTCACTGGTCCTTACTGAGAACACACACAAGAACAAAAAATACCGCTAGGAAACATTTGGTTAACTTAGGGATAAGTTTCATGAGCCTGAAATGTCCATAGCCACCTATATTCATTAGCCTGGTTTGGACCGAAGAGGGCTCTAGAACCTTCGTACATACTTCACATACCTCCGACGTCTGGGGAATCTCTGGCTGGTTCAATGAACGCTGTACCTTGCCATACCGCAAGTACTCATCCGCCTTCACTCCAGACTCTTTGGTATCCGTGGGTGCTTGTACACGATGCCTCTCTTCTGGCTCAGTCGCTTCTGACATCGTAACCGCATGTTCCTTGTCGGGAGAGGAATCAGGAGACTCTGCTAGAACATTCTCAATCTGTCGGGTAGAGGACAAATTAAACATATTACCTGATTCCGGGTCTGACTGTACCTGGAAATTACCACTGCCTGCCGTTACCTTGGACCTTGCTGTTCCGGCTGACTCGTCCACAATCTTGGGATGATTGTTGCTCCAATCCGTCACCAAGTCGTTGGCTAGTATCACGTCAATCCCAGCTATAGGTAGGGTATCGACTACTGCCAACGCACATGTGCCGCTGAAGTAAGGCGAGTCGAGATGTACCGGCACTAAGGGGGCGACATATTGCGTCCTAGGAAACCCAACCAGGACAACCTTTGGTCTCCCATCCACACTTACTCCCTCGGGTAACGAGCTTCTCACGATCAGGGACTGGGCTGCTCCACTATCTCTGAGCACTACAACTGACCTACCAGTATGATCACTCGATACATACCCGCCTGAAGTGTGAGGGGCGAACAAACTTGGTTCTTCCTGAGTAGTCGTAGACTGGCTTCCTGCTGGTGATGTTACACAGCTCATTAACATCACCTCCCTACGTGGGCCGCTACCTCTTCTGCCTCGGCACATAGCAGCTACATGCCCTTTCTGCCCACAAGTCCAGCACACCATATTCCTCCTCGGACTCCGGTGTTTCGGACTGTTAGGACTAGTCCTTCGAGGGCTACTTCGGGGCGTCTTCTCAGCGCTTCGTGGGACGGGTCTCTCTTCTTCTTCAAGACGAGGTTTGTCAAACCGGCGTGGGTAATTCCACGGGACGTACTTAGCAGAAGGCCTATGCGTTAGGATGTATTCCTCAGCCATGGTGGCTGCCGCACTCATGGTCTCTACCTGCTGTTCCTCTAGGTACGTCTTCAGATCTCCAGACAGACAGTCTTTGAAGTCCTCTAACAGTATGAGCTGCTCGAGGTCTTCTTTGGTCTCCACCTTCCGAGAGGCACACCATTCCTGGAAAAGTCGCTCCTTGATGGTCGCGAATTCGGTGAAAGTGTGCTCTGAGGTCTTCTTCAGGTTTCTTAACTTCTGCCTGTACGCCTCAGGTACCAATTGGTACGCCATGAGCACCACCTTCACCTTGTCGTAATCGCCAGAGTCATCAAGGGACAACGTGGAGTAGGCGACTTGGGCCTTCCCAGTCAAGACAGACTGTATCATGATGGCCCAATTCTCCCTCGGCCACTCGAAATAGGCTGCGACTTTCTCGAAGGCCGCGAAGAACTTCGAAACTTCCTTTTCGTTGAACTTCGGGACCATTTTGATGTTCCTCACCAGATCGAAAAGACTTGTGTCCGTCGTTTGCCTCCGACCACCGCCTAACCGCAATACTTCTAGCTCATGTTGTCTCTGTTTTTCTTTTTCTTCTCTCTCTCGCTGTTTCTCTTCCCTTTCTCGCTCTTCTCTCTCTCGTTTCTCTTCTCTTTCTCGCTCTTCTCTCTCTCGTTTCTCTTCTCTTTCTCGCTCTTCTCTTTCTCTTTCTCGCTCTTCTCTCTCTCTCGTTTCTCTTCTCTTTCTCGCTCTTCTCTTCTTTCTTCTCTTTCTAATTCTAAACGCCTCATCGCCAATTCTTTTTCTTTTAATTCTCGTTCTATTTCTAACTTCTTCCATTCTATCTCACGATTTATTTCCAAGGCACGCATTTTGACGGTAAGTAAACTTATATTTAGCTCACCTGCATCACTGTCAATGTCACTGCCTTTATCTTCCTTTTCAGTGGAAGCTACTTCCTCACTTTGTTTTATACCTTGTGCCTCACTTTCCTGTTTCTCATCGGCCTTCAAATGCCGTTGAACCTTGGACAAGATCTCCACACGGGAATCACTGGCACGTATCTTGATCTCCAGGTAGGCACTCACTAACACTAGTTCTTGTTTCCCCAGATATTTTAATCTGGCAAGACAGTCCTCCCTGTTCAGAAAGGCCTGAACATCATCTAGATCATCGATGGTCGCTTTTTCCGCCATTGTCGCAGATGGAGCACTAACACTTAACACACCCCTTTCACGTTAGCACTTTACACACCGAGCACTGTTCTACGTCAATATTGCACTTTATCGCACCAAACACTGCACTTGCCAATATTGCACGTAATCACCGGGCACCGCGCTACACAATATTGCACTTAATCACAGCGAGCACTTCGCTATACAATGTTGCACTGAATCACACCGAGCACCGAACTACACAATATTGCACTTAATCGCTTAATCACAGCGAGCACCGCACTGCACAATATTGCACTTAGTCACTCCGAGCACCGCACAGGACGTATAACGTCCTAACAGTCACCCACGGGGAATTATTTACAGGGATTACACCACTTCACCACCCCTGTCAAACATACTTGACAAGGGGTCGGATCCCGCTGGGGATGCCAATTATGTTACGGCCCTCTCGGGTCGCAACCGGGTTCTTACTCTGATGTTGTTAGAGGTAGGGTATCCGGCCCCAAGCTAGTAGTGGCTTTCAAGGGATGAGATCCGTAATGCAAGTAAATTAAAGGGGAAGGGAAATAAAGTCAAAAACTTAATAATATAATTAACACCGTCACCATAAATAATATAAAAGAAGATTACACGGGGGGGGGGGGGGGGTTATAAACACTAGAATGTTCAACGTTGTCTTCTACTGAAGACTCTGGACGTTCACGGTGCTCACGATGCTAAGCTCTTGGTGCTCTTGTGGCCTCACTACGAATCCTTCGATCCTCTCGAGTCTACCCTGGCCACAGGCCAGCCAAATCACAGTTCCACTGGGGGCACCGTCGTGGAGGCCATCAACCACAAGTCCAGCCGATAGCTGGCAGGTTCCAAACAGCGACGCTGGTTAGGCCACGCCACGATCGATACTAAGGTCGCAAACCCTAGTCAGGAGCCTCGTGTGATCCCACAGACCACTCTCCTCGCCACAACACCCCAGTGGTTAAGCGTCTCCACCAGTCAGTCCCGGGTACTACGATCCCTCAACTGCCACGTCACAGGCAGGGTAACACCACAGTGTTCATCGGCGGGGGGGGGGGGGTGGGGGCGACTCACAGCTGCTGCAGCAAACACTTGGAGACAAGTCGGCTGCCTTCAGTAGACTGATCCCACTTCCATTACAGCAGTCCCAGGTCGACTCTGTAATCAAACACGTCATCAGTAACGATTACTCACTAGGGCACGTCACTTACCGGCTTAGACCCAAACGCCCACCTATCCCCTCCATAGATGGCGTTGCTGTGTAAGCTCCACCTCACCAGAGGTCAGCAGCGGCTTTGTTATGAGCTGATTAGGACGGGAAACTAGCCCTTGTGGCTGGTATTTCCTGTCCTCATTTGATGGCGCCGACCATTTGGAGGGGTTTCGGGAGCTCACCCACAGATGGCGTGGTCGTCACTGTTCCGTGCTCGGACGTTGGGCTCGGGTCCGTAACAAAAACATTTATAAAAAAAAATAATAACACTATTTGCTAATTTATATATTTAATTTAATCTATAAATAAAAATGTAAATGTTCGTTTGTTCAAAATCGCTAATCTCCGAAAGCTCTTCACCGATTGATTTGAAATTTTCACACAATGTTCCATTCGCATCAGTGCGGGTTTTTATATACATATTATGTTGATGTCACGTATGTGACAGAAAAAACATGCCTTTTTTGAAAAACTGTGTTTTTCATGTGAGAGAAATCTTTGAAACCTCTTTACCGATTGCTTTGAAAATTTGACACAACGCTGCATTTGAATAGGCACATGTTTTTATATAACTATTAATATAAATATAACTATTTAATATTTCATTCACAATGATAAAATATAACTATTTTATCATTGTGACACATCGCCTGCAAATAATAATCTAATATATCTTCGAGTAACTAAATTTGTTAAGATTGTTTCCTACAGTTACAGCTATGAAACAACATTCAATATCTATATTTGTAATGTACTTGAATTTGACGTTTAAACATGACAAAATGATTTTTGTAACATATAAAGGAGAAACTAATGTTAGAAAAGATAGCATTTGCCAAATTACATAAAGAAATACTTTTGACAATCTTGGATTAAACGCTGCTCATTGTTTTTACATTGTTTTTCTTATGTTTCCTTGATAGGAACATCAGATCATTTGATGTTCCCAATTTTCTGATGGGAACATGAGATCATTTGGGAACGCATCGGACGAGGGATTGGAAAATGGTGGGGAGGACGAGGGAATGGGGAAATAGGGAATGGATATAAGGGCTAAGGGACAGGACAGTGAGGAATGGTTGGGAGGACGAGGGGAAGGGGGAGGGGGAATGGTGGGGAGGACTGGGAGACAAGGAAGAGGTTGCTGTGGCTCAGCAATGTACATGCATTGCTGAGCCACAGCAATGCGTGGCTGGGTACAGCTAGTCTATATAAATAAAAATGGAAATGTTCGTTTGTTCAAAATCGCTAATCTCAGAAAGTTCTTAACCGATTGCTTTGAAATTTTCACACAACGTTCCATTTGCATCCAGCCAGGTTTTTATATACATAATATATAGATGTCACGTCTGTAACGGTAAAACAACATGCTTTTTCTGAAAAAACTGTGTTTTTTCATGTGCGAGAAATCTTCAAAACCTCTTTACCGATTGCTTTGAAATTTTGACAACGTTGCATTCGAATAGGCGCGGCTCTTTCTATATCTACTATATACATGCCTCACCTGTGTCAGGAAAAAAACGTGATTTTTTTGAAAAACAGCCCCATCTGATGGGCGTAAGGGCTACACACGCTGTTATCTCCAAAAGTTCTTCACTAATTGCTTTGACATTTTGACACAACGTTGCATTCGAATAGGCGCGTCTTTTTATATACCTACTATATAAATGCCACCCCTGTGACAGGTAAAAACATTCGTTTTTTAAAAACAGTGCTGTCTGTTGAACATAATGGCAACATGCACGCTATACCAAATATGTCACGAATTCCATTTCAATGTTTCAGGTTGCATTGTTAATTATATTTCCATAGATTTCGATATATATTTTTTTTAGTGAATTGTTTTGTGTGACATTGTGTTGGAATTGAGCTGTGTTTTTTACCATACCGTTCATTTCATAGGTATAACTTTAGATGCCACCCCTGTGACAGGTAAAAACATTCGTTTTTTAAAAACAGTGCCATCTGTTAAACATAATGGCAACATGCACGTTATACCAAATATGTCACGAATTCCATTTCAATGTTTCAGGTTGCATTGTTAATTATATTTCCATAGATTTCGATATATATTTTTTTTAGTGAATTATTTTGTGTGCATTGTGTTGCTGTGTTGTTTACCATACCATTCATTTCGTAGGTATAAGTTTAGGTGCCACACCTGTGACAGGTAAAACTATGTTTTTTCTTGAAAAACCGCGCCATCTGTTGCATAAAAGAGTAATACACATGCTATACTAGCTATATTATAATTCCGGTTCAATGTTTGTGTTTGTGCATAATCGCTAATCTCCGAAAGTTCTTCACCGAGTGCTTAGAAATTTTCACACAACGTTCCATTCGCATCCGGCCAGATTTTTATATACATACTATATAGATGTTACGTCTGTGACGGTAAAAAACATGCTTTTTCTGAAAAACTGTGTTTTTCATGTGAGGGAAATCTTCGAAACCTCTTTACCGATTGCTTTGACATTTATGACACAACTTTGCATTCGAATTGGTGAGTTTTTTTTTATATACCTACTATATACATGCCTCATCTGCGACAGGAAAAAAACATGCTGTTTTTTTAAAAACAGCACCATCTTTTGGATGTAAGAGCAACACACGCTGTAATCTCCGAAAGTTCTTCACCGATTGCTTTGAAATTTTGACACAACGTTGCTTTCAAATAGGCACATGTTTTTATATACGTACTGTATAGATATCACTCTTGTAACAGGTAAAAACATGCTTTTTTGAAAAACAGCGCCATCTGTTGCACATAATAGCAACATGCATACTATACTAAATATGTCACAAATCCCATTTCAATGTTTCTGATTGCATTGATAAATTTTATTTTCATAGATTTCGATTTATTTAATTTTTTATTGAATTATTTTATGTGACATTGTGTTGGAATTGAGCTGTGTTGTTTACCATATCGTTAATTTCATAAGTATAGGTATAGGCGCCACACTTGTGATAGGTAAAACTATGCTTTTCTTGAAAAACAACGCCATCTGTTGCATGTAAGAGCAACACACATGCTATAGTAAATGTTACAATTCCATTTCAATGTTTCTGATTGCATAGATAAATTGAATTTTCATATATTTTGATTTATTTTCATTTTGATTTAATTATTTTGTGTGAATTGCATTGGAATTAAGCTGTGTTGTTTACCATACCGTTCATTTCGTGAGTATAGTTTATTTTTTCATTTTTTCATATTTTCAATATATATTTTTAATTGTTTTTATTATATTTCAGTGATGGGAACATCATATCACTTGATGTTCCCAATTTTCTGATAGGAACATCAGACCATTTGGGAAGGCATCGGACAAGGGAGTGGGGAATAGCGAGGATGACAAGGAGACATAAGTGAGAGATGGTGGGGAAGACGAGGGAAGAAGAGAG
Source organism: Procambarus clarkii (assembly GCF_040958095.1). NCBI lineage: Eukaryota > Metazoa > Arthropoda > Malacostraca > Decapoda > Cambaridae > Procambarus > Procambarus clarkii. The sequence goes on from NC_091223.1 coordinate 1,733,020, forward strand.
GGGGTAATGGTGGGGAAGGACGGGGGACGGGGAAGTTTGGGATGGTGGGGATGAGGAGATGGGTTAATGGAGAATGGTGGGGAGGACAAAGGGACAGGGGAGTGGCGAATGGTGGGAAGGAAGAGATGATGGTGGAGTGGGGAATGGTGGGGAGGCCGAGGAGACGGGTGGGGGGGAATGGTGGGGAGGACCGGGGGACAGGGAAGGTTACTGTGGCACAGCAACGCACACGCGTTGCTGAGCCACAGCAACGCGTGGCCAGGTACTGCTAGTAATAATATATAAGCACCAATGGGTGAGTACAACTACATGACTGCAACTAGGGGAGTACAAGTAGGTGAGTAGAACTAGGTTAATAAAACTATATGGTGTAACTAAGGGAGTACAGCTAGGTGAATACAACTACATGATTACATCTAGTCGGAGTACATGTAGGCTAGTACAACTTGAGCACTACTAGGTGAATACATGTGGGTGAGTATAATTACACAAGCTATGTAGGAGTAATTGCAAGTAGGTGAAAATCACTAGAGAAGTAAAAGTAGGCGAACACAACTATAGAAATAAACGTAGGTGAAAACAACTAGCTTAGTTCAACTAGGTGAGTACTTCAAGTGAAGTAGAGTAGTATTGGTAGGTGAGTATACAGTTAGGTGATTACAGTTAAATGAGTATACAGTTAGGTGAGTAGAGCTAGGTGAATACAGCTAATTAAGTTGGCACAATTTGGTGAGTACAATTAGATGAGTACATCTAGGTGAATACAACCAAGTGAGCATATCTGAGTACAGCTAGGTGTGTATGTGTACTCACCAATTTGTGCTTGTGGGAGTTGAGTTCTGGCTCTTTGGTCCTGTCTCTCAACTGGTGTACAGGTTCCTGAGCCTATTGAACTCTATCATATCTACACTTGAAACTGTGTATGGAGTCAGCCTCCACTGCCATCACTGCCTAATGCATTCCATTTGTCAACCACTCTGACACGAAAAAAATTCTTTCTAACGTCTCTATGGCTCATTTGGGCACACAGTTTCCACCTGTGTCCCCTAGTGAGTGTGCCCCTTGTGTTAAATAAACTGTCTTTATCTACCCTGTCAATTCCTCTGGGAATCTTGTATGTGGCGATCATATCCCCCCCTAACTCTTCTGTCTTCTAGCGACGTTAGGTTTAATTCCCGTAATCTCTCCTTGTAGCTCATACCTCTCAGTCGGGGTACTAGTCTGGTGGCAAACCTTTGAACCTTTTCCAGTTTAGTCTTTTGCTTGACTAAATATGGACTCCATGCTGGGGCTGCATCCTCCAGGATTGGTCTGATATAGGTGGTATACAAAGTTCTGAATGATTCCTTGCACACGTGTCTAAATGCCATTCTTATGTTAACCAACCTGACATATGCTGCTGATGTTATCCTCTTGATATGGGCTTCAGAGGACAGGTCTGGCGTGATATGAACCCCCAGGACTTTCTCTCTCTCTCTGACTCTTCAAGAATTTTTTTTTTTTTTTTTTTGAGATATATACAAGAGTTGTTACATTCTTGTACAGCCACTAGTACGCGTAGCGTTTCGGGCAGGTCCCTGGAATACGATCCCCGCCGCGAAGAATCGTTTTTTCATCCAAGTACACATTTTACTGTTGAGTTAAACAGAGGCTACAGTTAAGGAATTGCACCCAGTAAATCCTCCCTGGCCAGGATACGAACCCATGACATAGCGCTCGCGAAACGCCAAGCGAGTGTCTTACCACTACACCACGGAGACTGTTAAATTCATCATTTCACAAATGATACCTTGTAACTGGCCTCCAGCTCCCTACACCTATCTCCATTACATTACATTTGCTTGGGTCAACCTCTAACAACCATTTGTTCGACCATTCCTTTAGTTTTTCTAGGTCTTCTTGAAGCCTCAAGCTGTCCTCTGTCTTAATCCTTCTCATAATTTTGGCGTCGTCAACAAACATTGAGAGAAATGAGTCTCTACCCTCCGGGAGATCATTTACATATATCAGAAACAAGATAGGGCCGAGTACAGAGCCCTGTGGGACTCCACTGGTGACTTCACGCCAATCTGAGGTCTCACCCCTCACCGTAGCTCTTTGCTTTCTATTGCTTAGGTATTCCCTTATCCACTGGAGCACTTTACCAGTTATTCCTGCCTGTCTCTCCAGCTTATGTACCAGCCTCTTATGGGGGACTGTGTCAAAGGCTTTCCGACAGTCCAGAAAAATGCAGTCCGCCCATCCTTCTCTTTCATGTTTAATCTTTGTCACCTGATCGTAGAATTCTATCAAGCCTGTAAGGCAAGATTTACCCTCCCTAAACCCATGTTGATAGGTTGTCACAAAGTCTCTTCTCTCCAGATGTGTTACTAGGTTTTTTCTCACAGTCTTCTCCATCACCTTGCATGGTATACAAGTTAAGGACATTGGCCTGTAGTTCAGTGCCTTTTATCTGTCACCCTTTTTGAATATTGGTACTACATTAGCAGTCTTCCATATTTCTGGTAGGTCTCCCGTTTCCAGTGACCTACTATACACTATGGAGAGTGGCAAGCAAAGTGCTCCTGCACACTGTTTCAATACCTATGGTGAAATTCTGTCCGGCCCAACAGCTTTTCTCACATCGAGCTCCAATAAGTGCTTCTTGACGTCATCTCTTGTAATTTCGAACCAATCCAAGGTCACCTTATTTGCTGCCACCTCTCCTAGCGCCGTGACATCTCCCTGTTCTATTGTAAAGACCTCCTGGAACCTTTTGTTGAGTTCTTCACACACCTCTTTGTCATTCTCTGTGTACCTGTCCTCGCCCACCCTAAGTTTCATTACCTGTTCCATCAATGTTGTCTTCCTCCTGGTGTGACTGTGTAGTAGCTTTGGTTCGGTCTTGGCTTTATTAGCTATATCATTTTCATACCTTTTCTCAGCTGCTCTTCTCACACTAACATACTCGTTCCTGGTTCTCTGGTGTCTCTCTCTACTTTCTGGTGTTCTGTTATTACGGAAGTTCCTCCACGCCCTTTTGTTCAGCTCCTTTGCTCTCATACATTCCCTATTAAACCACGGATTCTTCCTTTGCTTCTCTGTTTTTTCCTGTCGGGCTGGGACAAACCTGCTTACAGCATCCTGACATTTTTGGGTGACATAGTCCATCATGTCTTGTACGGACTTGGTTCCGAGTTCTGTGTCCCAATGTATATCCCATAGGAATTTATTCATCTCCTCATAGTTTCCCTTTCGGTACGCCAGCCCTTTGTTTCCCAGTTCTTTTTTGGGGGTGATAATTCCTAGCTCAACCAGGTACTCAAAGCTCAATACACTATGATCACTCATTCTCAATGGGGCTTCCAACTTAACTTCCCTTATATCCGACTCATTTAGGATAAATATCAGATCAAGTAAGGCTGGTTCATCCCCTCCTCTCAATCTTGTCGGTCCCTTGACGTGTTGACTTAGAAAGTTTCTTGTTTCCACATCCAGCAGCTTAGCTCCCCATGTGTCTGGGCCTCCATGTGGGTTTCTGTTCCCCCAATCTATCTTCCCATGGTTGAAGTCTCCCATGATTAGTAGTCTGGATCCGTTCCTGCTAGCCACAGAAGCTGCTCTCTCTATTATATTGATGGTGGCCAAGTTGTTTCTATCATATTCCTGTCTGGGTCTTCTGTCATTCGGTGGGGGGGTTATATATGACTGCTACTATAATTTTCTGTCCTCCAGTTGCTATGGTGCCTGATATGTAGTCACTGAAACTTTCACACTTCTGAATTACCATTTCTTCGAAACTCCAACCTTCTCTTAGTAGCAAAGCTACACCACCTCCTCCTCTCCCTTCTCTCTCTTTCCTCACTACATAGTAGCCCTGTGTGTGTGGCTGTGTGTGTTTGTATGTAGTGATCATGTCTCCCCTTACTATTCTGTCTTCCAGGATCGTAAGGTGCATCCCCCGCAGCCTTTCCTCGTAACTCATGCCTTCTAGTTCTGGGACTAGTCTAGTGGCATACCTTTGAACTTTTTCCAGCTTCATCTTGTGCTTGACAAGCTATGTGCTCCATGCTGGGACCACATACTCCAGGACTGGTCTTACATATGTGGTGTACAAGATTCTGAATGATTCTTTACACAGGTTCCTGAATGCTGTTCTGATGTTAGCCAGCCTCGCATATGCCACAGACGTATTTCTTTTTATGTGGGCTTCAAGAGACAGGTTTGGTGTGATATCAACCCCTAGATCTTTCTCTGTCCGTTTCTTGAAGTACTTCATCTTCTATTCTGTATCCTGTGTCTTGCCTTCTGTTTCCACAGCCTAGTTTCATTACTTTACATTTACTTGGGTTAAACTTTAGCAGCCATTTGTTGGACCATTCACTCAGTCTGTCTAGGTCATTGAGAGTGGCAGGCACAGTGCTTCTGCTCCTTCCTTTAGTATCCAAGGGGAGATTCCATCTGGGCCTATAGCCTTTGTCACATCCAACTCTAGTAAAAACTTCCTTACTTCCCCGCTGGTAATCTCAAACTCTTCTAGTGGTTCCTGGTTAACTATTCCCTCTCTTATCTCTGGAATTTCTACTTGCTCTAAGGTAAGGATCTCCTGGAATTTCTTATTCAGTTCCTCACACACTTCCTTGTCGTTTGTTCGACAATTCAGGCTTGGATACCCATGTGCATGGGAAAAAGGCTTACAGGTTCTGGAAGATGAGAGGAAATGTCAACACTGTCGAGAAATGCCCGACAGATCATTGGAACATTATCTAACACAGTGCACAGTTACAAACCCATTAAGATTTCAACTTAGATTCAACAGAGCAGAAGAAGTTGTTAAACACATATGGCAAAATCTTATTGAAGCGACCATACGAGTAATAAATACTTATACTCCGGCCGAGTAAAACAGAAACAAGCAACACTTAGTGGACCAGCCAGAGGCTTAGGGCCCGCGCAGGAATATCCCTGCAAAGAATAAAAATAAAAAAAAACTGCCTAATGCATTCCATCTGTTAATAACTCTGACACTGAAAAAGTTCTTTCTAATGTCCCTGTGGCTCATGTGGATACCCAGTTTCCACCTGTGCCCCCTTGTTCACGTACCACCCGTGTTGAATAGTTTATCCTTGTCTACCCGGTTGATTCCCCTGAGTATTTTATAGGTAGTGATCATGTCTCCCCCCTTACTCTTCTGTCTTCCAGTGTCGTGAGGTGCCTTTCCTCCAACCTTTCCTCGAAACTCATGACTCTTAATTCTGGAACTAGTCTAGTGGCGTACCTTTGAACCTTTTCCAGCTTCGTCTTGTGCTTGACAAGGTACAGGCTCCATGCTGGGGCCATATACTCCAAGATTGGTCTTACATATGTGGTATACAAGATTCTGAATGATTCCTTACACAGGTTCCAGAAGGCTGTTCTGATGTTAGCCAGCCCCGCATATGCCACAGACGTAATTCTTTTTATGTGGGCTTCAGGAGACAGGTTTGGTGTCATATCAACTCCTAGATCTTTCTCTCTGTGCGTTTCATTAACTTCTTCATCTCCTATTCTGTATCCTGTGTCTGGCCTCCGGTTTCCACCGCCTAGTTTCATTACTTTGCATTTACTCGGGTTGAACTTTAACAGCCATTTGTTGGACCATTCGTTCAGTCTGTCTAGGTCATCTTGGAGAAGTACTCGTCAGTGCTTACCAGTATAATAAGAAGAGCAAAGCGTTCCTCTTATGAGAATAGATTCAAAGAAGCAAAAGGCAACATGAAAAGCACACGGAGAGCCATCTCTAACATTCCAGGAGATAAACAACATTCACATAACAAGATAAAAATCTCCAAGGATGGTTATACACCTGCAACAGACCTTGAAATAACAAAAGAATTTAATAGCTTCTTTTCATCGATTGGTGCTAACCTTGCCCGAAAAATCCCACAGACCCAGACACATGTTACCACATATCTTTCAGGCAGCTATCTAAACTCTCTTCTCCTCTCACCGATCAGTCCTACAGATGTTGTCTCCATCATTCACTCACTAAAAACAAAGTTGGGAACATTAGTGAAATACCAACGATGGTATACAAGAGTGCCTCCCATGCCCTTTCACCACCCATAACTTAGCTGTTCAATAAATCTCTAGTGTCATACCTTCCCTGACATCCTTAAAAAAGCAAGAGTAACGCCAGCTCATAAAAGAGGTAACACGGTAGACATAAATAATTACAGACCCATATCAAATCTTCCTTTATTATCCAAAATATTTGAAAAAAGTATTTACAAACAGCTCTACTCCAATCTCGTAAAATTCAATACACTAAGTCCCTGGCAGTTTGGCTTCCGCTTCCAATAGAGTACCAATGATGCAATTGTTAGTCTGCTTGACTTATTCTACTCAGCCCTTGACAAAAGTGAGTTTCCAATTGGACTCTTCATTGAGCTGAGAAAGGCTTTTGATACTGTTAACCATAACTTCCTCTTACTTAAACTCCACCATTATGGAATCTTTGGCCTTGCCCTGAAATATATCCGATGCTATCTTAGTGACAGACACCAATATGTAGCCATCAATGATATAACCTCTCCTACTCTACCACTAACCGTATGGGTGCCACAAGGCAGCATCCAAGGACTCCTCCTGTTTCTTATATACATCAATGATCAGCCTAATGTTTCTAACATGCTAAAACCTATTTTGTTTGCTGATGATACTACTCTCATCTACTCTGACCCCAACCAACTCATATTAAATAATGTTGTAAACAATGAATTTAAAAAAGTCCACTTATGGATGTTAACTAACAAACTCACACAAAACATAGGAAAGACCTACTACATCTTATTTGGAAGTAAATCAACAAATGCAATTCAGCTTCAGATAGATAATGTAAATATTAGCAATAAAAATGATGGAAAGTTCCTTAGCCTACACCTAGACAAGAGACTCATCTTCAGCACCCACATACAACACATAACTAAAAAGGTTTCTAAAACAGTTGGTATACTCTCTAAGATCATATTGGTCACGGCATAAAGATGTACTCGCAAGGCAGGTTTGGATGGTCACGGCACAAAGATGTACTCGCCAGACAGGCTTGGCTGATCATGATGCAAAACTGTACTATTCAGCAAAACTGTACTATTTATGGATGGTCATGGTACAAAGAGGAACTTGATTCAAAGAAAGGTTCAAATTTTCCCAGAAATAAAGACTTTAATAAAATGCATAACTTTTTGCATTGTAATACGTTATGCATTTTGAATTGATATACAAATTGGATTTTAATTGTAATATTTTATCTCTTTTTCTTTTACAGTGAAAACATTGTTAAGAGCAACAGCAGTATCTGATGAGTACAGCAGCTGTAGCAAGACCAGGCGACAGAGCAGTGCCTGAGAACAGCAGCAGCATCACAGGAAGAAGCTGCACATCCATAAGTACTATACAGCAGCAGCAGTTGTGGCCAGAGCCAAAGATGAGTCAACACCACCACAATGGCCACAGGAAACAACACAACAAGAAAGTCAGGATTAACAGGGCAAGGAAGAGGCAGAGTTTGGTGACGACTTCTGCTGTGTTGCGGCTGTTTATTGTGATGGCTGCTACGGTGTCTCTTGTCCTCACCCTGGCTCTCCCGGCCCCTGCTGACACCCTGCCTCTGCAGGCCCCTGCTGACACTCTGGCTCTCCCGGTCCCTGCTGATACCCTGCCGCTCCCGGCACCTGTTGATACCCTGCCTCTCCCGGCACCTGTTGATACTCTGCCTCTCCCGGCCCCTGCTGACACCCTGCCTCTCCAGGTCCCTGCTGATACCCTGCCTCTTCCGGCACCTGCTGACACCCTGCCTCTCCCGGCCCCTGCTGACACCCTGCCTCTCCAGGCCCCTGCTGATACCCTGCCTCTCCCGGCCCCTGCTGACACCCTGCCTCTCCCGGCACCTGCTGACACCCTGCCTCTCCAGGCCCTTGCTGACACCGTGCTTGTTAATATGGTGCCTGATGGCACAGTACCTGCTGACATGGTGACTGTTGACATGGAGTTAGTTGACATGATTCCTACTAACACTCTGCCTGTTGGCACGGTGCATGCTGATATCCTGCCGGTTGAAAAGTTATCTGCTGGCACTCTGCCTGCTGACATGGTACCTGCTGATCCATCATCTGGTGACTCATCACCTGCTGATCCATCATCTGATGACTCATCGCCTGCTGATCCATCACCTGATGACCCATCGCCTGCTGATCCATCATCTGGTGACTCATCACCTGCTGATCCATCATCTGCTAACCTATCACCGGCTGATCCATCACCTGCTGACCTGACAACTGCCTACCTGTTTCCATCTACTCTGTCCTCAACTTATCCAACTCGTCAAGGTATGTGTTATCATGTTATGAACAAGGCTGTTCTTCATAATTTAAAATAACAAAGGTTCATTACCGTAGGTGAAATTGCACACCAGATGAGAACAGATTACTTACAAAAGTACATGTGGCATGTTAAATATGTAAATGAAAGTTTATGATTAAGAAAACAGTCAGCATATGCAAATTGATCAGTAGGCATGTAATGTGTTAAGTTTACGTGGGAAATTGAATGTTTTAGTTAATTCTTATTTGTGATGGCAGCATTTTGAAATGTTAGTACCTAATTTGGAATAACATACAAATCCTGTTTTATGTCTATGTAATAACGTATCAAGAAACTAGGCTAATGTCTTGATATGTTTCATGCATTAGGTTGTAGTTTTTCTTGTGATTCACAGAGACTAGCGTAATAGATCAAAAGCAGTTTGTAAGCAAAGTTACCATACCTTAAGAGTTATAAAGTAATTGAACAGAGGTGCCTTATGTCCATATAGCTTTAATTTAATGGTCGACAGAGTTGTCATGAAATTTCATACACCAGCTGAAGGTGCAATTCTGCTACATTTCCAGCTGTTGTTTAAAGGGACGGATGTATACCACTGATTTCAGAAATATTATACTTTGTAACGGGTTTTTCGTGGGTGCCAATATACTACATACCTGGAGATGTTTCATTGCTATTAGGTATATATAATACATGCTATGTTACCTGTTATTTTAGCTACACGTGTCTGTTAAAGTATACTTGGCTATGCGGAGTGAGAAAGCTAGCAACTTTACTGCCTCCCAGAGTTAAAAGTCAGTTTGTCTATAGAAGTAGTAGATGTAGAACATGTACTACTGGGCAACTACTCCAACAATTAATTACCCTTTTTACCTTTAGGTTAAATAATTGTTTTAGGGTCAAGTATTCAATAAGTGGGTTACAATTTAACATAATATTTCCACTGTTTTATATAAAGTAATAAAAATTTTATTGTCAATAAAAAATTTGAGAAACTGCTTAAGTGACAAAAATCTTGTAAACTCTTTCTATAAGTTTCTAATGAGGGAAAGAGTTTTCCACGTGGTAGGGAGAAATAACAGGCAGAGTAAGCTTTGCCATTAAATAATATCAACACAATACAATATCTTGAATTTGGAACTTTTAACACCAGAACGATAGCCTAGTTAATAAAATAAACTCAACAATTGAATCGCGACAAACACGATTTGTATTATTTGAAATTTAAAACAGTCTGATCTTTCCACATTTGACACAATTCAATGCTGCACAATAATCACAATTATGAGCACATTAAATTTAGCATCAAACTATAAATAATTATGTTATCAAGATAATTATTAATAAGTTATTAATAGTAATATTATTAATAATTATTTACCACTGGTAAATGTGTAAATATAGAAAATGTTAAGGAATGGGAGCTTGCTGCTCCAAAATTACATCGGAATTTGACATAGAGTTACTTAGGCCAAAAACTGAACACTATAAATCGTAGCGGCTCGCAAAATGTTCGTACTCTGTTTTCTGTTAGTCGGTCCTCGTGTAGGGTAAGTTCAGGTAATTTAGTAAATCAGTTTAGAACGTTAGAAACGTATGGGAGAATGGGCTGGAGCAGCGAGCAGCCCTTCGTCTGCATCATATGGATACTTAAATCCCTGTTATTGGGCCGGTATAAGAGGGATTGACTGAACACTTTACCTCTCTCCCTAATATTAACTTGATATACTTGTGCAACTACAATGCTCTTCACCTGACAATTTATAATCATTACTGACTATGTCTTGAAGTTTGAGTTAAAGAGGCAGAAAGGGACCTCAGGAATCCTCAAGTTGTGCCTTCGACCTGTAATCTGACGTTAGAGTGATTGTCAGGTGAGTATAACATCTCTATCTCTATGCACATATTATCTGGATCCATTTATTCATGTATAGTTATATATTCAGATGATGAGTCATAATAACGTGGCTGAAAAATGTTGACCAAACCACTTACTAGAAATTTAAGAGACGACGACGTTTCGGTCCGTCTTGGACCATTATCAAGTCGATTGTGATGAGACGCGGGAGGCAAGGGCATTAAGTAGGCAAGAGAGAGAAATGAGGAGATGGAAATTTTAGAGGAAGATAAGAGCAAGGCAAAAGGTACGGAAGGTAAAGTGTAATAAAGGGTGTAATAATAGGAATAAGAAAGGGATCGTAAGAGAAAGAAAAACAAAGATAAAAGGAAGGGTAGGATTATGTTAGGTTACGTTTGTTAGAAAGTGTAAGCCATTTGAGTACATACTGTGAAAGGGAAGAGTCAACAGCAACAAAGCCAGGACTAGGTTTTGTATCAGAGCCGATTCGACAAGACGGCGTAGGAAAGATTATTTTAGAGGAAGACCAATGAATAGGATGATTAGGATCTCTAACATGACAGAAGAGAACATTGTTTGTGTCTGCGGACTTAACTCTTCTTTTGTGTTCGTTTTGTCTGTCATTCAGTGTTCGGCCAGTTTCACCAAAGTATTGGAGAGGACAAGACGAACAGCGAACAGATTAGACACCAGCAGCATTAGAAGCAGGAGGAGCAGTGTGAACTAGATTGCTATGAAGTGTGTTAGTTTGTCGAAAGGCGAGCTTTATGTCAAGAGGACGAAAGGTATTAGTAGGAGTTTTAAGTTCAGAAATGAAGGGAAGGCAGAGCAGTGCTAATTGTGTTGGAAGTAGGTTTAGGATGAAAGAAATTTCGTTTTGCTTGAGAATATACACAGTTGATAAAATAAAACGGGTAACCAAAGCGAGAGAATGATTTGTAGATAAAGGAAATTTCAGAATCAAGAACCTGAGGGTCGCTGACAGGACCAGTCAGTCAGTTTAGTCAGAACCTGAGGTAGCTGACAGGCAGGTTGGGAAAGGTGAAAGGTGGGCAGATAGGAGGCAGCCTTGAGTTAAGATGGTCAGTAACCACAAGTGGTTAATCTGGTTGTGTCTGAGCCTTAAATATATGATGGAGGAATTGTTAAACAGATCAGTATATATAGAGTAGTTTGGGACCCTAAAGACATGCTGCATTTTTATCAGATTAATAATGGCAACTAACTCTGGCAAGCTAGAGTATCAGAACCTTTAGTCAGACCCACCTCTTCCCATGGGCACCTTTAGTCAGACCCACCTCCTCCCATGGACACCTTAAGTCAGACCCACCTCTTCCCATGGGCGCCTTTAGTCAGACCCACCTCTTCCCATGGGCGCCTTTAGTCAGACCCACCTCCTCCCATGGACACCTTAAGTCAGACCCACCTCTTCCCATGGGCGCCTTTAGTCAGACCCACCTCTTCCCATGGGCGCCTTTAGTCAGACCCACCTCTTCCCATGGACACCAAGGAAGGACTGTGGGAATTTACTTATGAGAGCAATATTTATTAAGTTTAATTTTATATGAATAATTATTTTAAATTTTGGTTAATTATATATTTAATTACATTATAAGTTTATTTTATTAAAAGTAGTGGACTGAATCAGTCTGCACAACTGATTCCTTACACACTTGGGGGGGGGGGCGGGATATTTAAAACCATAAATAACTAATCTTAAAAAAATCTGTTAATTAAGTTAAGAATTTGGATTTAAAGCGTTGCTTTGCTATACAGTCTTGCTCTCAGTCTGGTCACCAGCCTGCCTACAATATACATTGCAGTAATGCATAGAAAATTTATTGAATTATTAAATCACGAATTAGGGTGATTTATTATCGGGAATACTTACCCATCTGGGCTGGTTGAACATGCCACATAACCATATCAGGCTGGTAAACTAAGAAGAGCCACTCCCTATAACCATAAAAAATGGAACAAGGCACTTTCCTTATTGTAGAAGAAGTCAATCAACGGAGTGTACCATAGAACCTTAATACTCTTCCAAACTCCAGCCCTGCATCAAGTGTATGTTACGGCCCTAATGGGGCGCAACCGGGTTCTTTTCTGGTGGTACTAAAGTTCTGGTGTCCAGCCCCAAGTTAGGAGAGGCTTTCAAGGGGTGAGCTCAGTAATACAAGTAAAACAAAAGGGGGAGGTACATTAAATACAACAGTTCATCACTTTATCCATATATATAATTTCTTTCCCATCACCATCTATATATATATAAGTCTTAAAAGGAAGTATTAATACACTATATGTACATCAACGTCTCTCTCAGAAGACACTAAGTAAGTAATTATCAAAAGAAGGCACCAAACCGGGAAGGCTATGTAGCACCATCAAATGCGCAAAATAATCAGAGGGCGCTAAATATCACCAAGGATGCCAATATGAGAACAAAAACGCATAAGGCGAACGATATCAAAAGTATCCTGAGTCACCAAGAATTCTATTGAAGGACAGGTTACCGCAAGGGGCGGTCAGAAAGCAAGACACACGCTCGTCCTGGAAGTCAGGACATTCAAGAAGGACATGCACGACCGTAAGAGAGACAATGCAACTAGGACAATAAGGAGCAGGGCAGCGCTGCATCAAGTGACCATGGGTTAAGCGAGTATGGCCAATACGCAACCTCGCCAGAGCTGTTTCCCACCGCCAGTTATGGTGGAAGGAGGACGGCCACGAGGAAACACAACATTTAAGAGCACGTAGTTTGTTACCAGTAACAGACGACCAAGAAGCCTGCCAACGGGTAAGGACGGAGGAATGGATAACCGGGTAAAAGTCGGAATACGGAATACCTTTACAAGAGATGGGACAAGAGCGGACAGCTTCCTTGGCGGCAGCATCCGCACGCTCATTTAAAGACACACCAATATGGCTGGGAACCCAACAAAACTCAACCGACTTAAATTTACTGTGAACAAGAAACAGCCACTGCTGGATCTCGACAACTACTGGATGAACCAGATTAAAGGACCCGAGAGCCATGAGGACACTACGAGAGTCAACAACAACTACAAAGGAAGACTGACAACGAGAAAGCAGGAGACGAAGAGCATAGAGAATAGCATAAAGCTCCGCTGTAAAGATGCTAGTCTCCGGAGGTAAGCGACACATAAAAGTGCAATCAGGAAAAACAACAGAGTAGCCAACACCGTCCGCAGACTTAGACCCATTGGTGAAGACAGAAACGGAGCGGGAATGAGAAGAAAAGTGCTCAAGGAAAAGGCGTTTTAGAACCGTAGGAGGGGTAAAAGCTTTAGTGATACGGGTCAAGGATGTACAAAACTGCGGAAGAGGGACTCTCCACGGGGGCAAAGAAGGAACAACACGAGGAGAAACATTAGAAATACGAACGGAAAGAAAGTCCTGTAGGCTATAACCGGACAGAAAGAGGGAGGTGGTGAAGAGGAACAGGAACCACAGGAGGGTTAAAAGTTAAAGCACGACAGAGGCGAGAGGAAGGATGTTGTAAGGACCACGCAAGATAGCGAAGACAGTAGCGATCACGGCGGTCTTGGAGAGACAGGAAACCAGTGTCAACATACAAGCTAAGGACGGGAGTCGAACGAAAGGCACCAGAACTGAGGCGCAACCCAGTATGGTGCAAAGCATCACGACGGTGAAGAGTAGAAGAAGAAGCAGACGAGTAAGCAGGGCAACCATAATCGAGCTTAGACAGGACGAGAGAGGAATGTAAAGCAAGGAGAGTGCGCCTATCTGCCCCCCAAGAAGTATGGGCCCTTGCCCGAAGGAGGGCAAGGGCCTTAAAGCACTCAACACGGAGGTAAGAGATATGGGGAGACCAAGAAAAACGAGTGTCAAAGAATAACCCCAAAAGATTCGCAGAATCTGTACTCAAGGGGATGACCATAAAGTGACAAAGAGGGACTTTTACCAGTTTCCGCGTAAAAGTCATGGCACAAGTCTTAGAAGTAGAGAACTTGAAGCCATGATCGGTGGCCCAAGACGACACGGCATCAATTGCAAGTTGAAGCCGACGCTGAAGGAGAGGCGAATCATCACCCTGACAGCAAAGGGTAAGATTATCGACATAGAGAGCGGAGAAGACACCTGAAGGAAGAGAGGAAAGAAGACCATTGAGGGCAACCAGAAAAAGAGTAGTGCTCAGAACACTACCCTGGGGCACACCTTCGTATTGCTGAAAAGAGGCAGAGAGAGCGGTACCAAGGCGAACCCGAAAGGAACGACGAGAGAGGAAGCTGCGGAGGAAGAGAGGGAGACGACCACGAAGGCCAAAAGAATGAAGTTGAGATAGAATATGATACCGCCAAGTGGTGTCGTAAGCCTTTTCCAGGTCAAAAAGGACGGCAACAACGGAGGTCTTCGCAGCAAAAGCAGTACGAATATAGACCTCCAAGTTCACTAGGACATCTGTCGTGCTGCGGCACTTGCGGAAACCAAATTGAGAAGGGGAGAGGAGGTGATGGTGTTCCAGGAACCACATCAGACGAACGTTAACCATACGTTCAAAGAGTTTGCAGACACAACTTGTGTGGGCAATAGGGCGAAAATCCTTAGGGGAAGTACCCAGAGACCCCGGTTTGCGAACAAGGAGGACAACGGCATCGAGCCAGTCCTCAGGGACTGACGACTCCCAGATCCGATTATACAGACTCAGTAAATACTGAGACGTACACGGAGGGAGATGGCGAAACATCTCATAATGAATTCCATCGGAGCCCGCCGCCGTAGAACCGCAGAAGGCCAGGGCAGAACGAAGTTCAGAGAGAGAGAAGGGATCATTATAGGGAAGCTGAAGACGAGTGCAGAAATCTAAAGGACGAGACACAAGGACAGGTTTACGAAGAAGGAAAGATCGGGGAAGATGAAGACCAGAGCTAACAGAAGAAAAGTGGGAACCCAGTACGGAAGCGACCTGCAACGGGTCCGCCACAAGAGTATCATGGAGGTGTAGGACCAGTGAAACATCGGGAACGAACTTACCCGCTATCTTGCGGATACGCTTCCAGATCTGGGTCAGAGGGGTTTCGGAAGTAATTGTCGAGACATAAGATGCCCAACATTCACGTTTAGCCATACGGATGGCCCTACGGGCCACCGCACTCGCTTTCCGAAAGAAAAGAAAAGAATCGGTCGTCTGCCTACGGCGGTGCCTCTTCCAGGCTGCACGCTTACAGCAGACAGCCCGAGCACAGTCCGCATTCCACCAGGGAACGCACTTCCGTGGACCCCGAGAGGAAGAGCGAGGAATAGAGCGGAGGGCAGCGTTGAAGACAAGTGTCATGAAAAAGGAGGAGAGCGAGAGAGAGAGGCAGAAGGGAGAGGTCAGAGAGAGCAGCACTGAGGGTAAATAGGGTCCAGTTCGCCTTAGCAAACTGCCACCTAGGGAAAGAGAAGGAAGGGCGAAAAGAGAAAAAGGAAACAAGGATGGGGAAATGATCACTTCCATGGAGGTCATCAAGAACCTGCCACGTGAAATCTAAGTAAAGAGAAGAAGAGCAGAGAGAAGGATCAAGACAAGAAAGGGTGCGAGTCCGAGAGTCCAAATGAGTGGGCTCACCTGAATTCAGAAGAGGCAGGGAAGAAGAGAGGAGAAACGGCTCAAGAAGGTGACCCCGGGTATTCGTCAGAACGTCACTCCAAAGAGAATGACGACAATTGAAGTCACCCAGCAGGAGCACAGGCTCCAGCAAGGAGTCTAGGAGGTGTTTCAAATCAGGAAGAGAAAGCGGGACACTTTGGGGGAGATAAATGGAACAAACTGTGTACCATTTCCCCACAAAGATACGAGCAGCAGAACAATGGAGAGGCGAAGGAAAAAGTAAAGGAACAAAGGGAACATCAGCACGAATCAAGAGAGCAGAAGAATTAGAAGCCCCAGCAACGGCTGGGGGGGGGGGGGGAGAGAGAAAAGAATAGCCACGAAAACGACCAGGACGAGCACCAAGCATCAGCTCCTGGAGACAGACACAAAGGGGCGAAAACCGCGAAATCATAAGTTGGAGTTCGAGGAAATTGGCGTAATAACCTCGAACGTTCCATTGAAGAATGGACAACGACGAGAAGAGAAAGGACAAAAACAGAGAACAAGGAAGAAACAAAGGCGAAAGAGCAACAGAGCACGTTAAAGAATATCAGGGTCAGCAAAGTCAGGGTTAGGGGGCATGGGTAAACTGAGCAAAGACGGAGGGAAGGAAACGGGAGAACAGATCAGAGGTGGGCGGGCGGGGTCCGGAGGAGGAGGAGAAGGAAGAGGAGGAGACAATGGAGAGGAGCAGTCAAGGACAGCAGCAGGAATAGGGGGAGTAGAAAGAGGGGAGTGCACCCCAGCAAGAGCAGCAACCGAAAGGGAAGCAGGGGTCAAAGAAACCTCCATAGCACGAACAGGGGGCGCAATCATTGAAACGGGAGGGGAAGGAGCAACAGAGCCAGAAGTAGGAGCCGAGGAAGAAAGCGAAGCCTTTTTACCCACCGAGGAGGAAGGAGAGGAGCCAGGCTTACGCTTCTGACTTAAAGAGACTGGTGTCCCAGCAACTACGTACCGGGCAACGGATTCCAGTGTCTCAACAGGAGAAGCTGAACGAGAGCACACACGACGGCCGTTAAGAGAGCGATGGACATCCGCCTGCACCGACAGGCGGCGGGGAGAGCCGATAGATGGAGGAAGAGGATGGGAAGGAGGATCGGAGGGGGACGGGGAAGAAGACACAGGAGACATGACAGACCGGGTAGAAAGAAGGGGAACCCCAGACAGAGGACCAGGAGGGGGACCCCTCGGGACAGAACACAAAGGCACAGAGGAGGGGGCAGTGGGCGTATCAGGGTCCAAGGCCTGGAAACGGTTGTGAGTCTGAGGAAGGCGGGAAGGACGAGGAGAGGAAGAGCGCAACACGCGAGCATAAGAGATGTTAGTATAAGGCGTGAGCCGGCGAACCTGACGTCTCGCCTCAGGAAAAGATAAACGCTCCCGTTGCTTCAGGTTGAGGACGGCTGCCTCAAGCTTGTAATGGACACAGGCACGGGAGAAGGTAGAATGGGCCTCACCGCAGTTGAGGCAGCGAGCTTGGGGAGAAGTGCACTCCAACTTAGAGTGACCTTCACCCCCACACAAAGGACAGAGACACAGTCCCAGAGCAGCGGAGGGCACCATGCACAAACCTCCAGCACTTGTTACAAAGTCGAGGAGAAGGAATATACTCCTGGACAGAGCACCTAGCACCAGCAAGAATGACAGAGGATGGAAGGGTCCTACCATCAAAGGTGATCTTCACAACGCGAAGGGATTGACGGCGACGACCACGAGGGGGACGAGTAAACGAGTCAACCTGGAGGACAGAATGGCCTTGGGCATCAAGGATATGCTGAATATCATCGTGGCAATTATGCAGATTCCGAACACCGGTTGCAACATGGGGTGGGAGGGAATAATGCCAACACTGGCATTCATCTGAACGTTCTTGGAGACCCGAACAGGGATCTCGCCAAGGCAAGATAAGGACGCCAAGCGGGAAGCTGCATCCTGAGAAGGAGCAGCAACGACACGTGTACCGAGACGAGTGGGGTTGAAAGTAACAAACGCATCCACGGAAACTACAAGATGCCGATGGAGGGAGAAATCGTCAGGAGGCGCAGGATCAAGAGGGAGGAGATCAAAGTATCTAGCCCATGAAGCAGGACCAAACAAGGCCTGATACGCATCAGCACGGGAAGGAATCGAGCGAGTGTGGCGCGAACGGCGTTGAGAACCCCTAGAGAGAGAGGGGTAAAAAGACGCAGTAGTCACAACGAGAGACTTAGCCGCACCAGGGGACGAAGTGGTCACCACTGGGGGTTGGAGGCTCGACCCAACCACAGAGGAGGGAGGGGAGCTGGGGGAAGAAGTCAGGACGGTCAAAGGAGGAGCAAGGTCGGGACCCAACGCAGCAGGAGCTACAGAGCCTGGTCTTCCAATACAGGCCGACTCGGGGGCTTGGTCGCCCACCCCACGAGCCTGAGAGGGTACAACGGAAACATTCATCGACAGAGACGAAGAGAAAGAAATTCATCCACGAATGTGCCCCCATACCCACCATGGAGCCACAATTTGAGGCAGGACACCCAACAAGAAGCTATCGCCGATCATGCCGGGGCCCCCTAGGGGTGCGTCGTGAGTATACGCTCCACAAACGCCACCTTAAGAACCGTCAGTCCGTCGAGATCGGGTTCAGCGACGAAAGGGGGATTGACAATAAAAGGTTCCCCTCGCTCGAGACGTTGGGTACTACAGTTCTACGGGTGCAAGAGTAGGCCTCCTCAAGCACCTGGGCGTCAAAATAGAAGAAGTCCAAAGAAATAATCTAAAACAAGCAAAAGGTCGGCAGGAAACGACAAGCAGATAGGAGAAGAGGGGGGAGAAAAACGAAACATAAGGACAAGAAAAAGCGATCCGGCACAATTAGAGAAGACAGCAGCAGGAGTGCAAGGCCAGAAAAGGACAGAGGACTGCCCCACGGAGCATCACACTCCGGCAGCCGTCCACCAAGCCCCCTCACGACGCCAACGGGCCGGATGGGGAGGGGGCAGAAGACACTAAACATTCGGCGAAGCTCAATCAATGCAGTCTTATACCGTGTTTCCTCATCCGTGGTACTACCCTCAGCTGGTACCGAGAAACAACAATAAGTCTACCCTGGCCATGGGTCAGGCAAACCACAATCCCACTAAGTGCCTCTTCGTGAAGGCCCACAATCACAGTCCAGCCTGGTGCTGGCAGATACCATCAGCCTCGCGCTGCTGGGCCACTTCACGAGCGAATACTAGGGTTGCGAGCCCTAGGCAGGAGCTTCGTGTAACTCGCTGGTTACTCTCCTCTTTCGGCACCTTAGTCAGTCGCCTCTTCTATCAGCCAGCCCCGGGTACGGCGAATCCTGTTACTGCCACTCCACAGCCAGACAGTAGAACACTTCACAGATCTCTTCCGGTGGCGGCTCACTGCTTCCTTAAAGCAGAATGGTGTAGAGACCTTGGCTGCCCTGGGTAGACTGCCTCTCCTTGGATCACAGCAGCCCTACGTCGACTCTGTGGATACAGACACATCATCAGTACACTGGGACACTACATGGGACTACTAGGAAACATCACTTACTTATGTAGACACATATATCCTACTCCGCTTATGATAGATGGCGCTGCTTCTCTAAACACCACCTCACTAGAGGTCAGCACCAGCTACCTCACGAGCCGACTAGGACAGGAATCTAGAGCCTCTTGCTGGCATATTCCCGTCATCACTAGATGGCGTTGTCCATGTTGTGGGGGGTTTCGGGAGCGGACTCACAGATGGCGTTGACGTCGCTACTCCATGCTCTGACGATGGACTTGGGTTCCTAACAGTGTACTCACCTAATTGTGCTTGCGGTGTTTGAGCTTTGGCTCTTTGGTCCCGCCTCTCAACTGTCAATCAACTGGTGTACAGATTCCAGAGCCTACTGGGCTCTATCAAATCTACGTTTAAAGCTGTGTATGGAGGTAGCCTCCACCACATCACTGCCTAATGCATTCACTCTGTTAACTACTCTGACACTGAAAAAGTTCTTTCTAACGTCCCTGTGGCTCATTTGGGTACTCAGTTTCCACCTGTGTCTCCTTGATTGCATACCACCTGTGTTAAACAGTTTATCTTTATCTACCCTGTCAATCATCTGAGAATTTTGTAGGTAGTGATCATGTCTCCTCTTACTCTTCTGTCTTCTAATGTCGTGAGGTGCATTTCTCGCAGCCTTTCTTCGAAATTCATGCCTCTTAGTTCTGGGACTAGCCTAGTGGCATATCTCTGAACTTTTTCAAGCTTCGTCTTGTGCTTGACAAGGTACGGGCTCCATGCTGGGGCAGCATACTCCAGGATTGGTCTTACATATGTGGTATACAAGGTTCTGAATGATTCCTTACACAGGTTCCTGAAACAGTTCTGATGTTAGCCAGCCTCGCATATGCCGCAGATGCTATTCTTTTGATGTGGGCTTCAGGAGACAGGGTTGGTGTGACATCAACTCCTAGATCCTTCTCTCTGCCCGTTTCATGAAGGACCTCATCTCCCATTCTGTATCTTGTGTCTGGCCTCCTGTTTCCACTGCCTTGTTTCATTACCTTACATTTACTCGGGTTGAACTTTAGTAGCCATTTGTTGGACCATTCATGCAGTCTGTTTAGGTCATCTTGTAGTCTCATACTGTCTTCCTCCATCTTAATCCTCCTCATAATTTTTGCCTCATCAGCAAACGATGAGAGGAATGATTCTATACCATCTGGGAGATCATTGACATATATAAGAAACAGTATGGGTCCAAGGACTGAACTCTGCGGGACCCCACTGCTGACGTCTCGCCAATCTGAGACCTCACCCCCGCACAGTGACTCGCTGTCTTCTGTTACTTAGGTACTCCCTTAGAGTGTGTTCCGTTTGGGTTAAGTGTAATATGGCGAGTCTCCTTTCTCAGTGAAGGAGCGCTCTTGCCCATTTAAATTTTATCGCAATCCCAGAGGAGAGGTATTTAAATTTTACTTTCTATAAAATGATTTCAGCTTTTATTTATTTTGTTAATTTATGCTGAAAACCGTAACCAGGCTCTATGAATTAAATATTTATGTATAGACACAAATACGCTCTGTACTCTACATGTTTGTGACGTGGCGGTCACATTTTCTCCACAATGGGTGGAGGAATTATTTACATTTCTTCCTATTGAAGATAAACTTAACTTTAATTTTGTTTTGATGGTTCTACACAGCAACAGAAACTATCTTTTCCTGATGTATATTTAGTTAAGTAAAATAAATTAACTATAAATAAATATTGTGTGGGAAATTTCCCACATAATTCCAGGGAAAAGAAACATGGATCGGAACCCACTGTTTAGGAATGTCCGAACACTTCATTACTCCTTTTCAGAATTTTTTAAATATTGTTTTAATTTTACTGTGCACTCCTGTGCAGCAGTACGTACAAGATGGACGTCCAGTATTGGAGGTTTCTTGGCGACTTCTTCTCCAGCCATCTCCAGTGGTACTAACTTTTATAATGTCTTGAGGCTAGTGGTGCCTTTGCACTTTACTTTTACTATCGTCAAGGTTCCCTGGCTGTGTGGGTGAACACAAACAATACAACCTATAAGCCACTCTGAACGTGCGGCTGTTGCTGTCCATTAGAACAACATCGCCATGGTTGTAAGTGAATTCGGTTATAGGGCTTGGTAGCCCCATTGTGATACTCACGCAGAACAGTTAATTCTTCCATGTCCAAAATTCATTCGACCGACTGATTACCTGTGACAGGTGTTTATAACTCCGAGGTAAACCATTTTCCCCAACGTTTGAAGGATCTCTACGTTCTTCATCAGTGAGGGAGGCAATAGGGGTGACAGATCCTCCATACATCAGATGAGATGGTCTAACAGGCTCGTGTTGTGAGTTGTCGTCAGAAAGGTAAGTCAATGGTCGGTTATTGACTCGGGACTTAATTTCTGTGACAACGGTTTGGAGTTCATGGAGATCTATTTTCTGGTAGTGCAAAGTTTTTTCCTTAGACAGCGTTTCACTGTCCCTACTATCCTCTTGTAGAACACCCGTGCCACAGTGTTCTGGGTGGTAAAATTGCCAGTATCACTGCCATTGATTCAGGGCAGTCTGAACAACTGGGTGGTGCCAGACCTCCAATAGGCATGCTTCACCATTCACCAAGGTGGACCCGTTATCGGGTATCTTCAGCTTGGGGCAGGATCTACATACAGCAAACCTGTGGAAGGCCTGGATGAATGATTCAGCATTCATTGGGGAGTCACTTCCAGGTAAGCTCCTCGAGTGGTGGCACAAATAAAAAGGCCTTAACAGCTTTAACGGGGACTTTATCCCTGGTGCCTGTTAGAATAATAGCTCCTGTGATGTCTACCACAGTGGTTTCAAAAGGATGAAGGTGCAGTTCTCGGTCCCTTGGATGTGGTGGAGGTCCAGGGAAAGGACACATCGAGCATCGCACCTCAGGCAAACAGGATTTAAGAATTGACTTAACAGTTTAGGAACCTTAGGGAAGCCAGTACCCCACCATAGAGTGCGCAGTGGTCGTGAAAGTAAAGCACAAGCAATCTACTTATCTAAAGATTCCGGGGGGAGGAACTGAGGTTGTTTACTTCAAGATCAACGTCTGTGTGCTTTAATCTTTCCCCGCAATGCAGAACGTTCTGATTGTCTGGGTCAATCCAAAGACTTAAGTCATTTGTATTTTTTGGTGAGAAGTTTCATAGTACTCACTGTAGGTTTACACTTGTGCATATTTGACCTAGTACTTAGGAGCACCTTGTGCTCTTAATATCTACTTCTGCTTGATACCTACTTTCTGCAAAAAATCAAACACATTTTGGGTTACTCTGAGTAGTTTATTCAGAACAAAGCACCGAGAACAGTCAATTACTGAAGTAAAGTGAGGCTTGGGACCTCAGTGCGAACAGTGACATTGGTCACTATGACTTGTGACTTTTGTTCAGGCCACTACCTATCCACTTCAGTGGATAGGTAATTAATTACCTATCCACTGAAGCCCATGGAACCACATCACGGCTTTAGTTATTTGCTTTAATGTCAGTCCTCTAGATAGATTATCAGCTGGTTTCTCCTTAGTTGGGACTATCAGAGTTTGTATCCAAATGATAAGTCTCTAATTACTTTAGAGTTGTTACTGACATAGAGCATTTTGCTCCTATAGTTGTATTTCAATTGCAGTACCGCTTCATTATCTGGCCACACCACAGTTAGTTGGATGTGGATGTTTATTAATGTTTTCTGAAGATTTACTTTATATATCTTCTGAAGATTTAAGATGAAGATCAGAAGAACTGACACCATTTACAAACCTTTAATACAATATTCAGTTAATATTGCAGCTGTTTTTGTACTAACAAATTCATTCAAACAAACGAGATTGCGGTGGAATTTTCCTCAAGACAAACGAGATATCACTGCCATGTCCCAATTAAATTTACCAGCTAATAATAATGTGAATCACTTTAAACACCAGTCTATGCTTCCTGTTACAGCCCTATTGGGTCGCAACTAAGTTTTTCTCTGATGTTATTAGAGTTTGGGTATCCGGCCCCAAGTTAGTAGTGGCTTTCAAGGGGTGTGTTCCGTAACGCAAGTAAATTAAAGGGGAAGGGAGACAAAGGCACTAAACTTAAATATATAATTACCATCACCAATAAATAAATATATAAACTATCACACGGGGGGCATAAACACTATAATGTACAATATGGTCTTCCTCTGAAGAGGCGGAGTGTTCCACGGTGCTCAAGATGAAGGGCCCTGGTTCCCTTCTTGTGGCCTCACGACGAATCCGTAGATTCTCTCGGCGAGTCTACCCCGGCCACAGGCCAGCCAAATCACAGTCCCACTGGGTGCACCATCGTGGAGGCCGTCAACCACAAATCCAGCCTGTAGCTGGCAGGTTCCAATCAGGTACGCTGTGTAGGCCACTCCACGACCAATACTAGGGTTGCGAGCCCTAGGCAGGAGCCTCGTGTGATTTCACAGATCACTCTCCTCACCACAACACCCCAGTGGCTAGTCTTCTCCGCCAGTCAGCCCCGGGTACGACAATCCCTGGTTCTGCCACCTCACAGGCAGGCTAACATAACAGTGTTCATCTGCGAGGGTGACTCACAGCTTCTGCAGCAAATGCGTGAAGATACTACGGCTGCCCTGGGTAGACTGATCCACCGTCCGATTCAGCAGTCCCAGGTCGACTCTGTAATCAGACACGTCATCAGTACTGGTTACACTCTAGGGCACCTCACTTACAGGCTTAGACACAAACGCCCACCTATCCACTCCATAGATGGCGTTGCTGTCTAAGCGTCACCTCACCAGAGGTCAGCAGCGGCTATGTCACGAGCTGATTAGGACGGGAAACCAGCCCCTGTGGCCGGTATATCTCGTCCTCACTAGATGGCGTCGTCCATTTGGAGGGGGTTTCGGGAGCTGACCCACAGATGGCGCGGTCGTCACTGCTCCGTGCTCGGACGCTGGGCTCGGGTCCGTAACACTTTCGAATTAACGAAAAGTATTCTATATGACTGGATCTAATATAATTACTAAAAAACTAGTCTGCCTCCCATTGTCAATAAAAGGACATTATAGGAACTGGCGAGAGATACATCTCTCAAGCCGGGAAGGAGGCAAACACCGTTTATTTTAACATCAAGAAGTCTCGCTTGGAAAATACTTGTAGCTACACAATTATATTCCATTAGACGCAGAATTAAGTGAAGTACAAACTCCCATTATCATCACGATCTTCGTCAATAATAAGGGAAGTGTTCTTTACCCGATAACCCATTAATTAAATCTAGTCATTCCTTGCCAGTAATGCAGGTAGATTAGGGGTATACCGGTTAGGACATGTCATGACTTGTACACACCGCCCGTTGGACTTACAGGGACAAGACGTTATTATTCTAGGGATAGATTTGAGAACCTGTATCTATAGGCGTCCAACCTGGGCGTCTCACATAACATTCAATAAAAGTAAAATTGACTTCACCAGGGATTAGGGAACTCACACGAATATAAACTATGTAAGTAATGACAATATATATTTATAAAACTAAAAAAGGTTATTTATGTATAACAATAATCAAACTGGCTTATTAATTAACTATCGTAATGTTGTCATACTAGATAATTGTACTACAAAAGCAAAATCAGAAAAATAAAAACAACACAGACACTTACCAGACCAGATCAGTTGACGCCACGCTCGTCTCCCAGTTACTGAACTAAACATGGCGTTGGGACGCCCCACACTCGCTCACAACATAACGAATGGTAAATTTATATAAAATTAATTTTGTTTAATGAGCAACAACACTGTGCAAAATCAATAAAATTAATTTTGTTTAATGAGCAACAATGTGCAAAATCAAACATTAAAATAACTTAAATATGAATGATTAAATTTACATGCATAAACAGAGGTAATGTATGATAAAATAAATACAATTATTCAGTTATAATAATAGAAATGAAACTACTGGCAACTACACAATACCAGCTTCCTGTACTATAGCAGGAAGTTGACTCGACTATCACAGGTCTAATACCTGACTAGTAATCAACGCTCCTGTCTCACTGATATTGCCACACTACACGATAAATTACAAAAATATAATATATATACATATACAGGCAATGATGAAATGGAACAAAATAAGTTAATTTAAATTTATATACGTATCCGGCTAGGAATACGTAACACTTCCACTTCCAAGAAAAAAAAATGCAATTGATTGAAGATCAATGGCATTTTTTCTGAAAATAAAAATGTGTGACACTTGAGATTTATTGAATTAATTACATCAAACATGTAAAAGCAATAAGGACATATTTCTGAACAAAAATGAAAACACTTCCAATATATTCTTACAAGAAAATTAAGAAGTTCAGTCTTGTGATCTTGTTCTACATCACTGTTTCTACATATCAGGGATTTTACATATGTTCCTCTGGAGTATGTAACTTTATCTCTCCAGGGTACTATCTCATTTAGTTCATTTAGTTTCAGATTATATTTCACATTCCTATCAACAACATTATTATTATTTGCATGAATAGAATTGTCAATAAAGGTAATTGCATTCACAAAGTCAATACCGTCATTTATCTTTCCATCTGTTTCTACTACTGTTCTGAGATCAGTCTCATGTTTCCAGATTATCCCTTTTCTAATTGGTGAAATTTTCCTAGACAGACTCCCTTTTCCATTACTCCCTTTTTCTGGAGCTGAACTGCATAATTGAAGCTGACTGGATGTAAGGTAGTTTAGGGACTTCTCCTGGGTATGCTCTGACAAAGACATCTGCTTCTCATCACACTTGATCCTCTGTGGAACACATACTCTCGCCCAATGGATACTAAAATTAAGAGAAATTAGCGTTAAACCTCACAATTTCATATAAAACTTCTTCACTCATAGAACCTGCAGAAACACAACACAACGATTTAGCAAATCTTTGACCTCCAAACCAATAAATACAACTCCAAGATAAGTGCAAAGACTACCTGATCAAACTAACTCAGATTATCCATAAGGAACACATAAGTCAATTTTCTCATAACTCTGTCATGACGATCAGTGAAAGAAAACAGGCTTATGCCTAGGCACCATATCTCAATCAACTCCAAAAACAAGTTCACACCCTCTGATGGTGGACTTGAACACAACACACTCACAAAAGCCTTCTAGTCTTCAAAACTAAAAAAAAAACATGCTGAAACCTGGACAACCCTCACCATAGATTTCACTTCCCAAGGGATTTCCTTCTGGTGACAAACAATCAAACAAGAGATTTAAGGGTCTCATCCTCTTGAAGATGCACAGCAGATTACCTGGGAACCTCCCAAGGATAATCTGTAACCCTTCACAATTACTAACACTAGGAAGGATAACCTTATCCCCCAACTTGAAACACACACCTCGAGCCTCAAACATCTGCTCCCAAGTATGATTAAATCCGTCAACACCAATATGACTCTGAAAGTGAACACCGCACTTGAGTGGAACATATATGTTGTACACTACTCGTACATCAAAACAAACTGGATCTGAAAATAGAGACACTGCTCTAGTATAACTCACCACTTTCTCAGAACTGGATGCACAACCTACTTGAGTAAACTCTCTCTGCTCAACCACAAGGCTGGACAAAGATTTCCCACAGTCCATTGCTACAAGAGAGAATGGCTCCTGCGGAATAAAAGTAGATTGCAACAACATCCTACAAACACTGACTCAATTTACACAATGACAAATACTTACTCCACATCGAATAAGAATCACAATCCACAAAACTCTGCAACTTAGATCCAAAAGATACATTACCACCCTTAATGGTTATACATGATTTACCAAAATTTCCTCCCATGACATCTGGAGCTGCTTGGAGTACTGTCTGTTCACAATCAATAACACTACCAAGCTGGGTCACATCCTCACAGACAACTGAAGAGGGAGGCTCAATGGGTCTTGTGACGATAATCTCCTTCAAGAGATTGAGCCTGCTCTTCCCTCCAAAATTACGTCTTCACAATTATATAAAAAGACTATGGAAGAAATGTCCAACAACGACAACAACACCAGCACCAGCAAGGCTTGCCAGGGTGAGCAGAAACGTATGCAACCAGCCACCTGTTCGAACTCCAACCACCAAACTACCCGTTGATCGCTACGGCTCCGCTGATTGGTCGCCGGTCTGGCTGCACCTGCACTCGCCCCCAATACTACCTGATGTCTGGGGTCGCCCCAACATCAGTCCTCAGAATGTTCCGTGCTTTCGTAGCCAGCACTCCTCCCAGCTAGACGTTAGCGTGTACTGAGAGAGGTGGTGGCTTTAAGCCAATATTCCAGCACCTCCCACTTAACTTTTGTGTTGCACTTCTTGTTATTTTGCCTTAACGTAACTTTTCATTTTGTCATTTAAGTATTCTTATTATTTTGATTCATTGATTTTATTATACATATTTGTTTGTGCATTATTTTCATGTTTTGATTTATTTAACGTAATTAAAATTTCATTGTTAAAGTTTACTTGTGTTTTGTGTGTCTTCTCCTTACCTTACCACAGACGAAGTTCCAGTTTTTCTATTTTTTTTTATAACTATGTGACGAGGCCATACCCCTAGCCTTAAACAGCCGAACACCAACAAGTTACCGTCACAAGTTATATGGGGGCCTGTCCTAGGAGCCTCACTCAGGTACTGGTGCCAAGTGGTAATTTATGGTAAGCGTATTTAACTCTGTTAACGTAGCTTTACTATTTTTCATTCAATTTCATTTTTTATAAGGTGCGGTGTATTGTGCATTACGAGAGTAACATATAGTGAAGGTGAGACAACTTTGGATTACGTGGTGACTGTAGGCCGCAGTCATACTCTTAATTGGGCATCTCTCCCTCCGTGTTATTACTCGTATTTACCATCTATGTCCCTTGAATATTTCTCATTCTGACAGATCATCATATTGGTACCCTGGTACTGTGGTCTGCCCCGGGTCAAGAGTACCCAATCTTCTGCAATCTGACTGTAGGAGGACAAAGAGGGCCATAGTTCCTCTAGCTCGAACTTTAGTTGCTGAATTGGGACCTCAGCAGCAGTTCTCGTCACCAGTTGACACCTCGCACCCCTACACGTCAGTCAGAGATGATGATACATACAACGGTAGGGAATTAGCTTATTTTTTCAGAGCACAAAAGTTCGCTAATTCTGTAAGTATCATATTAAATTCAGTGGGAAAAACTTGCTTTATGTCCTTTAGAGACTTGGCAAGGTATGCCTACATCCTTGGACTACCAATTTTACTTTTGAAGCATTTAACTGTTTCATTTGTTTTCGAAACTTTGTTTCATTTGTTAGTAGGATTTTCTTGCCCTTATTCTCTTACATGAGTACCGGGTACAAGATTTCCTGCGCCCTTGATTTAATTTAATCATTTAATATCTTTCACTTAACGTTAATTGTTAAAGATCACACAGGATAGGTGCCAGTTGCCACGTTGTCCTGTTTCTGACATTTCATTATTGAACATTCGTGTACCTTTATTTGCTAATTTCACCATGTTTCGTCTCCAAACTTTCCGTGCAAATCCAGCAGGTGAAATAGGGACTTTGAGTCGTGCCAAGAGGACTGAACTACAAACTCTTGCACATGAGTATCAACTAGAAGTTCCCTACCAAGCCAACAAAAATGACCTACACAACCTGTTGCTGGATTACTATTTAGAGCAAGGTAAGATAGACTCTGAAACTCATGAAACTTACTATATTGCAGAGAAAACTGACTTGGCTACGATGAAACTTAAACTAGAGCTGGCCAAGATTGAACGTGAGCAGCAAAGAGAAGCAGCTGCCATACGAAGGGAAGAACACGAACGCGAAGCCGCTTTGAGGAGAGACGAACAAGAACGCGAAGCTGCTTTGAGGAGAGAAGAACACGAACGCGAGGTCGCCTTGCTCCATGAACGTGAGAGAGTACAGCTTGAAACAAAACAACGCGAGTTGGAAATACAACGCGAACATGACAAGCAACAAGCGACTCTGGCTCTAGAGTGTCGTCAACGCGAAATCGCCTTGGAAACTTCACACTTCACTCAACGCCAGCAAGCTACTGCCAATCTTCCCGTCAGTTTTAATATATCACATGCAAGTAAGTTAATGCCATCCTTTGTAGAAGCAGAAGTTGATGTGTTCTTTACCACCTTTGAAACCCTTGCTAATCAACTCAGTTGGCCTGTCGACCAATGGGCCACACTTCTCAGAGTCCATCTTACAGGTAGAGCTGCAGTCACACTCAGTACTTTGGCGTCTGAGAATGACTACTACACTCTGAAACAAGCAGTGTTGGACGCCTACCTACTTTCCACCGAAAGTTATAGAAGGAAATTCCGTGACCACCTGAAGGCAAGTACCACTACCTTCCTCGAGTTTGCTAACACGAAACGGAGGTATTTCATGAAATGGCTGGAAGCAGCACATGTCTCTACTTTTACAGAACTCGTCAACCTGATGCTTGTTGAAGAATTCTTGAGACGTGTGCCGCCTCCTGTCCGCCTCTACTTAGCAGATAAAGAAGAAACAGACTACCTGAAGTGTGCTAAGTCGGCTGACACTTACAGCCTCATCCACCGGCTGACACCTGAACCATCCTCCAGTAAGAAGTCGTGGTACAGTTACGAGAAGGTGAGCCCCGATCAAGCTGGTTCACAACTGTACTGCAAATATTGTAGACTCTATGGACATACCATAGACAAGTGTGGTAAGTCTCAATACAAGGGAACCACTGACCAACAACGACCCAAACCAACTCCTCCTAAGTCCGGTAAGCCTGTGATGAATGTTGGTGTTGATGTTAATGATCTTTCTCTTTTCAGTAACCACCTGTATACTGGAACTGTCTCTGCCAACGGTTCAAATCCGGAGGGACGTTTCAAATTGAAGATCTTGAGGGACACAGCGGCTCTACAATCAATCATCTTGAAGTCGGCTGTGCCCAACATAGTCTACACCGGGGAAACAGTCTTCATCACTGACCTCACTGCTACTACTCCATACCCTCTCGCCAGAGTCCACCTGGATTGTCCCTACGTGAAGGGGGAAGTCCAAGTCGCCGTCAGGGAAAAGCCTTTTCCCATGCCTGGAGTGCAACTTCTCCTAGGCAACGACTTGGCAGAAGACCTGCAACCGACCAACCTGATCGTCATGGACAAACCCCAGGTGTGTAACTCTGTGCCAATAAATCCTATTCTCGAGTATGTTCCAGCAGAGGTTCAAGAGAGTGATGAAGTTTCTCCTCCGGTTCTCGTGACCACCCGTGCACAAGCCGCACGTCCACAGCCAGCTGACTCTACTGCTACCGCTGTCCCTCAAGACCCTCAGAAACTACCCCCGCATCTGACCAAGTTGGAGTTCCGTAAGTTGCAGAGGGAAGATCTTACTTTAACACCATTGTTTTTCCAGGCTGAGACTCAACCCGACAGTATTCCTGGGTTCTTCCTAGAGAACGACTTGCTCTACCGCAGATATAGGCCCAGTAAACTGAAGGAGGAGGACGATTGGGCCAACACCGAACAACTTGTGATTCCCACCAGCCTGCGGCCCACTATTCTACACCTGGCCCACGGAGCATTCTCCCACTACGGCTTCAACAAGACTTACCATGGGATTCGTCAAGACTACTACTGGCCAGGTATGGTAAACAACGTCAAACAGTACGTAAAACAGTGTCATACATGTCAGATGGCAGGCAAACCGAACGTCTCCATTCCCAGAGCACCACTGATTCCCATACAGGTGCCTGCGGAACCTTTCCACAGACTCATAATAGACTGTGTTGGTCCTTTACCTCGGACCAGTTCAGGTAACGCCTACATCCTAACCATCCTGTGTCCTACCACCAGATTTCCCATAGCAGTTCCAGTGAAGAACATCACGGCTGCTACGGTTATCAAACATCTATTGAAGATCTTCACTCAATACGGATTTCCCAGGGAGATTCAAAGTGACTGTGGCACCAACTTCACCAGTGATCTCTTCAAAAGGACACTGGAGGAGTTCAACATCAAACAGGTATTGTCCAGCCCCTATCATCCTGCTTCACAGGGTTCTCTTGAACGTAGTCATCAGACCATCAAAACACTCTTGAAAAAGTTTTGTAGTGAAACCTCAAAGGATTGGGATAAGCAGATTGACCTAATAATGTGTATTTTCAGAAGTCTCCCCAATGAGTCCCTAGGAGTATCTCCTTATGAGATGCTCTACGGCCGTAAGTGCCGTACTCCCCTTAAGGCTTTCAAAGACTCTCTCAGAGATGCCACCTTCAGTGAGCATCAGAATGTGCCCCAGTTTCTTCAAAACCTTCAACACATTCTAGAGAGAGTCCACCGCTTTGCCCATGATAATCTATTGAAAGCCCAGGTGAGAATGAAGACTCATTACGACCAGACCAGCAAAGTAAGAAAATTCAAGCCGGGAGACTTCGTCCTTGCCTATTTTCCTATCCCAGGTTCACCTTTACAAAACAAATTTTCAGGACCCTACTGCGTCAAAGAGTGCAGGAATAATAATAATTACGTGATAGAGACTCCAGATAGGCGGCGGAAGACCCAGCTGTGCCACGTCAACCTCCTGAAGCAATATAATGGTACTCCTCCCACTGTCTTGACTAACTATTCCACATTCACAGAACCCTACATCCACAGTGAGACCTTCCCAGCTTCTCCTCCCGAAAGCACTGACAAGGAGTCAGCGCTTTCTAATTCCGAAATCCTTAATGATCTTCCCAAATGCTTTCAGGATAATAATCGTGCTCCTATGCCCTCTTCTAATTCCACTCTCACCTCGTCAGATAAGCCCTTCATCCTCCATGTCGACGCCAATAGTACCGACGATGGTGGTGTCGTGATGCAGCAACGAGGCGAGGAGAATACACCTGTCAGCGACTACTGCTACAAGGAACGACGGAACAATTGGCAAGGAGCTACTCGTCCTCCTCCTGAAGCTTCAGCACTTCACTCCATCCCTGAAAAGTGCTCGGTCCACCATCAACACGGACCACACCACCCTACACCTCCTGCAGCACGCCCCCTTCTCATCTCAACGTCTTCTACTATGGGCTTGCTAACTGCAGAAATTCAACCTGGAGACACGCTATACCAAGAGTCTGACAACATCTTAGCCCCTGATCTCTCCAGAGTGTATGAAGTAGAAGCGACTCCATCCATTACTCCACCACATAACGACGTACTTCTTCCAGAACCGCAGGCTTCGGGGGAGAGTTGTGACGATAATCTCCTTCAAGAGATTGAGCCTGCTCTTCCCTCCAAAATTACGTCTTCACAATTATATAAAAAGACTATGGAAGAAATGTCCAACAACGACAACAACACCAGCACCAGCAAGGCTTGCCAGGGTGAGCAGAAACGTATGCAACCAGCCACCTGTTCGAACTCCAACCACCAAACTACCCGTTGATCGCTACGGCTCCGCTGATTGGTCGCCGGTCTGGCTGCACCTGCACTCGCCCCCAATACTACCTGATGTCTGGGGTCGCCCCAACATCAGTCCTCAGAATGTTCAGTGCTTTCGTAGCCAGCACACCTCCCAGCTAGACTCTAGAGTGTACTGAGAGAGGTGGTGGCTTTAAGCCAATATTCCAGCACCTCCCACTTAACTGTTGTATTGCACTTCTTGTTATTTTGCCTTAACGTAACTTTCATTTTGTCATTTAAGTATTCTTATTATTTTGATTCATTGATTTTATTATAAGAATTTGTTTGTGCATTATTTTCATGTTTTGATTTATTTAACGTAATTAAAATTTCATTGTTAAAGTTTACTTGTGTTTTGTGTCTTCTCCTTACCTTACCACAGACGAAGTTCCAGTTTTTCTATTTTTTTTTATAACTATGTGACGAGGCCATACCCCTAGCCTTAAACAGCCGAACACCAACGCGTTACCGTCACAGTCTCCATCTACTGGACAGAAGCTGATCCTCTGGCTACTTCCCCACACTCTCCAGAACTGGATCTACAATACAGACTCTCCTTGCTTCTCTCTGAAATCTTGGGGTCAGTTCTACTCAAATTACATAAATTAAAGGCATCTGAAGCGAGCGGGCAAGTAACAGGTAGTTTGACCTCCTCCCCTATACTATCACCTTCAATAGGGTGAGGCGGGGCCTTACAACACTTACTC
The DNA here is from genome assembly GCF_040958095.1 of Procambarus clarkii. NCBI lineage: Eukaryota > Metazoa > Arthropoda > Malacostraca > Decapoda > Cambaridae > Procambarus > Procambarus clarkii. The sequence goes on from NC_091223.1 coordinate 1,766,522, forward strand.
TCGACAACTGATGCTAACTGGTCAAATGATTCTAAACTTAGAGTGAGCGGGAATACTTTTGCCAACCCGACATCTTGTCCCAAACCATTCACTTGGCTAGAATACAATAGACACGTCGCTTTTCAGTTTCTCTCAACTCCTGGCACAACGTTCGTAGTGAGCGGGCAAGACAATGGTACATGGACATCCTTTCCCAAATTGGAATAAAGCAGTCATAGTACCAGGCTTACTCTCAACAACTAGGTTGGCCACACATGAATCTGGAACATCCACATCCCACTTCTCTACTGAAGGGGAACTGGTTACTGGAACAATTACTTGAGCAACATCAGAACTGACAACTAGATTAATAAGAGTACTGACATAAGCACAGGTAGAGTGGACAAAACCATCTACTACAACAGATTGTTCATTCATATAACTAAACTTCAGCATAGGCAGAACAAACAACAGGGTCTGCAACTGGCTGTTTACACAAACGGGGATCAATCTCACCCACAACATGATTTATGGCCACATCATTACCCAATATACATCCACACCTGGGATGGGCAACTGTGCACTAACACCCACAGTGCATAAACCTGGGGTAATGGTGGATCTCAAATTAACATCTATCAGAAGTACAGTTTTACATCCTGCAACACTCTGAAGAACTACAAACTTACCAGTATCTCTCTGCAACACTAGAAAGTATACTGGCAGAAATTAAGGTTTGGGAAGCACCCGTATCACGAACAAGAACCACTGGCTTCCCCTTCCCATTTACACGGAAAACTTTACCTGAAGACATATATGGAGAATGCTGTTTCACCCAATTGGGGTTTACAGTTACATGTACATTAGTTAATTTATTCTGCACACCTCTACAATAAATGAGACCAGTTGGTCGTAATTGAGGGTGCAGAATAAAACATGAAGAAATCACATGGCCTGTACATGGTACAGTTCCTTTGTTACGGCCCTCTCGGGACGCAACGGGGTTCTCACTCTGATGTTGTTAGAGGAAGATATATGTATCCGTTCCCAAGCCAGAAGTGGCTATCAAGGGATGAGATCCGTGACGCAAGTAACTTAAAGGAAGTAGGGAAAGAAAGCTAAGAACTTAATATAATATAATGTTCACCATCACCGTTTAAATAGATAGAATAAAAGAGTACACAAGGGGGAGGGGTATTAACACTTTACAAGGGGATCGTGCACAATCTAGTCTTCTGCTGAAGACTCTTGATTAAGAAGCTAGGTGCTGAGTCCGCAGTGCTTTCTTCGTGGCCTCAAGACGTGTCCTCTGAGAACGCCGAGCCTACCCTGGCCACAGGTCAGCCACAACACAGGTCCACTGGGGGCACCGTCGTGGAGGCCGTCAACCACACGTCCAGCAGGTCTGCTGGCAGGTACTGAGCCACCAAGGCTGGTATGGCCACTCCACGAACGATGAAAGGGGTACGCCCTAGACAGGAGTCTCGTGTGATATCACCAATCACCCTCCTGTCCTCAATACCCCAGTGGATTATCGTCTCCAACCGTCGGTCCCGGGTAAATCCTTTCACTGCCACTCCACTGGCAGGCTTAACACACCACAGTGTTCTTCCGGGGGGACGACGTCACAACAGCTGCAGCAAACTTCACAGTATGGAGACTGGCTGCCTCGGGTAGACTGACTTCACCTTCAACACAGTGGTCCCAGGTCGGCTCTGTAAGCAGACACGTCATCAATAACTGGGACACTAATACACCACACTCACAGGCTCAGATACTAACGCCTGACGTATCCAGTCCATAGATGGCGCTGTCGTCGGAGCACCACCTCACCAGAGGTCAGGAGCGGCGGTGTTGAGCGCTGAACCAGACTGGAAACTGGTCCTCGAGGCCAGTACACGCTGTCCTCACTAGGTGTCGTCGTTCGTTTGGCGGGGGTTTCGGGAGCTGACCCACAGATGGCGTGTTTGTCACTGCTCCAGGCTCGGACGCTGGATCCGGGTTCGTAACATCCTTACAGTGGACACACCTGTGGAACCAACTGTAAGTTTAGAATTAACATTACTAATATTTGATATTCCTGACAATGAAGTAGCAGGATTAGGTTTTGTAAGAGAAGAGCTCATGGGAGTAACTGGAGTACTAGTACTGGATTGGTTCTGATAAGGAGTTCTATGAGCTATAATTTATAAGTTCTAAGTTCTATAATTTACTCTACGGTTAAACTTAGGTGATTGGGCCTTAAACTGGGCCTTAGGTAACAACTCATGCTCATCAGCGAGCTTGACAGCTCATAAATGTCTGTTATGCTTTTCTGCTCTGCCATAAAATTAGACAATTTATCTGGGAGACATGACAACACTTCTTCTGTTATAAGAAGATTCTTAAGAGCATCATACTCTGTGATAAAAAGTGATTTAAGCCATCTGTTACAATAGTTAGTTTTTAATCTGGTGAAATCTGCAATTGTCTGTTCACTTTCCCTCTTTAAGTTCCTAAACTTTTGTCTGTGTGCTTCAGGGTTTAACTGGTAAGCATTTAAGATGCTTTTCTTAACAAACTCACAGTCAAAACTATTTTCATCAGGAAAGGATGCAAAAACTTCCTGACTTCTCCCTTTTAATTGACTTTGCATGATTGCAACCCACTGATCCATTGGCCAGTTCATACTGACTGCAATTTTAGAGAAATGTGAAAAGAAAACCTCAGGGTCCTCCTCATTGAACTTGGGTAACTATGTATTTATTTATTCTAATGGGATTACTATCATTACTATTAGGAATATTGCTAGTATTACCATGCTCAGCTGCCAATCCCTGTCTCGAGTCTGTTGTTATCCTCAGTCATTTGTTTTTGAATTTCTAACTGCTGTTTCTTTGTTGTTCCAGCTGCAACAGATCTATAAGCCTATGATTTTGTGCCACATTTTCTAGCTGTTGCTGTCTAGCCTGAGCCACAATTTCTAACCATTGAGCGTCAAGCTCTATCTGTTGAGCTTCAGCCTCTAATATTTTCTGTTGGTTTTGAGCTTCAATCTTTAATATTTTCTGTTGCTTTTCAAATTCATTCTTTCTCTCGAGCTTCAAGCTTAGCATATGCTACTTGTGCTTCTAACTCAAGACGCCTTAAACCAATTTGCTCACTAGTCTCCTCTTTGACCTCATCTAAAAAAATTTCTCCTAACTCACCATTTTCTACTAAATGGGTCACTATGACTCTCAGAATTTGTGCCTTATTCATTTTATTGTTGGCCGTTAATTCTAACTTATTTGCCATATTTATTAAGGCTGACTTTTTTAGACTTTTAATTCCCTCAAAGTCTGGATTAGCCAACAGCGACACCACTTGATCGTCTACTGTTAACTAACACTTGGGATTTTACCGACTAAAATAATTAAACAGAATGGCACGGCACTACACACTTCACTTTATATTGACACAGACACTGAAAATTTGCTTGGCCTCACTGCACAAACAAAAATTTGGATGACTTACCTCCAAAAATCTTGAAGCGTAGGTTACTAGTTACACAGGACGACTCTGGCATGGCATACTGCAAGTTTCTTAAAGCACACAGATTCCTAGGAAGGCAAGGTTAGATTAGCAAAGATTTAAATATACGTGGGAAACAACATCTCCCGGACCTAGGCCCCCAAAATATGTCATGACTTGTACACACCGCTCGTTGGACTTACGGGGATAAGACGTTATAATTCTAGGAATAGATTTGAGAACCTGTATCTAAAGGCGTCCAACCAGGGCGTCTCATCAGTACATCACATTCAATAAAAGTAAAATTGACTTCACCAGGGATTAGGAAACTCACACGAATATAAACTATGTAAGTAATGACAATATATATTTATAAAACTAAAAAAAGGTTATTTATGTATAACAATAATCAAACTGGCTTATTATTTAACTCTATCGTAATGTTGTCATACTAGATAATTGTACTACAAAAGCAAAATCAGAAAAATAAAAACAACACAGACACTTATCAGACCAGATCAGTTGACGCTACGCTCGTCTCCCAGTTACTGAACTAAACATGGCGTTGGGACGCCCCACACTCGCTCACAACATAACGAATGGTAAATTTATATAAAATTAATTTTGTTTAATGAGCAACAACACTGTGCAAAAATAAACATTAAAATAACCTAAATAAGAATGATTAAATTTACATGCATAAACATAGATAATGTATGTTGTAATAAATACAATTATTCATTTATACTAATAAAAGTGAAACTACTGGCAACTACACAATACCAGCTTCCTGTATTATATCAGGAAGTTGACTCGACTATCACAGGTCTAATACCTGACTAGTAATCTGCGCTCCTGTCTCACTGTTATTGCCACACTAAACGATAAATTACAAAAATATAATATATATACATATTGTTGGAAATTTCCAACACTAAATACAACACTGTTGTATTCTCATTAACTATTACTAATTCTACTAATCATTGTAGTAAGTAAATTTAACCCAACGTAGAGCTCACATGTACTAATAATTACATCTGTACAATAAGGCTAGAATTCTTACGTCACCCGACGCCAGTATTGCGTCAGATTCTATTGTAATAAACACATTTATATCCAATGTGTCTGAGAATTGAATTTGATTCTCTATAAACAACGGTGTTCTGTGTGATAATTAATTACAGATAAACTGATTTCCAACTAAAGCCAAATAGAGCGTTTATAGTTATAGCTGTTATCTAGTAATAAAATTAACGTCACGCGTGAATGCCCTGGAGAGACTTTAATTATCTCCGTTGTTCGTTTACTATCATAAAACGGGCAAATAATAATATTTAACCTCTCCAAATAATAAACCCGTCCTAACCCGAACATTTCAAACACAACTGTGAGAAATGATAATATTCACAATAAATAATTTGAGTAACAAACGCGGGACGCGGGGCAGGGGGGGAGGAGATGCCAGTACACGAGGCAGAGTCCGCACGAGGTGACGCGTACGTGAGCCCACGTGACAACACGCTCACGACGAGACGCCATTGCCCAGCCACCAGGGTAGACACCATCAAGACCTCTAGAAGAAAGTCGCCACTGTGAGGTGTGAAAAACCTTTGCAGACAATTCCTTCACCTGGTGTCAGTGTCATTTACGGAACCTGTTAAATTTGGTTCTATGTAACTCCACGTGACCGGCCAGTGAAGCGCGTCAGTATCTAGGATAGGCTAGACCGGAGCCTAGGACGCGAATTTCGGCAAGCCTTAACTTACACAGTGCCCATATTAGCTAAGTATCCTTATCCTTATTTGATGCATCTAATCGGGGGTAGGTTTATAGCTGGGTAGCTTGTCGTGACGACGTGCGACAATAAAAAATTACAGGTTATTATTTTTCTGATGTTTAATCTCGTTTTCATGAACATAGATTTCTAGTAGTTTAATTTGTTACTACTGAAGCTAATTTGATTTACAGCATGGGTGAAGAATTCTCCGAGCTGTCATTTCTCATGTTAATCACCTCCCAGTGTTCCATGACGAGTCCAGGGGAATCAGAAGATGAGTCGTAACTAACTTCTAAGGAATCGTCATTAAGCTAAGATTTCTTTGTATTCCTTGATTATTATCTGTACTCTTTTACATGCAGAACCCTGTTCATTGGATTAACATGTGTTTATTATAATTATTATTATACATATTCATAACCTATGTTCCCATTAATAATAACGATGATGATTTCATAAATATTCATAGGATTAGATTATTACACATTGGACTGGTGAACGAACCACACTAGTTCCTGGACGTACTGAGTTCCAGTAATACCCCCCCAATGTAGGTGTTTGAGGCTTTGATTCATTTAATTATACAGCCCATTAATTATTTCTATGATCATATTCTCTAGTATTTTATCCATAGTTACTGGTTCATCTAGAATTTTCTAATGATCATATTTTCTCAGTTTCCCCTCTTTTACTATAAAAGTGGGTGGTCCTTCGTAATTGAATTTACTATATTAATATTTAAATAATTAGAGTCAAGCCCCAAATGTCCCACATTATGGTCCTTCGAACCGGATAAACATAAATTATAATTACAAATACGAATTAATAATAACTAATCCTTGTGTGATGTAAACTAGACTAACCCTTTTAATTAATTGTGTCTACTAACAACGTAACACATAGGTTAGCCTAAGTCACACCAATTCATTGCTACTCATCCCTTATGTATAAGGTAGCACTCGTGGGATGCAGTTTATTGCCCACAACATTTAGGCCTACACTTCATACTGAAGTAAGAATCTTTAGGTCACCAGGAGCAACAGCTCATAACCTGTATATTAATCACTAACACCAATTATGTGTTAACCATTTAGGCTATACAAATGTTTCAATATATGGCTGTCAACAGACTGTCCATTATAGCCTGAATCCATGTTATAATTACTGATTCACTCAAGTCAGTGGATCATTAACATTTAGGGATCCAGTATACTAATATAAATTACTGATCTCATACTAGTTAATCATTACTAACCCTGATAACATTTTATTCCACAATTAGGAGTACATTCAGGAGTTAGATAATATTTACGGCAGTAGAATACTTGCCAAACACAATTAATTCTCTTGTGTTCATTTAATTTCTTATACACATAATTATACAAGTGTATATTATATAAAATCCAAAAAACCCAAAAACACTGCACAATTATTTGCACATTATTGCACCACAATATAATCTTTGCCAACCTTTATTAGGTAGCAATTTAGGCAGTGATTGTGTTGAATTTGGCACAAACATAGACTAAATATAGTTGTAGTTTCTTAAGTAGAAATTCTCACGACTAGGCTTGAGCTAGTTAGTGGCATATATATTATTCTTTTTGTGTTGATCCTATCAAGGGTGGGATTAACCATTTATTGTGTAATTATATTTATTGCATATTTCTATGTATGTCTTTGAGTGTTACTGTAAGTCCACTACCCATCCGAGGCTGATTTAGAAGAGCTAAGCTGAGGAACACCTGTAGTGAGACCAAGGTACCACTCAAATCTTAGTTGCTTATTATTGGGTAGGTAGCTAACCTCTAAATGAGGTAAATTACAACCAGCCTCAAGAAAATACCAGGCTGTCAATAATTATACCTGCTCTACATCAAGGAGCAGATACCATAGCTATACAAATAGCTACATAAGCCCTATCAGGCTCAATTTACCACAAGAATGAATCCTTTACAAAGGAATGCAAGATTCTTGACAGCTCTTCAACTTCAGCTAGGAAAACAGTTTATCAGATGTGACAACTGTGTAGAAACTGACCCAGATTACATCTACAGAATAGCAAGTTCCATAAGGAACGCTATAAAAAAATTTGATTATATCAAGACTGTAATCGAGTCCCACAGGAATTTACTCCAGGTCGATCATACTGTCTCAGACGACTTACGTCTAACAGAATCTGATCTTGATAACTATGAACGTAACGTTCAAACCAGGTTAGACCAATATGATAAGGTGCTTCGGGGATTAGATATTCCCGAGTGGATAGATCAGATCATTAATAGACCTGTACCCGAGTCAACACTCAGCTCAGATGAAATACTTGAGCTACTTCAAGATGAGGAGAATCCTTTAATCAATACTGATCACTACAAAGGATCCACAACTGAAGTTCAACCTTCATTTTCTAACCTCTCATCTAATACAGCTTCATGTGATGATTTGTTTACAGAGTCTGACCAATTTTCAGACCAATCTTCTCAATGTTCCCTGGATTCTATAAGTTCAATACATAAGGCTACTGAATTAACTAGCTTATCACCAGAACCCAGAGAAACAATTGAAGCTGCAGATGAAACAAGTGAAGCTGCAATAATCAGTGAATCTGAATCAGAAAATGATAAAGCTAATGCTGCAGCAGCAGTCGAAGCTGTAATCAAAGCTGAGGCTAAACAAGAAGCCTTAAGCAACACAAGTAATGGTCACAATTACTCCCAACAGCCTTCTAAAGTAAGTGCTAACAATGAGAAGACTATTATAAACCTTGTGCACCAATTATTAAATTTATCTTCACCAGAACAATCAGTTGACTCTTTACAAGCCTTTAGTTTCCAGCTTGAGTCACTGATAAATTCTTTCAGTAAAGAGGTGGATCACCCAACTACTGAGTGGATGACTAAAATTATCATCCAAAGAAAATTGTCTGGTGACACACTTAATAAATTATATGTATACCAGAATGGTAATACCCTGTCAATGCAGGATATATTTACAGGTTTGCGCAATATGAGCAATCATACAGCAGACCAGGCAATTAATGCTAAATCTGAATGCACCAAAACTGTACCTACATCTGTTTCCTTACCTGAAACTCCTAAAGTGACACTGTCACTAGGTAACAAAGGTGCTAATAATCAATGTAATAACAATCAGTCAAATACTGATTCATCAGTAAGGCCTAAGAGCCCCACAGGTGCTCCTAAGAGACCTAATAGTCCAAAGAGCACCCCCAACAGCCTGTTAATGGTTCCCCAGAGTACACCAAGTACTCACAAGAGAATAAATAACAAGCAAATGCAAGCAGCAAAACCATCACAACCTGCAAGTACTGTTTTACCTAAACCGGTAACCTCTAAACGAACTGTAGGATGGGGAATGTGCTTGTTTTGCAATCAAAACCATTCTCTGTACAAATGTACCAATTATCCTAATAGAGACACAAGAGTCAGACGTCTCAAACAGTTACACAAATGTACTAGGTGTCTCAAATCACATAATGTTAACAGCTGTGAAACCCCACTGAACACCTGCAATAGGTGTAGAAGGGGCAAGCATCATGCTGCACTGTGCAAATTAGTTAGGACAAATTATGTCAATCCTAGAATAGGAGGTAGAGAATCTACACCAGTACAGTGCTGCAAGGTGCGAGATGTGTACAGCGTAACTTCACAAGCAACTCAAGTGGATGCTGCTTTGCCTACTGCCCAACTTGAAGTGAAGAACAGAGGAACCAAGATCACCACACGTGGACTATTTGACCAAGGTTCTCAGAGAACTTTCATTATTCAAAGGGCAGCAGAGGCACTTAATTTACAACCAATAGGACAGGTAAAATTAAACTTGTCAGGGTTCATGATATATCAAGGAACCCATGAATACTCAGTAGTTCAACCGCTTGTACGACTAGGTAGTCATACCAAGGCTGTCCAAGCCATTGTTGTAGATCAAATACCTTTAGACTTAAACATTAAGGGTCTGGGGTACACAGCCCACTTCCTGCAGGAACGTGAAATTAATTTGGCTGACAACAAGTTAACGTCTGACCGCTTTAACAATGTAGATGTACTAGTAGGAGCCGACTACTATTACCAGTTCATAACTGGACATGTTAAACGATTGGGAATGAATATGCTCCAATCTGCAGGTGGCTACTTACTTACTGGTAAAGTTCTGAATGTGAACAAGCCTAAGCCTGCCAACAATAATAAATTAGTCAGCAATAAATCAATTCTCCAGCAGCAAACTAAAAGGAGAAACACAGCTGAGTAATAAACTCAGATTGAATGTAGTGCAATTGGTACTCGCCGAGATGTTTCATAGCTCTCAGTGAAAACCAATGGTCCGTACTCAAACAAGTACAAGTCACCGCGACCAAGCCATTGAATTCACTGCAGACCTAGAATTATTCTCGACAAGTGATAATTGACCACACTCAGTCTTCCTAGGTAAATTGTAATGTTGGGCTAGAGAATCTAGTACTCCCTTGGTAATTAATAATGTTAGGATAGAGAATCTAGCACTCAATGCCACTGGCATTTCCTGAATTTAGTAATACTATGAAGTCATCAAGCAACTTTTGTAATTATAAATTCACTAGGACCACTGGTCCACTATACTTGCGCTTAAAGGTTTGCCAAGAAAACCTTCTTAATACCATGTTTTCTGCACTAAGAGTTAGTGATAAATACTTGCATCAATTTGTTTGAGTTGTTTTTCTTTCGTTTCTGCTTAATTATTGTAGGAGCGCAACACGAACAAACCTGCAAACTTACCAATACATAAGTGAATTTACAGAGAACTAATAACCCGTGAAACGTTTAGGTTGGGAAAATGTTACAAATTATCTTGAATAGGATTAATCGTAGCAGTAATTTAATTTCCAGCAATCTTAGGTTTCTCTTTGTTTAATGCATTATCGTTAAACATCAGCATTGTTAATTAACATGCTTCATGAGCTTAATATAGCTCACCTTAGAATTAATGTAATAATTGAGTGTTTCTTGTTCCCCATGCGCATACGAGCTCAATATTGCTCGCCATGACAATCAAACGCTTTAATGTTCCCCATGCCACGAGCACTGCTTGCCATGATAATTGAATGATGCAATACTCCACCTCGTTAATTCGAGTTCACTGTAACTCACCCTGTTAACTGTTAACGAGCTCACTGCAGCTCACCCTGTCAACACTGTTGTCGAGTTCAATATAACTCACCCTGTTAACTGTTAATGAGCTCACTGCAGCTCACCCTGTCAACACTGTTGACGAGTTCACTGTAACTCACCCTGTTAACACTGTTAACGAGCTCACTGCAGCTCACCCTGTCAACACTGTTGACGAGTTCAATGTAACTAACACTGTTAACGAGCTCCCTGCAGCTCGCCCTGTCAACACTGTTGACGAGTTCAATATAACTCACCCTGTTAACTCTGTTAACGAGCTCACTGCAGCTCACCCTGTCAACACTGTTGACGAGTTCAATGTAACTCACCCTGTTAACTCTGTTAACGAGCTCACTGTAGCTCACCCTGTCAACACTGTTGACGAGTTCAATATAACTCACCCTGTTAACCCTGTTAACGAGCTCACCCTGTCAACACTGTTGACGAGTTCACTATAACTCACCTTGTTAACATACTTAATGAGCTCAATATAGCTCCCAATGTTAATTCGAGTACATTTTTGCTCACAGTTAGCTTAATCCCTTACTTAGGTAGGTTAGAAATTTAAACCATTTATTTAGGTAGGTTTAGGGACTTTAGTAGTGTCAACTGAGTACTAGCCTAATCTGTACTCACCATTAATTACAGTTGACTATACTTATAGAGACTGATTTAATAAACTCAATTTCATGAAAAGGTTGATTTTGTATTAACAAGTTTACAGTGTCAAGCCTATGAGCTACCATTTAATTAGCTCATAAGTCAGAATGACTAGGCTACTAATCTCACTGTCGACTCAGAATTTTCCTTGATTTTAATGAATAAACTTTTCAGTTCTCTACTTTTCCATTATTTTAGCTAGTTAGCAAATTAGTTGTACCATCAGTCAGAATGACTACTGCACGGCAGTACACATTAAATTCAATTTCCTCATTTGAATTTGGGGTGATCATGATACTGTGTGATGTTATTTTCTAGTAACTCAATAGTTACAAGTCACAGCGACCCTAGACAGTGACCTTACTGTAGTGTCATAGTCTCCTTGATCTTAAATGACTAAAAATACTTTACTGTATAATTATACAATAGTGTTATCAGTTCTTAGGAACTTATTGTGAGTTTACCTACGATTCAGCAGCTACGTAATACACCATTACATGTCACTGCGACCCTAGTTGTTGAGTTTATTGTGAGCTTTAGAGGGTTCCTGATTACCGATAACTTAATCATTTAATGTTTCAATATTTAATACATGTTTCCACTAAGGGAAACTACAAGCCTATTATAGTTCTTAACTAAGAGCAAATAACTTTACACCCAATTTAAGCAGCCATGATGATACTGTGGTGTGGTGTCAAGTAACAAACCATTACAAGTCACTATGACCCAAGACATTCTCATCACCGTAGATTCTGTTGTTTGAATTGTGTGATTTAAAATCTTTAATTGTTGTATAGGCTATAAGTAATTCACAATAACATGTTCCATTTAACCTGACAAATACGGGACATTCGTTATGTGTGTACTAACATACTAATATACTAATGTTAATACCAACTTCGGGATAGGTGTCAGTACTACACATTACACTACGACCCTAGAATCCTCCCCCCGGAGTTATGTTGGAAATTTCCAACACTAAATACAACACTGTTGTATTCTCATTAATTATTACTAATTCTACTAATCATTGTAGTAAGTAAATTTAACCCAACGTAGAGCTCACATGTACTAATAATTACATCTGTACAACAAGGCTAGAATTCTTACGTCACCCGACGCCAGTATTGCGTCAGATTCTATTGTAATAAACACATTTATATCCAATGTGTCTGAGAATTGAATTTGATTCTCTATAAACAACGGTGTTCTGTGTGATAATTAATTACAGATAAACTGATTTCCAACTAAAGCCAAATAGAGTGTTTATAGTTATAGCTGTTATCTAGTAATAAAATTAACGTCACGCGTGAATGCCCTGGAGAGACTTTAATTATCTCCATTGTTCGTTTACTATCATAAAACGGGCAAATAATAATATTTAACCTCTCCAAATAATAAACCCGTCCTAACCCGAACATTTCAAACACAACTGTGAGAAATGATAATATTCACAATAAATAATTTGAGTAACAAACGCGGGACGCGGGGCAGGGGGGAGGAGACGCCAGTACACGAGACAGAGTCCGCACGAGGTGACGCGTACGTGAGCCCACGTGACAACACGCTCACGACGAGACGCCATTGCCCAGCCACCAGGGTAGACACCATCAAGACCTCTAGAAGAAAGTCGCCACTGTGAGGTGTGAAGAACCTTTGCAGACAATTCCTTCACCTGGTGTCAGTGTCATTTACGGAACCTGTTAAATTTGGTTCTATGTAACTCCACGTGACCGGCCAGTGAAGCGCGTCAGTATCTAGGATAGGCTAGACCGGAGCCTAGGACGCGAATTTCGGCAAGCCTTAACTTACACAGTGCCCATATTAGCTAAGTATCCTTATCCTTATTTGATGCATCTAATAGGGGGCAGGTTTATAGCTGGGTAGCTTGTCGTGACGACGTGCGACAATAAACAATTACAGGTTATTATTTTTCTGATGTTTAATCTCGTTTTCATGAACATAGATTTCTAGTAGTTTAATTTGTTACTACTGAAGCTAATTTGATTTACAGCGTGGGTGAAGAATTCTCCGAGCTGTCATTTCTCATGTTAATCACCTCCCAGTGTTCCATGACGAGTCCAGGGGAATCAGAAGATGAGTCGTAACTAACTTCTAAGGAATCGTCATTAAGCTAAGATTTCTTTGTATTCCTTGATTATTATCTGTACTCTTTTACATGCAGAACCCTGTTCATTGGATTAAAATGTGTTTATTATAATTATTATTATACATATTCATAACCTATGTTCCCATTAATGATAACGATGATGATTTCATAAATATTCATAGGATTAGATTATTACACATTGGACTGGTGAACGAACCACACTAGTTCCTGGACGTACTGAGTTCCAGTAATACCCCCCCAATGTAGGTGTTTGAGGCTTTGATTCATTTAATTATACAACCCATTAATTATTTCTATGATCATATTCTCTAGTATTTTATCCATAGTTACTGGTTCATCTAGAATTTTTTAATGATCATATTTTCTCAGTTTCCCTCTTTTACTATAAAAGTGGGTGGTCCTTCGTAATTGAATTTACTATATTAATATTTAAATAATTAGAGTCAAGCCCCAAATGTCCCACACATATACACGCAATGATGAAATGGAACAAAATAAGTTTATTTAAATTTATATACGTATCCAGCTAGGAGTACTTAACAGGACACGCAGTGAGCCACCCAACAGCGTAAATACTATTTCAATCTTAACTAATAAACTACAGTAATTTCCCCTGATATAGCCGTCATATATTGGTTACGATTATTACTGTATTCCATACTCTTTTGACAAGTGTAATTGAAGGTAAAGAAGAATTAGCAACAATTAACTGTTACAATACATGACATGTGATTACACTAGCATCACCTAGGGGAGTATTAGTCTATTGATCATTGGGGTTCATATCTGGTTGACCAGGCCATAAACAACCATACAGATAAGCTGCATTTGTTTAATTTAGTTTACTAACCAAGGTGTCTTGACATTTGTAGTAAATGTCTACCAATCGATTAATTTCGGTTGATATATCATATAATTAATGAACGCCCCAGCTTGTGTAGGAAATGATTTGTGGGAATTTAGTATCAAACCGTTCATTATTGAAACAAATACATTAACATAAGAAATAAATTAATATAAATTACTAAATAAATAAATCAAATAAATAAATAAATAAATCCCATAAGTCAGTTTTCCCAACATGATTGGTCTACATCAAACCGGATGAACCAGAACTAGCCAGTTTTTCATTATATCTAGAAATACACTACCCAGCAAACACAAATCATCTACACAACGTTCGCCTATCTCTTCCCATAGGTTTGGGAATGATTTGCATTGAGAATGGTGCAGGAGAGCCTTTGAGAAACTTTTACTCAAAAAATCCAAACACAAAGGTTTAATTATAAATTGTTTTTCTACAATTATTTTCTTCCAAATGTAAAACAAATAGTTTTTACATGTTTAAATATAAAATTTATGGTGTTTTTTTGTAAAATTCATTAATAAATTGTGAATGATATATATTGGCTGAGTGAAACCTTTAAAATCCATTTAGTTATAATATGAACAAAAAAAAGTAGTTTTCCAAATTTTCTAAAAATCGCTCTTTTTAACACAATTTGACTCCTTATGCATTCCACTAAACACTAATATCATGTTTAAATATATAATTTATGTATTATTCCCTAAGATAATTTATATAAATTATAAAAGTTGCTGGAAAGTGGTGAGAAAGAATCTGAAAACGTTTTGTTGTCTTATATTGGCGTGTTCTTATTAACTAGAGTGAGTAAGAGTGAGCGAGAGTGGGTAAGAGTGAGTAAGAGTGACTGAAGGTGAGTGAGAGTGCCAGAGAGTGTGTAAGTGTGAGTAAGAGTGAGTATAAGTAAGAGTGACTGAGAGTGAGTAAGAGTGACAGAGTGAGTAAGAGTGAGAGTAAGGGTGACAGAATGAGTAAGAGTGAGAGTAAAGTGATTGAGAGTAAGGGTGAGTATGAGAGTAAGAGTGATTGAGAGTTAGAGTGAGAGTAAGAGTGATTGAGAGTTAGTGAGAGTAAGAGTGATTGAGAGTAAGAGTGATTGAGAGTAAGAGTGATTGAGAGTAAGAGTGATTGGGAGTAAGAGTGATTGAGAGTAAGAGTGATTGGGAGTAAGAGTGATTGGGAGTAAGAGTGAGAGTAAGAGTGATTGAGAGTAAGAGTGAGTAAGAGTAAGAATGAGAGTAAGAGTGATTGAGAGTAAGAGTGATTGAGAGTAAGAGTGATTGGGAGTAAGAGTGATTGGGAGTAAGAGTGAGAGTAAGAGTAAGAACGAGAATAAGAGTGATTGAGAGTAAGAGTGAGTAAGAGTAAGAATGAGAGTAAGAGTGATTGAGAGTAAGAGTGATTGAGAGTAAGAGTGATTGGGAATAAGAGTGATTGGGAGTAAGAGTGAGAGTAAGAGTAAGAATGAGAATAAGAGTGATTGAAAGTAAGAGTGATTGGTAGTAAGAGTAAGAGTAAGAATGAGAGTAGGAGTGATTGAGAGTAGGAGTGAATGGGAGTAGGAGTGATTGGGAGTAAGAGTGATTGAGAGTAAGAGTAATTGAGAGTAAGAGTATGAGAGTAAGAGTGAGAGTGAGTATGAATGGGTAAGGGTGACTGAGAGTGAGTAAGAGTGACAGAGTAAGAATGACAGTAAGAGTGATAGAGAGTAAGAGTGACAGAGAGTAAGAGTGACAGAGAGTAAGAGTGACAGAGAGTAAGAGTGACAGAGAGTAAGAGTGACAGAGAGTAAGAGTGACAGAGTAAGAGTGACATAGTAAGAGTGAGTATGAGAGTGAGTTAGGATGACTGAGAGAAAGAGTGAGTAATAGTGCATAAGAGTGATTGAGAGTTAGAGTGAGAGTAAGAGTGATTGAGAGTTAGTGAGAGTAAGAGTGATTGAGAGTAAGAGTGATTGAGAGTAAAAGTGATTGAGAGTAAGAGTGATTGGGAGTAAGAGTGATTGGGAGTAAGAGTGATTGAGAGTAAGAGTGATTGGGAGTAAGAGTGATTGGGAGTAGGAGTAAGAATGAGAATAAGAGTGATTGAGAGTAAGAGTGAGTAAGAGTAAGAATGAGAGTAAGAGTGATTGAGAGTAAGAGTGATTGAGAGTAAGAGTGATTGAGAGTAAGAGTGATTGGGAGTAAGAGTGATTGAGAGTAAGAGTGATTGGGAGTAAGAGTGATTGGGAGTAGGAGTAAGAATGAGAATAAGAGTGATTGAGAGTAAGAGTGAGATAGAGTAAGAATGAGAGTAAGAGTGATTGAGAGTAAGAGTGATTGAGAGTAAGAGTGATTGAGAGTAAGAGTGATTGGGAGTAAGAGTGAATGGGAGTAAGAGTAAGAGTGAGAGTAAGAGTAAGAATGAGAATAAGAGTGATTGAGAGTAAGAGTGATTGGGAGTAAGAGTAAGAATGAGAGTAGGAGTGATTGGGAGTAGGAGTGATTGGGAGTAGGAGTGATTGGGAGTAGGAGTGATTGAGAGTAAGAGTAATTGAGAGTAAGAGTATGAGAGTAAGAGTGAGAGAGTGAGTATGAATGGGTAAGGGTGACTGAGAGTGAGTAAGAATGACAGAGTAAGAGTGACAGAGAGTAAGAGTGACAGAGAGTAAGAGTGACAGAGAGTAAGAGTGACAGAGAGTAAGAGTGACAGAGTAAGAGTGACAGAGTAAGAGTGACAGAGAGTAAGAGTGACAGAGAGTAAGAGTGACAGAGAGAAAGAGTGACAGAGAGTAAGAGTGACAGAGAGTAAGAGTGACAGAGAGTAAGAGTGACAGTGTAAGAGTGACAGAGTAAGAGTGACAGAGTAAGAGTGACAGAGAGTAAGAGTGACAGAGAGTAAGAGTGACAGAGAGTAAGAGTGACAGAGAGTAAGAGTGACAGTGTAAGAGTGACAGAGTAAGAGTGACAGAGTAAGAGTGACAGAGAGTAAGAGTGACAGAGAGTAAGAGTGACAGAGAGTAAGAGTGACAGAGTAAGAGAGTGAGAGTGATTATGAGAGAGTTAAGAGTGTGAGGTGTGTGAGTGTAGCAGGCCAGGGAGGCAGGATGTGTGGTCACAGGCGAGGCCTAGGCCTCGTGATCTCTAATGTTGGTTTTTATAGATATGTTGGATTTTTTGTCCTGTTTCAAATTATAATTATTTAGCAGGAATGTAATAAGAT
Organism: Procambarus clarkii; assembly: GCF_040958095.1. Lineage (NCBI taxonomy): Eukaryota > Metazoa > Arthropoda > Malacostraca > Decapoda > Cambaridae > Procambarus > Procambarus clarkii. Next base: position 1,783,792 of record NC_091223.1, read on the forward strand.
ATTGCACAGTATTAATGTGACAATAATATATGCATTATTTCCTTGATAATCAAACTTGTTGTTCAAAGATAATATACAATCTTTGAAGGAAACATTTTGAGAGCGCGAGCTGGCAACACTAGGCTGGTGGTGGTGAGAGAGACATATGGTTAGTTGTTCTCAGACCTTCAGTGGTGAAGGGTGTGTCCCAGCTGGCCGCCACCAGCCGCCACCCGCCGCCCACCACCAGCCGCCGCCCACCACCAGCTGCCACCCGCCACCACCCACCACCAGCCGCCACCCACCACCAGCCGCCACCCGCCACCACCCACCACCAGCCGCCACCCGCCACCACCAGCCGCCACCAGCCGCCACCCGCCGCCACCCACTGCCACCCACCACCCGCCGCCACCCTCCACCCACCACCAGCCGCCACCCACCACCAGCCGCCACCCGCCACCACCCACCACCAGCCGCCACCCGCCACCACCCACCACCCGCCACCACCAGCCGCCACCACCCACCACCAGCCGCCACCACCCACCACCAGCCGCCACCCGCCACCACCAGCCGCCACCCGCCACCACCCACCGCCACCCTCCACCGCCACTCACCACCCGCCGCCACCCGCCACCAGCCACCACCAGCCGCCACCCACCACCAGCCGCCACCCGCCACCACCCACCACCAGCCGCCACCCACCACCAGCCGCCACCCGCCACCACGCACCACCAGCCACCCGCCGCCACCCGCCGCCACCCACCGCCACCCACCACCAGCCGCCACCCGCCGCCACCCACCGCCACCCGCCGCCACCCACCGCCACCCACCACCAGCCGCCACCCGCCACCCGCCACCACCCATCACCTGCCGCCACCCGCCACCAGCCGCCACCCGCCACCCGCCACCACCCACCACCAGCCGCCACCCGCCACCACCCACCACCAGCCGCCGCCACCCTCCACCGCCACTCACCACCCGCCGCCACCACCCACCACCCGCCGCCACCCGCCACCCACCACCCGCCGCCACCCGCCACCACCCGCCACCAGCCGCCACCCGCCACCACCCACCACCAGCCGCCACCCGCCACCTCCCGCCACCAGCCACCAGCCACCGCCACCCACCACCGCCACTCACCACCCGCCGCTACCACCCACCACCAGCCGCCACCCGCCACCAGCCACCACCAGCCGCCACCTGCCACCACCCACCACCAGCCGCCACCCGCCGCCACCCGCCACCCACCACCAGCCGCCACCCGCCGCCACCCGCCACCCACCACCAGCCGCCACCCACCACCAGCCGCCACCCGCCACCACCCACCACCAGCCGCCACCTGCCACCACCCACCACCAGCCGCCACCCACCACCAGCCGCCACCAGCCGCCACCCGCCACCAAACACCGCCACCCACCACCGCCACTAACCACCCGCCGCCACCTCCCACCACCAGCCGCCACCAGCCACCGCCACCCACCACCGCCACCCACCACCGCCACCCGCCGCCACCACCCACCACCACCACCCACCACCACCAGCCTCCGCCGCCGCCACCACCACCCATCACTGCCACCACCGCCGCCGCCACCACCCATCACCGCCGCCGCCGCCACCACCCACCACAGCCGCCGCCGACACCACCGCCACCACCCACCACAGCCGCCACCACCACCCACCACCACCACCCACCACCACCACCCACCACCGCCGCCACCACCAGCCGCCACAAGCCGCCACCGCCCGCCACCAGCCGCCATCACCACCACCACCACCACCAGCTGCCACCACCACCAGCCGCCACCACCACCACCACCAGCCGCCATCACCGCCACCAGCTGCCACCACCACCAGCCGCCATCACCGCCACCAGCTGCCACCACCACCAGCCGCCACCACCAGCCGCCACCACCGCCACCGCCACCACCACCTGCCACCAGCCGCCACCACCGCCCGCTATCAGCCGTCACCGCCCGTTGCCACAGTCGCCACCGCAAGCCGCCACCGCCAGCCGCCACCAGCCCCCCCCACCGCCGATCGTCACCACCCACCACAGCCGCCGCCGCCCGCCACCGCCCGCCACCGCCCGCCACCACCCACCACAGCCGCCACCACCCACCACCACCAGCCGCCGCCGCCACCCACCACCCGCCGCCACCACCACCAGCCGCCGCCGCCACCACCACCCACCACCACCGCCGCCACCACCACCCACCACCACCACCAGCCGCCGCCGCCACCCACCACCACCGCCGCCACCACCCTCCACCACCAGCCGCCGCCGCCGCCACCACCCACCACCGCCAGCCGCCACCACCCACCACCGCCAGCCGCCACCACTCATCACAGACGCCGCCACCCGCCACCGCCCGCCACCACCGCCAGACACAGCCGCCAGTGTCCGCCACCGCCGCCACTGTCCGCCACCGCCGCCACTGTCCGCCACCGCCGCCACTGTCCGCCACCGCCGTCACTGTCCGCCACCGCCGCCACTGTCCGCCACCGCCACCACTGTCCGCCCGCCGCCACCACTGTCCGCCCGCCGCCACCACTGTCCGCCCGCCGCCACCACTGTCCGCCCGCCGCCACCACTGTCCGCCCGCCGCCACCACTGTCCGCCCGCCGCCACCACTGTCCGCCCGCCGCCTCCACTGTCCGCCCGCCGCCTCCACTGTCCGCCAGCCGCCTCCACTGTCCGCCCGCCGCCGCCACTATCCGCCACAGCCGCCACTGTCCGCCCGCCGCCACTGTCTGCCCGCCGCCACTGTCCGCCCGCCACCACTGTCCGCCCGCCGCCAACCCTGTCCGCCCGCCGCCACTATCCGCGACCGCCGCCACTGTCCGCCCGCCGCCACTGTCCGCCCGACGCCACTGTCCGCCCGCCGCCACTATCCGCCACCGCTGCCACTGTCCGCCCGCTGCCACTATCCGCCACCGCCACCACTGGCTGCCACCGCCACCACTGTCTGCCACCGCCACCACTGTCTGCCACCGCCACCACTGTCCGCCCGCCGCCACCACTGTCCGCCCGCCGCCACCACTGTCCGCCCGCCGCCTCCACTGTCCGCCCGCCGCCACCACTGTCCGCCCACCGCCGCCACTGTCCGCCCGCCGCCACCACTGTCCGCCCGCCGCCACCACTGTCCGCCCACCGCCGCCACTGTCCGCCCGCCGCCGCCACTGTCCGCCCGCCCGCCGCCACCATCCGCCACTGTCCGCCCGCCGCCACTATCCGCCACCGCCGCCACTGTCCGCCCGCCGCCACTGTCCGCCCGCCGCCGCCACTGTCCGCCCGCCGCCGCCACTGTCCGCCCGCCACCACTGTCCGCCCGCCGCCACTATCCGCCACCGCCGCCACTGTCCGCCACTCTCCGCCGTCCAGCCTCCCCTCTCTCCGTTAGTAAATAATTATAATTGTTAGTAAATAATAAAAGAAATATAAATTATTAGATTTTTTTTACCCTTAAATTGGATTTAATATTTAAATTGAAAATAATAATATAATATAAAATATAATTTAATTTCAAGAAACTTAACTTTAAACACAAAGATGTGAAAATGGTTCAGATTATTGGCTCAAACCTTTCAAAAGAGATTCATATTGGTGTATGAATGGATTATGAATGACTCATCTTAGGAGTGTAAAGTTGCCACAACATCTCAAATTAGTGTTAGATACATATGTCTTGGTTATAAGTTTTGGAAACCTATTTAAGTCCACACACAATATCGTATCTGATACGATAAAACAAACGTTTCGAATACTTTCAAATACTTTCCAGATATGTTGTGGCAACCTAAAATTGTTTGCTGGGTAGTTCTCACATCCATATGATTGGGTCTTCGAAGCGGGATAGTCTAGAGAGCTAGACTATTATTAAATAAAAAAATCAGTAAACAATATCTTATAAACAAATACCCAGTCACAGACTGGCCACCCAGCTTAGTCTCAGTGGTTTTCACCGAGTTTAACCATGAATTGTGTGGCGTTTTTATATCTTCAGAGTGACACCGCATAAAATAACTCCAGCCAAATTGAGGCTACATCTTCGCAGAGTTTATCCACACAAAATTTGTAGTGTTTATTAAATTATTTTCTCTTTTGAAAGTGTTAATAACCCTTCCATGAGTATGGATATGTTAACAGAAAGTCGAAATTGTACTTAAACCCGCCAAACACACACCGAAACTACGACGTTGGTACAACGTTCAAACAAGTTTTAACACCTCCTTACCAGTTATAACAACCAATATAGAAAGTTGTAACAACGTTCTAATACGTCATAAACATGTTAAGCCAAGATGTAACAACTTTATTACAAGTTGTAACGAGCGGAAAATAGAGACAGTTACAGTTTGTGTTTCCAGGGTTACTTTGGTTGCAATGGGGTCCGGAAAATGGCTTGTGACTTCATGATTTGGTGGTCGTCCGTGACACAGACTCCCGGAGCCAGTCGCCTGCCAGCTTCAACATGCACGAGTTCCCACAAATATTTTTTGTTCATTTGCGTTCATTTCCATATACATTTGTTTTGTTTTTTCCTGCCAATCCTATGTATAATGAACACATACACAATATTATGGCAGTAGAACATCCGCAATGTCCCAAGACTGTGTTATATGTGTCTCATATGTGTCTACATATATTGCTCATATATCTGATGTTTCATGTTCATTTATGTATATTTTCAACATATTTACACACTATACACTATCAAACACTATATACATTCACCATCAACACACTCAGAACTCTGCAATTGTGAGCTGCCACCCTTCTCTCACTCCTCTAACACCTAGCTTACTCCTTACACCTTACTCGCCAACGTTCCTCTCTGGAGTTCTAATTTCATCTTTTCCAGCTGGAACTGTCTCTCCTTGTCATCACGCTGTTGCTGCATCTGGAGCTCTAACTGGAACCTCTCCAAGCTCCTATTCCGGCTACTCCTGCTACTGCGGCTACTCCTGCTGCTCCTACTTGATCCCTGGGATCTCACTTCATCCTGCCCATCATCCTCCTTTCCACTTTCAGCTCCTTTCTGGGCTCCTTGTTCTGCTGCTTCATTTTTGGCTCTTAACTGCCTCAGGATCTCATCCTTCATCCCAGCTACTTTAGATGCTTTCAACCTGATGCCACATTTTTCTGCTATTTGTTTCAATTGATCCCTCGTGCAACCTTCCAAGTCCTCAGGCTTGCCTGACTCCACAAACGCTTGCACCTTATCCATCTTTGTCCTGTGAGTCTCCCCAAGAGAGAGAATATACACCTGCGGTCACACAGTTTATCTATTTCAGCAAGGGTGTACAAATCCACTCTTGGACAGGGTGTGGGTGTGTCAGTTCACTCTCCCGGACACAGGCCCCCAATTTATTATAGTTGGTGTTGGTTGGTGGTGTTGTCGCTGTCGATCCTTCTCTACGGACAACCCAACCCACAACTCGGTAGAGTGCTTATACCTCCCTAGGAGATCACCCTTGGCGCTTCTGGCTCTTGGAGAGGGGCTCAACGTCACACGTTTAGGGGATGCGGCTCCAACACTTAGCCTCGTTGTCACGTGCACATACCCACTCGAGCCGCTGTGACTCCCCACTCTCTCCTTAGGTGATATGATCTCCTCAATCCCCTTTTGACTTATTAGTATTACCTTCTACCCTGTCCACAGCAGTGGTTCTTGTTTCTTTCTCTCTCTCTCTCTTCTTCTGTACTATTTCATGGGAAGCCTCACTAGGACAAGGGCAAACACCAGCAAATTGGGATACATTTACTGGACAAAGCACATACACAATACATACACATATAATAATAATGAATCCGATACTCTATAATATTACAATCGGGTTGCACTCCAACACAACCAGAACTCTACCATCAGCTTATCAAGTGGTATCCTATCTCCTGGTTCACCACCTGATACTATCAACCTCCTCAAGTTGATCAAGTCTACATACACTGTTGCACCATCAACAAGAGAAATATATATATATATATATATATATATATATATATATATATATATATATATATATATATATATATATATATATATAAATGTGTACAATGAAAATCAGCATGTGAATGCAATAACATATATCGGCATAAATGTTCCTTGATACACCGCAATGATCAATTGATCACCCTATCAGTCCTAGAACGCATACAACTGCAGGTAACCCAGCCTACGCCTGCAACTCTAAACTTCAGTATAAAACACTCCTTGACATAAGAATGCAAACAATCACTCACCTCTCACTGCGTCTTGCACGCTAATGACAACCAAACACTATCAACTCCCTACAAGTAATCCACCAGAACTTCCCTTCCACTTCTGGAAGTTCACTACCCTGATATCTTCAGGTTCTTCCGGGCTTCACTACCAGGATCCTCTGCAGCTCCTCCAGGCTGCTATCATGAAGTTTCCTTGAGCAACTATGGTGCTCTACTACTTCTGCTAGGTTTCTCCACAGCTCTCTTGGCTGCTACACCATGAAGTTTCCTCGAGCAACTATGGTGCTTCACCACCTCTACAGAAGCACGTGACACTCCTCTTCACCGCTTCTCCTCACAGCTCGAGGTCCTCTGCTCCACTACCTTGGAGTCTCATCAGCTACTTCGTCTGTGCTGGCTTCGAAGTTCTCAGCAACTTCTTCACCAAAGACAAACCTGCAACCCATCGACACTCCAATAAAAATGTTTCCCCTTTAACACATAAACAAAAAGAATCACACAATATGTTTGCCTCAAATCTCTATCTGTCCTCTACATACAGTGAGAGTGGACTCCCCCGTTTTGGGCGGGTCCATACTCCACCTCGCCCGGCGGCGGTCCTCACTCACTCCGCCTCACTCACTCAGGGAGGGTCCTTCGCCGTCTGGAGCTCTCAGTCACCTGCCAGCTCTCAGAGGGGACGGACGTCGCTCCGTGTTCCTCCCTCTTCACTCTCTTATTTTAGGCTTTCTGCCTTATTAAAACATGTCTAACTTATAAATAAACATTGCTACTGTCGCTGGGCACACGACCAACTACAAGCAATCACTATGAACTGGCGTATACTGGGCTTACCACAGATCGTCTGGTCGAGGGCGCTATCCCTCTGACAGAGATTGGTCAAGGCGCTTCCACGGCACACAATAATGCCTCTGGGCGGTTTAAAACTCTCCCCTTCGACCAGGACTTGAGACCACAATGTTCCCAGCTCAGTTCCACAGCTGGCACGTCTGCACACTTCTCTTCTCTTCGAGATATATCACTAGGGGTTCCCTTCTGACGGGAGCTCAACGGAGCGCGGCTTTCCCCTGCGATGTCTGGCACTCATGTGAGGTCAAAGCCCCTCCAGAATCGAGCCTCACGCCTCCAGCAAAATATCCACATCTCCTAGCCAGTCATTTATCTGTTTTCTTCTTCATTGCCCATAATCTTAAATTGTTATATATATCCAAGCAACTTTTTTACATATGGGTTATTACCTCAATATTTGCTAGACCTTCTAATCAGGTCAGGCTTGCTGAATAACTCTCAAGGAGGGAGACTCGTTTCTCCTGCAGGCTGAGATCATAACAATATGTATATATATATATATATATATATATATATATATATATATATATATATATATATATATATATATATATATATATATATATATATATATATATATATATATATATATAAATATATATATATATATATATATATATATATATATATATATATATATATATATATATATATATATATATATATATATATTATTAAATATGACCGAAAAAGTAAGATTAATAATTCTAACACGAATTTTCTCAATCTTTCGTACATTTCTTTTCACTGTTGGAGGTAATTCAAAAATCAATTCTCCAAAATTCATTTTTATTTCTATTCTGACGTGACACGAGCGCGTTTCGTAAAACTTATTACATTTTCAAAGACTTTAGTTTACAAATACACAACTGAATAGAACTTACACATCTTCGATTTTGTTTATATCTACATTTGAGTGAGGTGGATGGGGTGAGGTGGCATTAATAGGGTATTAATTTCATCAACACAAGACAGAACAAGAGGTGGCATTAATAGGGTATTAATTTCATCAACACAAGACAGAACACGAAACAATGGGTATTGAAATGGAAGTGATTGTAGAAAGCCTATTGGTCCATATTTCTTGATGCTTCTATATTGGAGCGGAGTCTTGAGGTGGGTAGAATATAGTTGTGCATTAATTGGCTGTTGATTGCTGGTGTTGACTTCTTAATGTGTAGTGCCTCGCAAACGTCAAGCCGCCTGCTATCGCTGTATCTATCGATGATTTCTGTGTTGTTTACTAGGATTTCTCTGGCGATGGTTTGGTTGTGGGAAGAGATTATATGTTCCTTAATGAAGCCCTGTTGTTTATGCATCGTTAAACGCCTAGAAAGAGATGTTGTTGTCTTGCCTATATACTGGGTTTTTTGGAGCTTACAGTCCCCAAGTGGGCATTTGAAGGCATAGACGACGTTGGTCTCTTTTAAAGCGTTCTGCTTTGTGTCTGGAGAGTTTCTCATGAATAGGCTGGCCGTTTTCTTTCCGTTGGCCCGGAAAGTAGAGTTGGAAATTCTGTTGGACGACATATTCGACCTCGAGACACAAAAGAAGGTCACTACCAAAGATACCTTACAAGCAGAACTTATTGCAGAAGGAGGAAAGAATCAAGGCAATTACAGAAGCACCATACTGTCCCCCGAGCTCAAAGCGGCAGCTAAAAGCCTTCGTGAGAACAAGGAGATAGTTGTCAGGAGAGGTGACAAGTCGCCAATATATGTCATTCTTAAAAAAGACGAATATCTGGCGAAAATGAACCACATACTCTCTGACCAAACTAAGTTACAAATGGTAACGAAGGACACTACAGCCGAATTGAAAGCAAAGGTCAACAAACTGATCGAAACTGTGAACGCCAAGAAATCCGGACTCCACCTGCCAAAGATCATTGGGGAATATAAACCTGGATATGCGCATGGAAATGTCAAGACACACAAGCCTGGAAACCCACTTCGGCCAATCATTAGCCAGATACCCACACCCACGTACAGACTGGCGAAGCGACTCAACCGCCTGCTGACTCCTTATGTTCCTTGCGCCTTCAGCCTGAAGTCTCCAAAGGAATTTGTTGACTTACTGCGGGGCACACGGGCCACAGGGATAAGAGCCTCGTTGGACGTAGAATCGCTGTTTACCAACGTACCTGTGGACGAGACAATCGGGATGATAGCCGACAGAGTGTGTCGTGATCCAGCCTGTACTCCTCTTGACATACCCGAAAATATTCTAAGGAAACTACTCCAAGCTTGTATTAAAGAGGCACCCTTCTTGAGCCCGGATGGGCACATGTATAAGCAAGTAGATGGGGTCGCCATGGGTTCTCCCCTAGGTGTCCTGTTTGCAAACTTCTACATGGGTACCATCGAGCAAAAAGTCTTAGTCGACATGAACTTGAAACCGGCCATATAATGCAGGTATGTTGACGACATTTTTACACAGGTACCTGATGTCAGACATCTGCAGGAGCTGAAGGAGGCATTTGAGCAGAGTTCCATGCTGCGTTTCACTTACGAGATGGAAAAGGATGGGAAGCTGCCCTTTCTAGATGTAACAGTCATGGAAAAGAGCGGAGGTTTCCACACTGCAGTCTACACTAAGGAAACGAACATAGGAATGTGCCTAAATGCCAACAGCGACTGCCCAGACAGGTGCAAGAGGAGTGTTGTTAACGCATATGTCGACCGTGCTCTAAGCCACAGCTCAGAATGGAAGCAAGTCGACGAAGAACTCTGTAGGGTAAGGCAGGTCCTAGTCAACAACGGCTTCTCCAATTGTTTCGTCGAAGACATCATAAGAAGGAAAGTGAAACGCCATGCAACCTCTAAAGAGACAACTAACACAACACCTATACCCCCTATTAGACTATTTTACAGGAACTTCTTTTCCACAGCTCATAAAACAGAGGAAAGGGTCCTGAAAGATATTGTTAATAGAAACGTTATCCCTACAGACAAAAATCAGAGGATACAACTGACGATTTACTATAAAACCAGAAAAACAGCCAGCCTACTCATGAGAAACTCTCCAGACACAAAGCAGAACGCTTTAAAAGAGACCAACGTCGTCTATGCCTTCAAATGCCCACTTGGGGACTGTAAGCTCCAAAAAACCCAGTATATAGGCAAGACAACAACATCTCTTTCTAGGCGTTTAACGATGTATAAACAACAGGGCTCCATTAAGGAACATATAATCTCTTCCCACAAACAAACCATCGCCAGAGAAATCCTAGTAAACAACACAGAAATCATCAATAGATACAGCGATAGCAGGCGGCTTGACGTTTGCGAGGCACTACACATTAAGAAGTCAACACCAGCAATCAACAGCCAATTATTGCACAACTATATTCTACCCACCTCAAGACTCCGCTCCAATATAGAAGCGTCAAGAAATATGGACCAATAGGCTTTCTACAATCACTTCCATTTCAATACCCATTGTTTCGTGTTCGGTCTTGTGTTGATGAAATTAATACCCTATTAATGCCACCTCACCCCATCCACCTCACTCAAATGTAGATATAAACAAAATCGAAGATGTGTAAGTTCTATTCAGTTGTGTATTTGTAAACTAAAGTCTTTGAAAATGTAATAAGTTTTACGAAACGCGCTCGTGTCGCATCAGATTAGAAATAAAAATGAATTTTGGAGAATTGATTTTTGAATTACCTCCAACAGTGAAAAGAAATGTACGAAAGATTGAGAAAATTCGTGTTAGAATTATTAATCTTACTTTTTCGGTCATATTTAATAATATATGTCTACAGGAAAGACTGCTACCAAAATATACTAATATATATATATATATATATATATATATATATATATATATATATATATATATATATATATATATATATATATATATATATATATATATATATATATATTTATATATATATATATAGATTTATATATATATATATATATATATTATTAAATATGACCGAAAAAGTAAGATTAATAATTCTAACACGAATTTTCTCAATATTTCGTACATTACGCTTCACTGTTGGAGGTAAATCAAAAATCAATTCTCCAAAATTCATTTTTATTTCTAGTCTGACGAGACACGGGCGCGTTTCATAAAACTTATTACATTTTCAAAGACTTTAGTTCACAAATACACAACTGAATAGAACTTACGTATCTCCGATTTTATATCTACATTTGAGTGAGGTGGAAGGGGTGATGTGGCATTAACACAAGACAGAACAAAATGTGGTATTAATAGGGTATTAATTTCATCAACACAAGACAGAACAAGGGTATTAATAGGGTATTAATTTCATCAACACAAGACAGAACACGAAACAATGGATATTGAATAGAAGTGTTTGTAGAAAGCCTATTGGTCCATATTTCTTGATGCTTCTATATTGGAGCGGAGTCTTGAGGTGGGTAGAATATAGTTGTGCAATAATTGGCTGTTGATTGCTGGTGTTGACTTCTTAATGTGTAGTGCCTCGCAAACGTCAAGCCGCCTGCTATCGCTGTATCTATTGATGATTTCTGTGTTGTTTACTAGGATTTCTCTGGCGATGGTTTGGTTGTGGGAAGAGATTATATGTTCCTTAATGGAGCCCTGTTGCTTATGCATCGTTAAACGCCTAGAAAGAGATGTTGTTGTCTTGCCTATATACTGGGTTTTTTGGAGCTTACAGTCCCCAAGTGGGCATTTGAAGGCATAGACGACGTTAGTCTCTTTTAAAGCGTTCTGTTTTGTGTCTGGAGAGTTTCTCATGAGTAGGCTGGCCGTTTTTCTGGTTTTATAGTAAATCGTCAGTTGTATCCTCTGATTTTTGTCTGTAGGGATAACGTTTCTATTAACAATATCTTTCAGGACCCTTTCCTCCGTTTTATGAGCTGTGGAAAAGAAGATCCTGTAAAAGAGTCTAATAGGGGGTATAGGTGTTGTGTTAGTTGTCTCTTCAGAGGTTGCATGGCTTTTCACTTTCCTTCTTATGATGTCTTCGACGAAACCATTGGAGAAGCCGTTATTGACTAGGACCTGCCTTACCCTACAGAGTTCTTCGTCGACTTGCTTCCATTCTGAGCTGTGGCTGGGAGCACGGTCGACATATGCGTTAACAACACTCCTCTTGTACCTGTCTGGGCAGTCGCTGTTGGCATTTAGGCACATTCCTATGTTTGTTTCATTAGTGTAGACTGCAGTGTGGAAACCTCCGCCCTTTTCCATGACTGTTACATTTAGAAAGGGCAGCTTCCCATCCTTTTCCATCTCGTAAGAGAAACGCAGCACGGAACTCTGCTCAAATGCCTCCTTCAGCTCCTGCAGATGTCTGACATCAGGTACCTGTGTAAAAATGTCGTCAGCATACCTGCAGTATATGGCCGGTTTCAAGTTCATGTCGACTAAGACTTTTTGCTCGATGGTACCCATGTAAAAGTTTGCAAACAGAACACCTAGGGGAGAACCCATGGCGACCCCATCTACTTGCTTATACATGTGCCCATCCGGGCTCAAGAAGGGTGCCTCTTTAGTAAGAGCTTGGAGTAGTTTCCTCAGAATATTTTCTGGTATGTCAAGAGGAGTACTGGCTGGATCACGATACACTCTGTCGGCTATCATTCCGATTGTCTCGTCCACAGGTACGTTGGTAAACAGCGATTCTACGTCCAACGAGGCTCTTATCCCTGTGGCCCGTGTGCCCCGCAGTAAGTCAACAAATTCCTTTGGAGACTTCAGGCTGAAGGCGCAAGGAACATAAGGAGTCAGCAGGCCGTTGAGTCGCTTCGCCAGTCTGTACGTGGGTGTGGGTATCTGGCTAATGATTGGCCGAAGTGGGTTTCCAGGCTTGTGCGTCTTGACATTTCCATACGCATATCCAGGTTTATATTCCGCATATATTATGGAATATAAACCTGGATATGTGTATGGAAATGTCAAGACGCACAAGCCTGGAAACCCACTTCGGCCAATCATTAGCCAGATACCCACACCCACGTACAGACTGGCGAAGCGACTCAACGGCCTGCTGACTCCTTATGCTCCTTGCGCCTTCAGCCTGAAGTCTCCAAAGGAATTTGTTGACTTACTGCGGGGCACACGGGCCACAGGGATAAGAGCCTCGTTGGACGTAGAATCGCTGTTTACCAACGTACCTGTGGACGAGACAATCGGAATGATAGCCGACAGAGTGTATCGTGATCCAGCCTGTACTCCTCTTGACATACCAGAAAATATTCTGAGGAAACTACTCCAAGCTTGTACTAAAGAGGCACCCTTCTTGAGCCCGGATGGGCACATGTATAAGCAAGTAGATGGGGTCGCCATGGGTTCTCCCCTAGGTGTCCTGTTTGCAAACTTCTACATGGGTACCATCGAGCAAAAAGTCTTAGTCGACATGAACTTGAAACCGGCCATATACTGCAGGTATGTTGACGACATTTTTACACAGGTACCTGATGTCAGACATCTGCAGGAGCTGAAGGAGGCATTTGAGCAGAGTTCCGTGCTGCGTTTCACTTACGAGATGGAGAAGGATGGGAAGCTGCCCTTTCTAGATGTAACAGTCATGGAAAAGGGCGGAGGTTTCCACACTGCAGTCTACACTAAGGAAACAAACATAGGAATGTGCCTAAATGCCAACAGCGACTGCCCAGACAGGTACAAGAGGAGTGTTGTTAACGCATATGTCGACCGTGCTCCCAGCCACAGCTCAGAATGGAAGCAAGTCGACGAAGAACTCTGTAGGGTAAGGCAGGTCCTAGTCAATAACGGCTTCTCCAATGGTTTCGTCGAAGACATCATAAGAAGGAAAGTGAAAAGCCATGCAACCTCTGAAGAGACAACTAACACAACACCTATACCCCCTATTAGACTATTTTACAGGAACTTCTTTTCCACAGCTCATAAAACGGAGGAAAGGGTCCTGAAAGATATTGTTAATAGAAACGTTATCCCTACAGACAAAAATCAGAGGATACAACTGACGATTTACTATAAAACCAGAAAAACGGCCAGCCTACTCATGAGAAACTCTCCAGACACAAAACAGAACGCTTTAAAAGAGACTAACGTCGTCTATGCCTTCAAATGCCCACTTGGGGACTGTAAGCTCCAAAAAAACCAGTATATAGGCAAGACAACAACATCTCTTTCTAGGCGTTTAACGATGCATAAGCAACAGGGCTCCATTAAGGAACATATAATCTCTCCCCACAACCAAACCATCGCCAGAGAAATCCTAGTAAACAACACAGAAATCATCGATAGATACAGCGATAGCAGGCGGCTTGACGTTTGCAAGGCACTACACATCAAGAAGTCAACACCAGCAATCAACAGCCAATTATTGCACAACTATATTCTACCCACCTCAAGACTCCGCTCCAATATAGAAGCATCAAGAAATATGGACCAATAGGCTTTCTACAAACACTTCTATTCAATATCCATTGTTTCGTGTTCTGTCTTGTGTTGATGAAATTAATACCCTATTAATACCCTTGTTCTGTCTTGTGTTGATGAAATTAATACCCTATTAATACCACATTTTGTTCTGTCTTGTGTTAATGCCACATCACCCCTTCCACCTCACTCAAATGTAGATATAAAATCGGAGATCCGTAAGTTCTATTCAGTTGTGTATTTGTGAACTAAAGTCTTTGAAAATGTAATAAGTTTTACGAAACGCGCCCGTGTCACATCAGACTAGAAATAAAAATGAATTTTGGAGAATTGATTTTTGATTTACCTCCAACAGTGAAGCGTAATGTACGAAAGATTGAGAAAATTCGTGTTAGAATTATTAATCTTACTTTTTCGGTCATATTTAATAATATATGTCTACAGGAAAGACTGCTACCAAAATATACTAATATATATATATATATATATATATATATATATATATATATATATATATATATATATATATATATATATATATATGTCGTACCTAGTAGCCAGAACTCACTTCTCAGCCTACTATGCAAGGCCCGATTTGCCTAATAAGCTAAGTTTTCATGAATTAATGGTTTTTCGACTACCTAACCTACCTAACCTAACCTAACCTAACTTTTTCGGCCACCTAACCTAACCTAACCTATAAAGATAGGTTAGGTTAGGTTAGGTAGGGTTGGTTAGGTTCGGTCATATATCTACGTTAATTTTAACTCCAATAAAAAAAAAATTACCTCATACATAATGAAATGTGTAGCTTTATCATTTCATAAGAAAAAAATTAGAGAAAATATATTAATTCATGAAAACTTTGCTTATTAGGCAAATCGGGCCTTGCATAGTAGGCTGAGAAATGAGTTCTGGCTATTAGGTACGACATATATATATATATATATATATATATATATATATATATGTCGTACCTAGTAGCCAGAACGCACTTCTCAGCCTACTATGCAAGGCCCAATTTGCTTAATAAGCCAAGTTTTCATGAATTAATTGTTTTTCGACTACCTAACCTACCTAACCTAACCTAACCTAACTTTTTCGGCTACCTAACCAAACCTAACCTATAAAGATAGGTTAGGTTAGGTTAGGTAGGGTTGGTTAGGTTCCGTCATATATCTACTTTAATTTTAACTCCAATAAAAAAAAATTGACCTCATACATAATGAAATGGGTAGCTTTATCATTTCATAAGAAAAAAATTAGAAAAAATATATTAATTCAGGAAAACTTGGCTTATTAGGCAAATCGGGCCTTGAATAGTAGGCCAAAAAGTGAGTTCTGGCTACTAGGTACGACATATATATATATATATATATATATATATATATATATATATATATATATATATATATATATATATATATGTCGTACCTAGTAGCCAGAACGCACTTCTCAGCCTACTATGCAATGCCCGATTTGCCTAATAAGCCAAGTTTTCCTGAACTAATATATTTTCTCTAATTTTTTTCTTATGAAATGATAAAGCTACCCATTTCATTATGTATGAGGTCAATTTTTTTTTATTGGAGTTAAAATTAACATATATATATGACCGAACCTAACTAACCCTACCTAACCTAACCTAACCTATCTTTATAGGTTAGGTTAGGTTAGGTAGTCGAAAAAGTTAGGTTAGGTTAGGTTAGGTAGGTTAGGTAGTCGAAAAACAATTAATTCTTGAAAACTTGGCTTATTAGGCAAATCGGGCCTTGCATAGTAGGCTGAGAAGTGAGTTCTGGTTACTAGGTACGACATATATATATATATATATATATATATATATATATATATATATATATATATATATATATATATATATATATATATATATATATATATATATATATATATATATATATATATATATATATGTCGTACCTAGTAGCCAGAACGCACTTCTCAGCCTACTATGCAAGGCCTGATTTGCCTAATAAGCCAAGTTTTCCTGAATTAATATATTTTCTCTAAATTTTTTCTTTTGAAATGATAAAGCTACCCATTTCATTATGTATGAGGTCAATTTTTTTTCATTGGAGTTAAAATTAACGTAAATATATGACCGAACCTAACCAACCCTACCTAACCTAACCTAACCTATCTCTATAGGTTAGGTTGGGTTATGTAGCCGAAAAAGTTAGGTTAGGTTAGGTTAGGTAGGTTAGGTAGTCGAAAAACAATTAATTCATGAAAACTTGGCTTATTAGGCAATTCGGGCCTTGCATAGTAGGCTGAAAAGTGCGTTCTGGCTACTAGGTACGACATATATATATATATATATATATATATATATATATATATATATATATATATATGTCGTACCTAGTAGCCAGAACGCACTTCTCAGCCTACTATTCAAGGCCCGATTTGCCTAATAAGCCAAGTTTTCATGAATTAATTGTTTTTCGGCAACCTAACCTACCTAACCTAACTTAACCTAACTTTTTCCGCTACCTAACCTAACCTATAAAGATAGGTTAGGTTAGGTAGGGTTGGTTAGGTTCGGTCATATATCTACGTTAATTTTAACTCTAATAAAAAAAAATTGACCTCATACATAATGAAATGGTTAGGTTTATCATTACATAAGAAAAAAATTAGAGAAAATATAATATTTCATGAAAACTTGGCTTATTAGGCAAATCGGGCCTTGAATAGTAGGCTGAGAAGTGCGTTCTGGCTACTAGGTACGACATATATATATATATATATATATATATATATATATATATATATATATATATATATATATATAAATATATATATATGTATATATATATATATATATATATATATATATATATATATATATATATGTATATATATATATATATATATATATATATATATATATATATATATATATGTCGTACCTAGTAGCCAGAACTCACTTCTCAGCCTACTATTCAAGGCCCGATTTGCCTAATAAGCCAAGTTTTCCTGAATTAATATATTTACTATAATTTTTTTCTTATAAAATGATAAAGCTACCCTTTTCACTATGTATGAGGTCAATTTTTTTTTATTGGAGTTAAAATTAACGTAGATATATGACCGAACCTAACCAACCCTACCTAACCTAACCTAACCTATATTTATAGGTAAGGTTAGGTTAGGTAGCCAAAAAAAGCTAGGTTAGGTTAGATTAGATAGGTTAGGTAGACGAAAAAACATTAATTCATGAAAACTTGGCTTATTAGGCAAATCGGGCCTTGAATAGTAGGCTGAGAAGTGCGTTCTGGCTATTAGGTACGACATATATATATATATGTATATATATATATATGTATATATATATATATATATATTTATATATATATATATATATATATATATATATATATGTATATATATATATATATATGTATATATATATATATATTTATATATATATATATATATATATATATATATATATATATATATATATATATATATATATATATATATTGTGACGGGAAAGTGTTGGAGTATAGATGTTCGGCAGTCCTCCAATGGCAGGTGTCAATGCCTGGTCACACTTACAAAAAAAAGATAGACTGCTTGCCTGTTGTCTGTGGTATGTTAGAGGGAGGAACCCATAAAACACAAAGTATGAACAATGAAACTTTAATATATTTACTTTAAACATAAATAAAAATAAAGACAAATCTCGGGTAAATGACTGGTGTAATTAAATGACAAAGATAAATGCAAAAACACAATAGATTAAATATAATGGTGAAATTTTGCTGAGAATATTGGCTTTAGCTGAGACCTCCCTTAGTATACGAATGTCAGAGAGCTTAGTATGCCAGAGAGAGATGTCAACTCTAAGAGCACAAAGAATATTCTGAAGTTGATGGCTGCTTCAGGCTCAGACGTCGACTCAGGTAGATGGCGCAGAGGTGCAGGGTGCAGGTGCGCGGTCGGCGAGTCACCAATCAGGAGCAGGCAGGCTGGGATGGGTAGTTTGGTGGTTGACGACGAGCCGGCGTGGAGGGTGTGTGGAGTAGGGAGGTTTTTGGGTACGTTTTGCATCCTGGTCAAAACGTTTTGTGCTACTGGTGACGTATCTTAAATGTAGCATCTTATACATGTAGAATTGACGTAACTTTAGGTAGGGAAGAGCAGGCTCAATTTCTCTTGAAAGAGATTATCATCACATCTCTCTCCCGAAGCCTGCGGTTCCGAGTGAAGTTATGTCTTCAGGAGGTAGAGTGATAGGTGGAGCTGCCTCTACCTCATAGACTCTGGAGAGTGCGTCTGCTATGATGTTGTCAGACCCCTTGATGTAGAGATCTCCAGGTTGAAATTCTGCAGGTATCAAGCCCATCGTAGAAGCCGTCGATTGTTGAATTAGGCTTGCTGCAGGAAGCGTAGGGGATTGGTGTCCGAGTAGATGGTAGACCGAGCACTTTTCAGGTTTGGTTCGAAGTGCTGCAAGTTCAGGACGATGAGTAGCTCCCTTTCGATCGTGTTGTAGTTCCTTGTAGCTGTAGTAGCTAACAGGTAGAATCTCCTCGCCTCGTTGTTGCATCAGGTCACCCCCGATGCCGGTACCACTGGCGTCGACTTGGAGGATGAAAGGCTTCGTGATATCTGGCGAGGCGAGAATAGGATTAGAACATGGTAAAGGAGCACTATTATAGTCCTGTAAAATGGGATGAAGATCAGGTAGGATTTCTGATTTGGAAAGCACCGACTCAATGTTAATGCTTTTGGGAGAAGCAGGGAAGTTTTCACTGTGGAGGTATGGACCTTTAACTGTGGAGACTGATTCCAAGACCGTGGGGGGAATACCTTGATACTGCTTCAGGAGGTTGACGTGGCACAGCTGGGTCTTCCGCCGCTTATCTGGAGTCTCAAGAACGTAGTTGTTGTTGTTTCTGCACTCCTTAATGCGGTAGGGTCCTGAAAACTTGCTTTGCAATGGAGAACCTGGGATAGGAAAATATGCCAACACGAAGCTCCTGGTTTAAATTTCCTTAATTTGCTGCTTTGGTCAAAATGAGTTTTCATCCTCTCCTGTGCTTTCAATAGATTGTCATTAGCAAATTTACGTACTCTCTCTAGAATGAGTTTTAAGTTTTGAAGAAACTGAGGCACATTCTGGGGGTCACTGAAGGTGGCATTACGATAGAGAGTCCTTGAAAGCTTTGAGAGGAGTACGGCACTTACGTCCGTAGAGCATCTCATAAGGAGATACTCCTAGAGACTCATTGGGGAGACTTCTGAAAATACACATAATGAGATCAAGTTGTTTATCCCAGTCCTTCAAGGTGTCATTGCAGAATTTCTTTAGGAGTGCTTTAATAGTCTGATGACTACGTTCAAGAGAACCCTGTGAAGCAGGATGATAGGGGCTGGACAGTACCTGTGTATACATGTTGAACTCCTCCAGTGTCTTCTTGAAAGTTGGTGCCACAGTCGCTTTGCACCTCTCTTGGAAATCCATACTGGGTGAAGATCTTCAAGAGGTGTTTCACCACAGTAGCAGCCGTAATGTTCTTTACTGGAACTGCTATGGTGAACCTGGTGGTAGGACACATGATAGTTAATATATATCCGTTGCCAGAACTGGTCCGGGGTAAAGGACCAACACAGTCTATGATGAGTCTGTGAAAAGGTTCCGCAGGCACCTGGATGGGTTTTAGTGGAGCCTGGGGAATAGAGATGTTAGGTTTACCTGCCTTCTGACATGTATGACACTGTTTTACGTATTTTTTAACGTCTTTTACCATACCTGGCCAGTAGTAGTCTTGTCTGATTCCGTGGTAGGTTTTGTTGAAACCATAGTGAGAGAGAGCTCCGTGGGCCAGGTGTAGAATATCGGGCCGTATGCTGGTGGGAATCACTAGTTGTTCGACATTGGCCCAATCGTCATCCTCCTTCAGCTTGCTGGGTCTGTATCTGCGGTAGAGCAACTGATTTTCTAGGAAGAACCCAGGGATACTGTCAGGTTGAGTCTCAGCCTGGAAGAATAATGGTGTTAATGATTGATCTTCCCTCTGTAACTAACGGAACTCCAACTTGGTAAGATTTGGAGGTAGATTCTGAGGGTCTTGAGAGACAGCGGTAGCAGTAGAATCAGCTGGTTGGGGTCGTGCAGCTTGTGCACGGGTGGTCACCAAAGCTGGAAGAGAAACTTGATCACTTTCTTGGACCTCTGCTGTAACACATTCAAAGATGGGATTATCCATTACAGAATTACACACCTGGGGTTTGTCCGTGATGATCAGGTTGGGCGGTTGCAGATCTTCTGCCAAGTCGTTGCCCAGGAGAAGTTGCACTCTAGGCATGGGAAAAGGCTTTTCCCTGATGGCGTCTTGGACTTCATTGGACACGAAGGGACAATCCAGGTGGACTCTGGCGAGAGGATATGGAGTGGTAGCAGTGAGGTCAGTGATAAGGACGGTTTCCCCGGTGTAGGTGACGTTAGGCTCAGCCGATTTCATTATGATGGACTGATGAGCCGCTGTATCCCTCAAGATCTTCAATTCGAAACGTCCCTCCGAATCTGTACCGTTGGTAGAGACAGTTCCAGGATACAGGTGTTTACTGAAGAGAGAAAGATCATTAACATGAACACCAACATTCATCACAGGCTTACCGGACTTAGGAGGAGTCTGTTTGGGTTTAGTAGATTCATTGCTCTTGTATTGAGCCTTCACACATCTATCTATGGTATGTCCATAGAGTTTGCAATACTTACAATACAATTGTGAGCTCGCTTCCTCTGTACTCACTTTATCGTAACTGTACCAAAACTTCTTACTGGGAGGTGGTGATGGTGTCAGCCGGTGGATGAGGCTGTAGGTGTCAGCCGACTTCGCACATTTGATGTAGTCGGTTTCTTCTTCATCTGCTAAATATAAACGGACGGAAGGGGGAACACGTCTCAAGAATTCCTCAACTAGCATGAGGTTGATGAGTTTTGCAAATGTAGAGACATGTGCTGCTTCCAGCCATTTCATAAAATATCTTTTCTTGGTATTGGCAAATTCTAGAAAGGTGGTGGTACTTGCCTTAAGATGATCACGGAATTTTCGTCTGTAGCTTTCGGTGGAAAGAAGGGAGGCATCCAAAACTGCTTGCTTCAAGGTCTGGTAGTCATTCCCAGACGGTAAGGTACTGAGAGTAACTGCAGCTCTACCTGCAAGATGCACTCTGAGAAGGGTAGACCATTGGTCAGCAGGCCAGCTAAGTTGATTAGCTAGGGTCTCAAAGGTGGTAAAAAAGACATCAATCTCTGTCTCAACGAATGGTGGCATTAACTTACTTGCATGGGAGATATTGAAACTTACTGGAAGACTGGCGGTAGCTTTCTGGCGTTGAGTGAGGTGTGTACTTTCCAACGTGAGTTCTTGTTGACGACATTCTATAGCCATTGCCGCTTGCTGTTTGTCATGCTCGCGTTGTATCTCCAGGTGGCGTTGTTTTGCTTCAAGCTGTACTCGCTCTCTGAATAGGGTCATCTCACGTTCTTGCTCTTCTTTCCTCATTGCAGCTTCTCTTTCCCTCAGTTGTAGAGCTTCTTTCGCCAGGGCAGCCTCTCTTTCTTGTTCTTCTTTCCTCAAGGTGGCCTCTTGTTCTTGTTCTTCTTTCCTGATTGCAGCTTCCTCTTTCCTCTGCTCCCTTTCGAGCTTGGCGAGTTCAAGTTTGAGTTTCATAGTTGCCAAATCAGGTTTATCTGCAATAGAATAAGTTTTGTGAGTTTCAGAGTCAATTGTCCCTTCATCTAAGAGGTGATCCATGATTAAGTTATATAATTCATTTTTGTTGGCTCCATGGGGAACATCTAGTTGATACTTGTGTACAAGAGTTTGTAATTCAGTCCTCTTGGCACGACGTAATGTCCCTATTTCACCTGCTGGATCGTTACGGAAAGCTTGGAGACGAAACATGGTGAAAGATAACAAATAAATGTACAACGAATATTGTTGTGATATGGTAAATGTCAGAAACAGGATAACGTGGCAACTGGTAACTATCCTGTGGAATTTTAATCTTTAACAATTAACGTTAATTATAGGATGGTAAATGATTAGTCAATCAAAGTCGCAGGAAATCTTGTACCTGGTACTCAATGTAAGAGAACAAGGGCAAGAAAATCCTACTAAATAAATGAAACTGAGTTTCTAAAACAAATGAAACATTTAATTGCTCCAAAAGTGAATTAGGTAGTCCAAGAATGTAGGCATACCTTGCCGAGTCTATAGAACATAAGCAAGGGTTTCCCACTAAATGAATATGATACTTACAGAATTAGCGAACTTTGTGCTCTGTAAAAAGAAAGCTAATTCCCTACCTAAGTAAATATCATCATCTCTGACCGACGTGTAGGGGTGCGAGTGTCAACTAGTGACGAGAACTGCTGCTGAGGTCCCAACTCAGCAACGTAGTCCGTGCTAGAGGAACTATGGCCCTCTTATCCTCCTTCGGTCGGATTGCAGAAGATAGGGTGCTTTAACCCGAAGACAAACCAAAGTACCAGGATACCACAATGATGATCTGCCGATAATATGAGAAATATCCTAGGGACAAAAGGTGGTAAACACGAGTAATAACACAGAAGGAGAGATAACCAATTAAGAGAATGACTGAGGCCTACAGTCACCACGTAATCCAAAGTTATCCCACACTCACCATATGCTACTCTCGGAATGCACAATACACACAGCACCATATAAATATGAAAATTAATGATAATATTGAAAAGCAACTTTAGCAAAGCGAAGTACGCTTACTACAAATTGACGTTCTGGTACTAGTACCTGAGTAAAGCTCACGGACAGGCCCCCGTTAAATGTGACGGGAAAGTGTTGGAGTATAGATGTTCGGCAGTCCTCCAATGGCAGGTGTCAATGCCTGGTGACACTTACAAAAAAAAGATAGACTGTTTGCCTGTTGTCTGTGGTAAGTTAGAGGGAGGAACACGTAAAACACAAAGTATGAACAATGAAACTTTAACATATTTACTTTAAACATAAATAAAAATAAAGACAAATCTCGGGTAAATGACTTGTGTAATTTAATGACAAAGATAAATGCAAAAACACAATAGATTAAATATAATGGTGAAATTTTGCTGAGAATATTGGCTTTAGCTGAGACCTCCCTTAGTATACGAAAGCCAGAGAGCTTAGTATGCCAGAGAGAGATGTCAACTCTAAGAACATAAAGAATATTCTGAAGTTGATGGCTGCTTCAGGCTCAGACGTCGACTCAGGTAGATGGCGCTGAGGTGTAGGGTGCAGGTGCGCAATCGGCGAGTCACCAATCAGGAGCAGGCAGGCTGGGATGGGTAGTTTGCTGGTTGACGACGAGCCAGCATGGAGGGTGTGTGGAGTAGGGGGTTCTTGGGTACGTTTTGCCTCCTGGTCAAAACGTTTTGTGTTACTGGTGACGTATCTTGAATGTAGCAACTTATACTTGTAGAATTGACGTAACTTTAGGTACGGAAGAGCAGTCTCAATTTCTCTTGAAAGAGATTATCGTCACAATATATATATATATATATGAATGAAAACTCACACCCCAGAAGTGACTCGAACCCATACTCCCAGAAGCAACGCAACTGGTAACTACAGGGCGCCTTAATCCGCTTGACCATCACGGCCGTCAAAAGGAAGTGATAGCCGAGGCTATTTGAGCCACTTCCCCGACGGCAACTCGGATGGTAATCTTGGGCATAGCATTTCACCAAATCACCTCATTCTTTGGGGCACACGTGAGGAACACAAATGCGAACAAGCCTGAATGGTCCCCAGGACTATATGCGAATGAAAACTCACACCCCAGAAGTGACTCGAACCCATACTCCCAGAAGCAACGCAACTGGTAACTACAGGGCGCCTTAATCCGCTTGACCATCACGGCCGTCAAAAGGAAGTGATAGCCGAGGCTATTTGAGCCACTTCCCCGACGGCAACTCGGATGGTAATCTTGGGCATAGCATTTCACCAAATCACCTCATTCTTTGGGGCACACGTGAGGAACACAAATGCGAACAAGCCTGAATGGTCCCCAGGACTATATGCGAATGAAAACTCACACCCCAGAAGTGACTCGAACCCATACTCCCAGAAGCAACGCAACTGGTAACTACAGGGCGCCTTAATCCGCTTGACCATCACGGCCGTCAAAAGGAAGTGATAGCCGAGGCTATTTGAGCCACTTCCCCGACGGCAACTCGGATGGTAATCTTGGGCATAGCATTTCACCAAATCACCTCATTCTTTGGGGCACACGTGAGGAACACAAATGCGAACAAGCCTGAATGGTCCCCAGGACTATATGCGAATGAAAACTCACACCCCAGAAGTGACTCGAACCCATACTCCCAGAAGCAACGCAACTGGTAACTACAGGGCGCCTTAATCCGCTTGACCATCACGGCCGTCAAAAGGAAGTGATAGCCGAGGCTATTTGAGCCACTTCCCCGACGGCAACTCGGATGGTAATCTTGGGCATAGCATTTCACCAAATCACCTCATTCTTTGGGGCACACGTGAGGAACACAAATGCGAACAAGCCTGAATGGTCCCCAGGACTATATGCGAATGAAAACTCACACCCCAGAAGTGACTCGAACCCATACTCCCAGAAGCAACGCAACTGGTAACTACAGGGCGCCTTAATCCGCTTGACCATCACGGCCGTCAAAAGGAAGTGATAGCCGAGGCTATTTGAGCCACTTCCCCGACGGCAACTCGGATGGTAATCTTGGGCATAGCATTTCAAAGGCGCCATAGCATTTGATTAAGGCGCCCTGTAGTTACCAGTTGCGTTGCTTCTGGGAGTATGGGTTCGAGTCACTTCTGGGGTGTGAGTTTTCATTCGCATATAGTCCTGGGGACCATTCAGGCTTGTTCGCATTTGTGTTATATATATATATATATATATATATATATATATATATATATATATATATATATTTATATATATATATATTTATATATTTCGTACCTAGTAGCCAGAACTCACTTTTCAGCCTACTATGCAAGGCCCGATTTGCCTAATAAGCCAAGTTTTCCTGAATTAATATATATTCTCTAATTTTTTTCTTATGAAATGATAAAGCTACCCATTTCATTATGTATGAGGTCAATTGATTTTTATTGGAGATAAAATTAAAGTAGATATATGACCGAACCTAACCAACCCTACCTAACCTAACCTAACCTATCTTTATAGGTTAGGTTAGGTTAGGTAGCCGAAAAAGTTAGGTTAGGTTAGGTTAGGTAGGTTAGGTAGTCGAAAAACAATTAATTCATGAAAACTTGGCTTATTAGGCAAATCGGGCCTTGCATAGTAGGCTGAGAAGTGAGTTCTGGCTACTAGGTACGACATATATATTTATATATATATATATATATATATATATATTTATATATATATATTTATATATATATATTTATATATATATTTATATATATATATTTATATATATATATTTATATATATATATTTATATATATATATATATATATATATATATATATATATATATGTATATATATATATATATATATATATATATATATATATATATATATATATATATATATATATATATATATATATATATATATATTACACTTATTTGTATAATTTGCACGACGTTTCGAACCTCCATGGTTCATTCTCAAGTGAACAGATCTTACAATACTAGTTGATTTTATACCCGCATTAGGTCAGGTGATAATACAATGAAGGTGAAAAACATGGGGGGATACATAAGGGATAAACATAGGCGCTGCAGAAGGCTTATTGGCCCATACGAGGCATCTCCTATCTAAACACAAAGATTAATCCAGTGTAATTGGCCTGTTATGTTGGACATTGTCTTCTGTGTTGGCATCGATATGTTCTTGTCTTGTCCTTACTCTCATGGTGGGTAGAGTAAATAGTTCCGTGATTTGGGTGTTCATGGTAGGTCGCTCTATTCTTATGTGAATTGCCTCAAGAATTTGTAATCTTCTTGAATCTTGGGTTTTGTCTATTATGCAAGTATTCTTGTTCAACATTTCTCTTGTTAGAGTAATGTCATGGGCTTGTCTCATGTGATTCCTAGGGGCACCAGATTGAAGATGGCATGTCAAACGCCTCGTCAGCTTGGTCGACGTCATACCTATGTACTTACATTGAAGGTTACATCCTTCGTGGGGGCAAGTGTACATGTATACAACGCTTGACTGCTGTAGAGGGTTCTCCGTCGGCTTCGGGCTGTTTTTGATAAGGAGTTCGGAAGTCTTCTTGGTTTTGTAGAATATTATCAGGTTTATGTTTTGGTTAGGAGTAGTGCTTTTTACTCCTTTACGGATTATTTCTTTCATTATTCTTTCCTCTTTTATATGTTCACTGTGCATGGTTGATTTGTAATATAATTTTATTGGGGGTGTTGTGGTTTCTGTTCTAGGTTCTGAATTATACCAACGGTCCAAGTGTCTTCTTATAGCAGCGTTTATTTCCGCGTTGCTATATCCGTTGTTCACCAATACCTGAGTTACTCTTTCAAACTCTCTACTCACGTTGCTCCATTCAGAGCAGTGGGTAAGCGCTCGACGAATATAAGCATTGAGAACACTGGCTTTGTATCTTTGGGGGCACTCACTTCTACCGTTCAGGCATAATCCTATGTTGGTGGGCTTGGTATATACGTTGGTGCTTAAAGAGGTTCCTGTTTTTGTTATTAGTACATCCAAGAATGGCAGACTGTTATTTTCACTATTTTCATGTGTAAATCGGAGTACTGACTCTCTCTCTAGGTGTCTTTTTAGGTCAATTAGTTCATCTGAGTCTTTTACTATTACGAATATGTCATCTACATAACGGCAGTATACAGTTGGTTTTTGTCTGCTACTGAAGACCCTATCTTCGATGGTTCCCATATAAAAATTAGCAAATAAAACTCCTAAGGGGGAGCCCATTGCTACTCCGTCTATTTGTAAATACATGTCTCCTTGTGGACTGATGAAAGGGGCTTCCTTTGTACATGCTTCGAGAAGACTTTTCAAGTGTGGCTCAGGTATGTCTAATTTGGGGGTGCTCTCGTCTCTGTATACTCTGTCCAGTATCATTCCTATGGTTGTGTTGACTGGGACGTTGGTAAAAAGGGGTTCAACGTCCAGGGAAGCGATGATTCCATCGGGCTGGGTAGATTTGATCAATTCTAGGAAATCTGCTGATGATTGTAGACTAAACTTACTTGGAGTGTATGGAGTTAGGAGTTCATTGAGTTTCTTTGCCAGGTGATAAGTTGGGGTTGGTATTTGGCTGATTATAGGGCGTAGTGGGTTACCTGGTTTATGCGTCTTAACATTGCCGTAGGCATTTCCTAAGCCATAGTCGCCTTGAAGTTTATTGAAATGCACACTACCTTTCTTTGCGTTGATTGCTGTAATTGTTTTGTTTACTTTCCGCTTAAGGTCTTCTACGGGGTTCCTCGTGATTCGTTGAAATTTGGAGTCGTCACTTAGGATGTCGCTAATTTTGTTCATGTATTCATGGGTAGGAATCAATACATATGCTGCTGTTTTGTCGGCTTTTCTTATTGTTACATCTTTCAGAATTTTTAGTTGTTTCGCTGCTTCTTTGAGTCGTGGGGTTAAGATTGTAGATGAATATGTTCCTCGTTTTTTCCCTGCTTCTACAAGTAGTTCAGCTTGAAGTGTGTCAGTGGTGATGACTTTTTTGTTGTCTTCTAGCTTATGGATATCGTCCAGAAGCATTTCGATTTCCAGGCGTTTTTGATGCATCTTTGGTTTAGATAAGAATTGACAATTTAGACCAAGATTTAAGAGGTCTCGTTGGTCCTGGGTAAGATCATAAGAAGTCAGGTTAAAGTAGCCATCTTTAGGACGAGGGATTTTTAGCTGTCCACCGTTTAGGGATGTTAACTTACGGAGTGTCTTTGTTTCTACAAAAATCTGAAAGACGTAACAATAAGAAAAGCCGACAAAACAGCAGCATATGTATTGATTCCTACCCATGAATACATGAACAAAATTAGCGACATCCTAAGTGACGACTCCAAATTTCAACGAATCACGAGGAACCCCGTAGAAGACCTTAAGCGGAAAGTAAACAAAACAATTACAGCAATCAACGCAAAGAAAGGTAGTGTGCATTTCAATAAACTTCAAGGCGACTATGGCTTAGGATATGCCTACGGCAATGTTAAGACGCATAAACCAGGTAACCCACTACGCCCTATAATCAGCCAAATACCAACCCCAACTTATCACCTGGCAAAGAAACTCAATGAACTCCTAACTCCATACACTCCAAGTAAGTTTAGTCTACAATCATCAGCAGATTTCCTAGAATTGATCAAATCTACCCAGCCCGATGGAATCATCGCTTCCCTGGACGTTGAATCCCTTTTTACCAACGTCCCAGTCAACACAACCATAGGAATGATACTGGACAGAGTATACAGAGACGAGAGCACCCCCAAATTAGACATACCTGAGCCACACTTGAAAAGTCTTCTCGAAGCATGTACAAAGGAAGCCCCTTTCATCAGTCCACAAGGAGACATGTATTTACAAATAGACGGAGTAGCAATGGGCTCCCCCTTAGGAGTTTTATTTGCTAATTTTTATATGGGAACCATCGAAGATAGGGTCATCAGTAGCAGACAAAAACCAACTGTATACTGCCGTTATGTAGATGACATATTCGTAATAGTAAAAGACTCAGATGAACTAATTGACCTAAAAAGACACCTAGAGAGAGAGTCAGTACTCCGATTTACACATGAAAATAGTGAAAATAACAGTCTGCCATTCTTGGATGTACTAATAACAAAAACAGGAACCTCTTTAAGCACCAACGTATATACCAAGCCCACCAACATAGGATTATGCCTGAACGGTAGAAGTGAGTGCCCCCAAAGATACAAAGCCAGTGTTCTCAATGCTTATATTCGTCGAGCGCTTACCCACTGCTCTGAATGGAGCAACGTGAGTAGAGAGTTTGAAAGAGTAACTCAGGTATTGGTGAACAACGGATATAGCAACGCGGAAATAAACGCTGCTATAAGAAGACACTTGGACCGTTGGTATAATTCAGAACCTAGAACAGAAACCACAACACCCCCAATAAAATTATATTACAAATCAACCATGCACAGTGAACATATAAAAGAGGAAAGAATAATGAAAGAAATAATCCGTAAAGGAGTAAAAAGCACTACTCCTAACCAAAACATAAACCTGATAATATTCTACAAAACCAAGAAGACTTCCGAACTCCTTATCAAAAACAGCCCGAAGCCGACGGAGAACCCTCTACAGCAGTCAAGCGTTGTATACATGTACACTTGCCCCCACGAAGGATGTAACCTTCAATGTAAGTACATAGGTATGACGTCGACCAAGCTGACGAGGCGTTTGACATGCCATCTTCAATCTGGTGCCCCTAGGAATCACATGAGACAAGCCTATGACATTACTCTAACAAGAGAAATGTTGAACAAGAATACTTGCATAATAGACAAAACCCAAGATTCAAGAAGATTACAAATTCTTGAGGCAATTCACATAAGAATAGAGCGACCTACCATGAACACCCAAATCACGGAACTATTTACTCTACCCACCATGAGAGTAAGGACAAGACAAGAACATATCGATGCCAACACAGAAGACAATGTCCAACATAACAGGCCAATTACACTGGATTAATCTTTGTGTTTAGATAGGAGATGCCTCGTATGGGCCAATAAGCCTTATGCAGCCCCTATGTTTATCCCTTATGTATCCCCCCATGTTTTTCACCTTCATTGTATTATCACCTGACCTAATGCGGGTATAAAATCAACTAGTATTGTAAGATCTGTTCACTTGAGAATGAACCATGGAGGTTCGAAACGTCGTGCAAATTATACAAATAAGTGTAATACACTCTATATATATATATATATATATATATATATATATATATATATATATATACATATATATATATATATATATATATATATATATATATATATATATATATATATATATATATATATATATATATATATATATATATATATATATATATATTAAATATGACCGAAAAAGTAAGATTAATAATTCTAACACAAATTTTATCGATCTTTCTTATGTTTCTTTTCACGGTTGATGGTAATTGAAAAATCAATTCTCCAAAATTCATTTTTATTTCTAGTCTGACGCGACACTTGAACGCGTTTTGTAATAACTTATTACATTTTCAAAGACTTTTAGTTTACACACACACAACTATTACCTGCAAACACTAAACAGAGTTCTTACTATGCTATGATTTAAACAGCTTTCATTTTTAATTTTATACCCGCATTTTGGGTGAGGTGATACGTTACAACAGTTTTGGATGTGGTGAACAAAACTTTCAACACAGGCTAGAACACGAAACAATGGGTATTGATGGTAAGAATGGAAGCAAAGGGCCTATTGGCCCATATTTCTTGATGCTTCTATATTGGAGCGGAGTCTTGAAGTGACCACTTCAAGACTCCGCAAGACTAGGGACCCAGAAAACTTTCATTACTCAGAAAGCGGCAGAGGCACTTAAATTAAAATCAATCACACAGGTGAAATTAAACTTGTCAGGACTCGTGATAAGTAGAGGACGCCTAGAATATACAGTAGTACAACCGCTCATACGCCTAGGTGGTTATGTCAGGTGATATGATCCCAGGTAGCTGAAAAAATGAGTCTCCCCCCTGAGAGTTATTCTGCCAGGCCTGACCTAACTAAGAGGTTAAAGAAATATTGACTTGGAAATACATATAGTAAACACTTGATTAAATTTGACGACTAGATTAAAAGTATGAGCAGTGAATAACAATATAAATAAATTAATTGACATGAGATGTGGAGAATTTGCGTGAAGTGTGAGGCTCGCTTCAGAGGGGTTTGACCTTACTTGAGCTGCAGATATTGTGATGGGAGGTTGTGCTCCGTTTGAGCCCCTGTTGAAGAAGAACCCCTGAGTGATATACATTCAAGAAGATGGAAGTGGACAGACGTCTCGCTTATGGAATAAGTCTGTGGACGTGTCCGCTCAAGTCATGGACTGCAGGGAGAGTGTGGAGCAGTCTTTAAAGCTGTTTTGTGGGCAGCTTAGAGTGCCCTGGTGGTGACCGCTCAGTCAGTGAATGCCACTTGCGGACCAAATTCTGTGGTAAGCCATTTTAAACCAGTTGATAGTGATTGCCTGTGGTTGTCGTGTGCCCAGCGATAGTAGTAAGTGTCTATTGATATATTAGGCATATTTTATTAAGGCAGAAAGCCTAAATAAGAGAATAGAGATGTGGGAACCAGCTAAGGAGAGGAGCAGCACATCCTCTCCCGCCGAAAGCTTGGAGGTAACTGACTGGGCCCAGTGGCTGACAGTCTCAGGCGGGCTGCCACAGGAGGGTGGAGAATGGACTCACCCGGGCATTAGCAGTCACTTTATGGCAGGTGGGAATCAGAGGAATTTTGAGTGGAGATATTTATTGTTCAGTTTATTTTAGTTATATGTTTGTAGAGGAAGATCTTTATGACGTGTCAATGGGTTGCAGGTTTGTCTGGGGAAGCAGTTCCTGAGATAACTTCGAGGTCAGAGGAGGAGTCTGTGGATGGAACTCCAAGGCTATTGAAGAAATACTGAGCTCTGTGGAAGAGCAGTCCCATAGCGAGGAACTGGACCTCAAGCTGTGAGAGGAGAAGCAGTGGAGTGGAGTTTCACGGGCTTCTGTGATACCAGTGGTGAAGCATCATTGGTGTTCAGGGAAAACTTCATGGTGCAGCAGCCTGGAAGAGCTGCAGAGGACCATGGTAGATAATTGTGGAGGAAACTAGAGACATTCTTCGTAGTGGACCGCTAGATGTAGAGAGGAGGTTCTTAATGTCCACTGATAGAGGGTTGATAGTGTTTGAGTGTCATTAATCTCTATGATCCTACTCAAGTTCAGAGAAACCAAATCTTGGTGGGAATATAGTGTAATGTTTAAAGGTAAAAGTAAAAGAACACTTAAAATAACCCATTAACATTTTCCCTTCACCATTATAATATTTACAAGTCTATGCGATGTCAACCGGATTGGCATTGCTAGCCCTTACGCTAGCCTGCTTTACAGATGACGACCACAAGGTACCTCTGATGAGTTCTTCGTTGCGCACTGTTGGTACGCTCAAGCAACAAAATAGGCAATGCCTGACCAGCCCCACTGGCTGTTACCTTCCAGAAACGTAGTCTACAGCGCTCAACCGAAGCGTCTCATCTAGTCTCACTGGCTAGCACCTCCGGGAGTGAAGTCTATAGCGCTCAACCAGCCCCCTTGGCCAGCCTTTCCAGGAGTAAAGTCCACAGCGTTCAACCAGCCCACTTGGCTAGTACCTTCCAGGAGTAAAGTCTACAGTGCTCAACCAGCCCACTTGGCTAGTCCTTCCAGGAGTAAAGTCCACAGCGCTTGTCCAGCCCAATTGGCTAGCACCTTTAGGTCGACCTACGTCTTCTACTGTCCCGGCTTCACTTACTTCCCTAGCCCGCCTCTGGTTTCTCATCACCTTTCAGCCGGGCAGACTAAAAGATGGGAAACGCTATTTAATGGGAGGGTCAACTGCTGTAGTTTGGCACCAGGATTGTTGATGGCGCCAAGGTCTGTGACAATTAGCATGCATGACGCAGTGGAAGGTGAGTGACTGGTCGTTTGAATCAAGGAATTTTTATATTGATGTTTATGTTGTTGCAGCCTTAGGCTGGAATCCTTGTGTATATTTATATATATTCCAGGGCTGATAGTGCCATATTGTATTACAAGATTTAATCCACTAGTGAGGTTGGTAGCATGAGTGGTAAGCCAGGAGTTGGGCTACCACTTGATATAAGCAGCTGATAGAGTCCTGATGGGATTAAATGCAACCTGACTATAATAGCATAGAGTGTTGGAGTCATATTATTATTCTTGTATGTATGTTCTACATGTTCACTGTCTAAGTAAATGTATATAGTTTCCCAGTGTTTGCCCATGTCCTAGTGAGGCTTCCCAGAAAGTAGGAGAGAAAGAGAGAGAAAGAACCACAGCTGTAGACAGGGTGGTACAGAATTATAGTTCAAAGAAAGGGGGATTGAGGAGGTCATACCAACCAAGGAGAGAATGCGGAGTCACAGCGGCTCAAATTGGGTGTGTACACATGACAACAAAGCCAGTGTTGGAGCCGCACCCCTCTAAATGTGTGACGCTGAGCCCCTCTCTTAGAGCAGAAAGCATACAAGGTGATCTCCTGACCAAAGTACAAGCACTCTACGGGTTTTGGTTGGTTATACGGAAGGGACGTACGCACCCTACCTACAACACACATAATAATAGTTGGGGGCCTGTGTCCGGGAGAGTAAACTGACCCACCCACACCCTGTCCGGGAGTGGATTGGTACACCCTTTGTGGAAATAAGTAGACTTTGTGCCCGCAGGTGTATATTCTCTCTCTTGGGAAGACTCACAGAGCACGATGGATAAGGTGCAAGCGTTTGTGGCGTCAGGCAAGCCTGAGGACTTCGAAGGTTGCACCAGGGATCAGTTGAAACAGATAGCGGAAAAATGTGACATCAGGTTGAAGGCATCTAAAGTGGCTGGGATGAAGGATGAGATCCAAAGGCAGCCGAGAGCCAAGAGTGAAACGGCAGAACAAGGAGCCCAGAAAGGAGTTGGAAGGGGAAAAGGAGGATGATGGGCAGGATGAAGTGAGATCCCAGGGATCTAATAGGAGTACTAAGAGTAGCCACAGATAGCCGCTATTTCATCCCAGAAGCAGGAGTAGCCGGAATAGCAGCTTGGAAAGATTGCAGCTAGGGCTCCAGATGCAGCGTGAGGAGAGACAGTTCCAACTGGAAAGGTTGAAGTTAGAACTGCAGATGAAAAATGAACAAGAGAAAGAAAAAGAGAAAACCGGACTGGAGGTAGAAAAGAGAAAACCAGACTGGAGGTAGAAAAATAGAAAGCCAGACTAGAGGTGGAAAAAGAAAGATAGGACCAAACAAATGCAGATAGAAGCAAATAGAACCTTGGCTGAGCAAAGGATTGAACAAGGGTTGCCAGAGAGCATCACCCAGGTATCACACCCACCAGATAATAGGGTTAGGGAAAAGGATATTCCCCTATTTGTGCCCGAAAAGGCAGAAAGATTCTTCGAGCATTTCGAAAAAGTAGCCAATATCAAGGAGTGGCCACAGGAGGAATGGGCCCAACTGGTTCAGTTGAGATTGGCCGGCGCAGCCACTCGTTATTCAACAACATTGTCATAATCTACTTGTTAACGACCTGATGATCCGCTAGTTCAGTAACAATATCATTCTCGATCATGACGAACAAACCTCAGTAGTAAACATGTCTTTTTCAAGAATTTGCATGCATGCCCGTTATAAACATCAGCTGTCTTACATCTGCGTTGAATGAGAACTCATAGACACCAAGTCATGGACAGCCAAATCATATGACCATCAACCACCAGCTGGAGCAGCCTATCCTCCAAACAAAGACCCAAAATCCATTCCATGCAACCGCCAAACCCCCTTTTTATGAATGAAAAACGGTTTACGCATGACTACCAACTGGTGACGTCCAAACACTTCCGGAACAAGTGCTTCGCTGACGACTTTTGTTTGAACTACAATGCTGTAAATGCTTCACCCACATACTACAAATAATTGCCAACAGAACCTAGACACCTGGCCTATCCTAACTAGTGCCTAAATATGACCAATATGATAATATATAATAATATTAATTTATATGAAAAAGTTCTCTTTTGAATAAACAGAATGTTAAAACTGATGAATGCCTTTTTGGGGTAGACCGCTGGATAGAATGGACTTGGTTCAAGCACGGGTTGACTGGTGTGTGTCAAAGCACGTCTTCGCTCGTCGGTAGTCACTCCCAGTCTCCTTCGAATAATTGCTAATTAACAATCTTTTTCTCTAATCCAAAAGTAAGTTTGACGAATGAGTTTCCACCACCCGTTATTCAACAACATTGTCATAACCTTCTTGTTAATGGCCTGATGATCCGCTAATTCAGTAATATTATCATTCTCGCTCTTGACGAACAAACCTCAGCAGAAAACATGTCTTTTTCAAGAATTCGAACGCAACTTCATCGAGTCCCAGACCTAGTTGAATTTATATGATTAACGAGTGAGTTATTAGCCAATTTTCGAACTTACGACCGAAAACATCCTTCGTAATCATGAAAGGAATGAGAATATAGTCAGAGCCAAAGAAACTGTAGCAGCAATGAATACAAATGTGGAAAAACGAGGACCATCCGAGGATTACCCATATCCTACCCTGTGAGGGGCCAAGGTAATGAGCCATGGTTTCCAGGAGCCATTGACCCATCCTAACCACTGATGGATTTCCCCTTGTGCCAGATGTACTTAAGAAAAAAATCCCATATATATAAAATTTAAAAGATTGCCTTCGTGTGGTAACAAATCAAATAATTAAAGCTCTGATCTCCTAAGGCTAATAAGGGTGGGTTACACTTGACGGATTCCTCACAGTGTGTACAATATTATTTACCAGAGTGTGAGACATAAATCCGTCCTGGCAAGATCAGTGGCCGACGAAAGCAATCGTCAGCAACTTATCAAAAGAAAGCTTACCGAGTAAGATGTGAACCTGACCATTAGTTACTTAGTAATTTTGTGATAATAATACATTTGCTTGGTGTTGGATTTATGACTTGTTTTTCCTTAGGAATGGTTTTATGGTAACAACAGTAGCTTATTTACCAACCAGCAAGTATTCTGTAGTACAGAAAATAGTCCAGCATTAAAGTTCATTGCTAGAGTAGTTATCATTATGTGCCGTTTCTTCTGTGAGCGGTGTTTATAGTGCAAAACTGTGTATACAATTAATGTTGAGTTTTATAACGGATAAAAATTATTTTGCAAAGGCTGCAAGTAGGTTTTATAGTGTAAAATAGAATCTAGAATCTATATGAATAAAAATGTAAATGTTCATTTTTTTCAAAATTGCTAATCTCCGAAAGATCTTCACCGATTGCTTTGAAATTTTTACACAACATTCCATTCACATATCAGTGTGTCTTGATATACCTACTATATAGATGTCTTTCTGTGACAGGTAAAAACATGTTTCTTTAATGTGTTTTTCATGTGAGATTTCATGTGTGGGAAATCTCTGAAACATCTTTATCGATTGCTTTCGTATTTTGACACAACGTTGCATTCAAATACGTGCATGTTTTTATGTACCTACTATATAGATGCCACACCTGTGACAGGCAAAAACAATTTTTTGGGGGAAAAACAATGCCATCTTTTGCACGTAAAAGCAACACATGCTATTCTAAATATGTTACGATTCCATTTCAATGTTTCTGATGGCATTGATAAATTGAATTTTCATAGATTTTGATTTATTTCATTTTATTTTAATTATTTTGTGTGACTCTGCATTGGAATTGAGCTGTGTTGTTTACCATACTGTTAATTTCGTGAGTATAGTTTTTGTTTATTTTTTCGTTTTTTTCATTTCAAATTTTTTAACTGTTCTTATTTTTTCAGTGATGGGAACATCAGATCATTTGCTGTTGTCATTTTTCTGATGGGAACATCAGATCATTTGGGAACGCATAGGTCGAGGGAGTGAAGAATGGTGGGGAGGACAAGGGGGACAGTATTAGGGGATGGTGGGGAGGATGACAGGACAATGGTAGGGAGAACAAGGGTAGAGAGTAGTGGGGAGTACGAGGGGACAGAAGAGGGGGGAATGGTGAGGAGGACAAAGGGATAGCGGAGTGGAGGATGGGGGATTGGGGGATGGTGAGGAGGACGAGGGGACGGGGATGGGGGAATTTTGGGGAAGACGAGGGGACGGAGGAGCGGGGAATTGTGGAGGGGAATGGGGAATGGTGGGAAGAACGAGGGGACAAGGGAGTGGAGGATGATGGGGAGGAAAAGGAAACATGGGAGGGGTGAATGGTTGGGAGGACGAGGGGGACGGGGGAATGGGAAATGGTTAGGAGGACGAGGTGATGGGGGAGGGAGGAATGGTGTGGAGGACTGGCGGACAGGGAAGGATTGATGTGGCTCAGCAACGTGCATGCGTTGTTGAACCACAACAACGCATTGCTGGGTAAAGCGTGTGTATAAATAATTTTGTTTCTCTCCTTAGGTGCATGCGCTGAGGATGAATTCAGGTGCTTGAATGGTTCTATTTGCCTACCCATGACGTGGCAATGTGATGGCAACCGTCACTGCGATGATAACTCCGACGAACTTTCTTGTGGTAAGTCAGGATGTGTGTTGCACTCGAAAGACTTCACTCAAATATCAACATTTATTAATACCTAATATTTCATAAGTAATACTTCTAAATATTCTTGGCTTGAAATAGGAGCGGCCAGTACGCTCATTCACTGATCCATAGGAAACTTGACAAATGATTTGTTATTGTTACAATAAAGGAAATGTTAAGTTTACTTCTTAATTTGATAAATCAAACAAAAGATAATAATATTTTTGTCATATATTCTATGTTGTTGTCCTCTATTCTACTTGCCAGTTTTAGTTGAGCCAATAATTTTGAATACTGTAAATGGGATTAGTGGGATTAAAATTTGCCACATCTCCAACTATTATCCATGATGCCATAAAGAGAAATATTATATTATAAATAAAGCAGAGTAGAATTCATCAGATTGTATATTGCTTCAGAAAGAAGGCGACGTGACAGCATCATGCTACACTGCAAATTTATTCAATCAAATTATACAAATCACAAGGTAAGAGATAGAAATCTCACACAAGTTCAATGTTGCAAGGTGTGAGAAGTTTAAGTTTTGTACGGGATATCCTGCACAATAAGTGGAGTAAGAGAAGATTATATTGCAACTTGAAAGCGTGAATCCTTTAAGAACGTCCTCTAATATATTTTGATAAACAGCATGATAGGAATGCTGAAACATTGAGGTTGGTTAAAATATTATAGATATTTACTTAAGGCTACAGCGAATCCTTGTAAAGATTAAATGACAATACCAAACTCATCTAGTTTAATACACACACACACACACACACACACACACACACACACACACACACACACACACACACACACACACACACACACACACACACACACACACACACACATCAAAGGTTTGCCACCAGACTAGTACCCGAGCTGAGAGGTATGAGCTACGAGGAGAGACTACGGGAATTGAACCTCACTTCGTTGGAAGACAGAAGAGTTAGGGGGGACATGATCACCACATTCAAGATTCTCAAGGGAATCGACAGGGTTGATAAAGATAGGCTATTTAACACAAGGGGCACACGCACTAGGGGACACAGGTGGAAACTGAGTGCCCAAATGAGCCACAGTGATATTAGAAAGAACTTTTTTTGTGTCAGAGTGGTTGACAAATGGAATGCATTAGGAAGCAATGTGGTGGAGGCTGACTCCATACACAGTTTCAAGTGTAGATATGATAGAGCCCAGTAGGCTCAGGAACCTGTACACTGTTGATTGACGGTTGAGAGGCGGGACCAAAGAGCCAGAGCTCAACCCCCGCAAGCACAACTAGGTGAGTACACACACATAGGAGAAGATGAACCAGCAATGCTTGATTTGATATTTACCCTAAATGAGTGGGATATAAGGGAAGTCAAGATGGAAGCACCCTTGGGAATGAGTGATCACACTGTATTGAACTTTGAGTTCCTGATAGAGCTAGGAATTATCTCCCCCCAAAAAGAACTAGGGAACAAAAGGCTGGCATACAGAAAGGGAAATTATGAGGAGATAAGAAGCTTCCTAAGGGAAATACCTTGGGACACAGACCTCAGAGATAAGTCTGTACAAGATATGATGGACTATGTCACCCAAAAGTATCAGGAGGCAGTAAGCAGATACATCCCGGCCCAAAAATGAAAAATCCGAGAAGCAAAAGAAGAATCCATGGTATAATAGGGCATGTATGGAAGCGAAGAAACTGAACAAAAGAGTGTGGAGGAACTTCCGGAATAACAGAACACCAGAAAGCAGAGAGAGATACCAGAGAACCAGGAATGAGTATGTCAGGGTGAGAAGAGAAGCAGAGAAAAGTTATGAAAATGATATAGCAAACAAAGCCAAGACCGAACCAAAGCTACTCCACAGTCACATCAGAAGGAAAACAACAGTGAATGAACATGTAGTGAAACTTAGAACAGGCGAGGACAGGTATACAGAAAATGACCAAGAGGTGTGTGAAGAACTCAACAAGAGGTTCCAGGATGTCTTCACAACAGAACAAGGTGAGGTCACTATGCTAGGAGTCACTATACCAGGTTTTTTCTGACGATCTTCTCCATCAACTTGCATGGTATACAAGTCAAGGACACCGGCCTGTAGTTCAGTGCCTCTTGCCTGTCGTCCTTTTTGAATATTGGGACCACATTCGCCGTCTTCCATATTTCTGGTAGGTCTCCCATCTCCAGGGATCTACTATACACTATGGAGAGTGGCAAGCAAAGTGCCTCTGCACACTCTTTCAGTACCCATGGCGAGATCCCGTCTGGACCAACAGCCTTTCTAACATCCAAATCCAGCAGGTGTCTCTTGACCTCCTCCCTCGTAATTTCGAACCCCTTCCAAGGCCGCCTGGTTTATTTCCCGTTCTCCTAGCATAGTGACCTCACCTTGTTCTGTTGTGAAGACATCCTGGAACCTCTTGTTGAGTTCTTCACACACCTCTTGGTCATTTTCTGTATACCTGTCCTCGCCTGTTCTAAGTTTCACTACATGTTCATTCACTGTTGTTTTCCTTCTGATGTGACTGTGGAGTAGCTTTGGTTCGGTCTTGGCTTTGTTTGCTATATCATTTTCATAACTTTTCTCTGCTTCTCTTCTCACCCTGACATACTCATTCCTGGTTCTCTGGTATCTCTCTCTGCTTTCTGGTGTTCTGTTATTCCGGAAGTTCCTCCACACTCTTTTGTTCAGTTTCTTCGCTTCCATACATGCCCTATTATACCATGGATTCTTCTTTTGCTTCTCGGATTTTTCATTTTTGGGCCGGGATGTATCTGCTTACTGCCTCCTGATACTTTTGGGTGACATAGTCCATCATATCTTGTACAGACTTATCTCTGAGGTCTGTGTCCCAAGGTATTTCCCTTAGGAAGCTTCTTATCTCCTCATAATTTCCCTTTCTGTATGCCAGCCTTTTGTTCCCTAGTTCTTTTTGGGGGGAGATAATTCCTAGCTCTATCAGGAACTCAAAGTTCAATACAGTGTGATCACTCATTCCCAAGGGTGCTTCCATCTTGACTTCCCTTATATCCCACTCATTTAGGGTAAATATCAAATCAAGCATTGCTGGTTCATCTTCTCCTATGTGTGTGTACTCACCTAGTTGTGCTTGCGGGGGTTGAGCTCTGGCTCTTTGGTCCCGCCTCTCA
This sequence comes from Procambarus clarkii, assembly GCF_040958095.1. Classification (NCBI taxonomy): domain Eukaryota; kingdom Metazoa; phylum Arthropoda; class Malacostraca; order Decapoda; family Cambaridae; genus Procambarus; species Procambarus clarkii. The sequence continues at coordinate 1,824,721 of NC_091223.1, forward strand.
ACCGTCAATCAACAGTGTACAGGTTCCTGAGCCTACTGGGCTCTATCATATCTACACTTGAAACTGTGTATGGAGTCAGCCTCCACCACATTGCTTCCTAATGCATTCCATTTGTCAACCACTCTGACACAAAAAAAGTTCTTTCTAATATCACTGTGGCTCATTTGGGCACTCAGTTTCCACCTGTGTCCCCTAGTGCGTGTGCCCCTTGTGTTAAATAGCCTATCTTTATCAACCCTGTCGATTCCCTTGAGAATCTTGAATGTGGTGATCATGTCCCCCCTAACTCTTCTGTCTTCCAACGAAGTGAGGTTCAATTCCCGTAGTCTCTCCTCGTAGCTCATACCTCTCAGCTCGGGTACTAGTCTGGTGGCAAACCTTTGATGTGTGTGTGTGTGTGTGTGTGTGTGTGTGTGTGTGTGTGTGTGTGTGTGTGTGTGTGTGTGTGTGTGTGTGTGTGTGTGTGTGTGTGTGTGTGTGTATTAAACTAGATGAGTTTGGTATTGTCATTTAATCTTTACAAGGATTCGCTGTAGCCTTAAGTAAATATCTATAATATTTTAACCAACCTCAATGTTTCAGCATTCCTATCATGCTGTTTATCAAAATATATTAGAGGACGTTCTTAAAGGATTCACGCTTTCAAGTTGCAATATAATCTTCTCTTACTCCACTTATTGTGCAGGATATCCCGTACAAAACTTAAACTTCTCACACCTTGCAACATTGAACTTGTGTGAGATTTCTATCTCTTACCTTGTGATTTGTATAATTTGATTGAATAAATTTGCAGTGTAGCATGATGCTGTCACGTCGCCTTCTTTCTGAAGCAATATACAATCTGATGAATTCTACTCTGCTTTATTTATAATATAATATTTCTCTTTATGGCATCATGGATAATAGTTGGAGATGTGGCAAATTTTAATCCCACTAATCCCATTTACAGTATTCAAAATTATTGGCTCAACTAAAACTGGCAAGTAGAATAGAGGACAACAACATAGAATATATGACAAAAATATTATTATCTTTTGTTTGATTTATCAAATTAAGAAGTAAACTTAACATTTCCTTTATTGTAACAATAACAAATCATTTGTCAAGTTTCCTATGGATCAGTGAATGAGCGTACTGGCCGCTCCTATTTCAAGCCAAGAATATTTAGAAGTATTACTTATGAAATATTAGGTATTAATAAATGTTGATATTTGAGTGAAGTCTTTCGAGTGCAACACACATCCTGACTTACCACAAGAAAGTTCGTCGGAGTTATCATCGCAGTGACGGTTGCCATCACATTGCCACGTCATGGGTAGGCAAATAGAACCATTCAAGCACCTGAATTCATCCTCAGCGCATGCACCTAAGGAGAGAAACAAAATTATTTATACACACGCTTTACCCAGCAATGCGTTGTTGTGGTTCAACAACGCATGCACGTTGCTGAGCCACATCAATCCTTCCCTGTCCGCCAGTCCTCCACACCATTCCTCCCTCCCCCATCACCTCGTCCTCCTAACCATTTCCCATTCCCCCGTCCCCCTCGTCCTCCCAACCATTCACCCCTCCCATGTTTCCTTTTCCTCCCCATCATCCTCCACTCCCTTGTCCCCTCGTTCTTCCCACCATTCCCCATTCCCCTCCACAATTCCCCGCTCCTCCGTCCCCTCGTCTTCCCCAAAATTCCCCCACCCCGTCCCCTCGTCCTCCTCACCATCCCCCAATCCCCCATCCTCCACTCCGCTATCCCTTTGTCCTCCTCACCATTCCCCCCTCTTCTGTCCCCTCGTACTCCCCACTACTCTCTACCCTTGTTCTCCCTACCATTGTCCTGTCATCCTCCCCACCATCCCCTAATACTGTCCCCCTTGTCCTCCCCACCATTCTTCACTCCCTCGACCTATGCGTTCCCAAATGATCTGATGTTCCCATCAGAAAAATGACAACAGCAAATGATCTGATGTTCCCATCACTGAAAAAATAAGATCAGTTAAAAAATTTGAAATGAAAAAAACGAAAAAATAAACAAAAACTATACTCACGAAATTAACAGTATGGTAAACAACACAGCTCAATTCCAATGCAGAGTCACACAAAATAATTAAAATAAAATGAAATAAATCAAAATCTATGAAAATTCAATTTATCAATGCCATCAGAAACATTGAAATGGAATCGTAACATATTTAGAATAGCATGTGTTGCTTTTACGTGCAAAAGATGGCATTGTTTTTCCCCCAAAAAATTGTTTTTGCCTGTCACAGGTGTGGCATCTATATAGTAGGTACATAAAAACATGCACGTATTTGAATGCAACGTTGTGTCAAAATACGAAAGCAATCGATAAAGATGTTTCAGAGATTTCCCACACATGAAATCTCACATGAAAAACACATTAAAGAAACATGTTTTTACCTGTCACAGAAAGACATCTATATAGTAGGTATATCAAGACACACTGATATGTGAATGGAATGTTGTGTAAAAATTTCAAAGCAATCGGTGAAGATCTTTCGGAGATTAGCAATTTTGAAAAAAATGAACATTTACATTTTTATTCATATAGATTCTAGATTCTATTTTACACTATAAAACCTACTTGCAGCCTTTGCAAAATAATTTTTATCCGTTATAAAACTCAACATTAATTGTATACACAGTTTTGCACTATAAACACCGCTCACAGAAGAAACGGCACATAATGATAACTACTCTAGCAATGAACTTTAATGCTGGACTATTTTCTGTACTACAGAATACTTGCTGGTTGGTAAATAAGCTACTGTTGTTACCATAAAACCATTCCTAAGGAAAAACAAGTCATAAATCCAACACCAAGCAAATGTATTATTATCACAAAATTACTAAGTAACTAATGGTCAGGTTCACATCTTACTCGGTAAGCTTTCTTTTGATAAGTTGCTGACGATTGCTTTCGTCGGCCACTGATCTTGCCAGGACGGATTTATGTCTCACACTCTGGTAAATAATATTGTACACACTGTGAGGAATCCGTCAAGTGTAACCCACCCTTATTAGCCTTAGGAGATCAGAGCTTTAATTATTTGATTTGTTACCACACGAAGGCAATCTTTTAAATTTTATATATATGGGATTTTTTTCTTAAGTACATCTGGCACAAGGGGAAATCCATCAGTGGTTAGGATGGGTCAATGGCTCCTGGAAACCATGGCTCATTACCTTGGCCCCTCACAGGGTAGGATATGGGTAATCCTCGGATGGTCCTCGTTTTTCCACATTTGTATTCATTGCTGCTACAGTTTCTTTGGCTCTGACTATATTCTCATTCCTTTCATGATTACGAAGGATGTTTTCGGTCGTAAGTTCGAAAATTGGCTAATAACTCACTCGTTAATCATATAAATTCAACTAGGTCTGGGACTCGATGAAGTTGCGTTCGAATTCTTGAAAAAGACATGTTTTCTGCTGAGGTTTGTTCGTCAAGAGCGAGAATGATAATATTACTGAATTAGCGGATCATCAGGCCATTAACAAGAAGGTTATGACAATGTTGTTGAATAACGGGTGGTGGAAACTCATTCGTCAAACTTACTTTTGGATTAGAGAAAAAGATTGTTAATTAGCAATTATTCGAAGGAGACTGGGAGTGACTACCGACGAGCGAAGACGTGCTTTGACACACACCAGTCAACCCGTGCTTGAACCAAGTCCATTCTATCCAGCGGTCTACCCCAAAAAGGCATTCATCAGTTTTAACATTCTGTTTATTCAAAAGAGAACTTTTTCATATAAATTAATATTATTATATATTATCATATTGGTCATATTTAGGCACTAGTTAGGATAGGCCAGGTGTCTAGGTTCTGTTGGCAATTATTTGTAGTATGTGGGTGAAGCATTTACAGCATTGTAGTTCAAACAAAAGTCGTCAGCGAAGCACTTGTTCCGGAAGTGTTTGGACGTCACCAGTTGGTAGTCATGCGTAAACCGTTTTTCATTCATAAAAAGGGGGTTTGGCGGTTGCATGGAATGGATTTTGGGTCTTTGTTTGGAGGATAGGCTGCTCCAGCTGGTGGTTGATGGTCATATGATTTGGCTGTCCATGACTTGGTGTCTATGAGTTCTCATTCAACGCAGATGTAAGACAGCTGATGTTTATAACGGGCATGCATGCAAATTCTTGAAAAAGACATGTTTACTACTGAGGTTTGTTCGTCATGATCGAGAATGATATTGTTACTGAACTAGCGGATCATCAGGTCGTTAACAAGTAGATTATGACAATGTTGTTGAATAACGAGTGGCTGCGCCGGCCAATCTCAACTGAACCAGTTGGGCCCATTCCTCCTGTGGCCACTCCTTGATATTGGCTACTTTTTCGAAATGCTCGAAGAATCTTTCTGCCTTTTCGGGCACAAATAGGGGAATATCCTTTTCCCTAACCCTATTATCTGGTGGGTGTGATACCTGGGTGATGCTCTCTGGCAACCCTTGTTCAATCCTTTGCTCAGCCAAGGTTCTATTTGCTTCTATCTGCATTTGTTTGGTCCTATCTTTCTTTTTCCACCTCTAGTCTGGCTTTCTATTTTTCTACCTCCAGTCTGGTTTTCTCTTTTCTACCTCCAGTCCGGTTTTCTCTTTTTCTTTCTCTTGTTCATTTTTCATCTGCAGTTCTAACTTCAACCTTTCCAGTTGGAACTGTCTCTCCTCACGCTGCATCTGGAGCCCTAGCTGCAATCTTTCCAAGCTGCTATTCCGGCTACTCCTGCTTCTGGGATGAAATAGCGGCTATCTGTGGCTACTCTTAGTACTCCTATTAGATCCCTGGGATCTCACTTCATCCTGCCCATCATCCTCCTTTTCCCCTTCCAACTCCTTTCTGGGCTCCTTGTTCTGCCGTTTCACTCTTGGCTCTCGGCTGCCTTTGGATCTCATCCTTCATCCCAGCCACTTTAGATGCCTTCAACCTGATGTCACATTTTTCCGCTATCTGTTTCAACTGATCCCTGGTGCAACCTTCGAAGTCCTCAGGCTTGCCTGACGCCACAAACGCTTGCACCTTATCCATCGTGCTCTGTGAGTCTTCCCAAGAGAGAGAATATACACCTGCGGGCACAAAGTCTACTTATTTCCACAAAGGGTGTACCAATCCACTCCCGGACAGGGTGTGGGTGGGTCAGTTTACTCTCCCGGACACAGGCCCCCAACTATTATTATGTGTGTTGTAGGTAGGGTGCGTACGTCCCTTCCGTATAACCAACCAAAACCCGTAGAGTGCTTGTACTTTGGTCAGGAGATCACCTTGTATGCTTTCTGCTCTAAGAGAGGGGCTCAGCGTCACACATTTAGAGGGGTGCGGCTCCAACACTGGCTTTGTTGTCATGTGTACACACCCAATTTGAGCCGCTGTGACTCCGCATTCTCTCCTTGGTTGGTATGACCTCCTCAATCCCCCTTTCTTTGAACTATAATTCTGTACCACCCTGTCTACAGCTGTGGTTCTTTCTCTCTCTTTCTCTCCTACTTTCTGGGAAGCCTCACTAGGACATGGGCAAACACTGGGAAACTATATACATTTACTTAGACAGTGAACATGTAGAACATACATACAAGAATAATAATATGACTCCAACACTCTATGCTATTATAGTCAGGTTGCATTTAATCCCATCAGGACTCTATCAGCTGCTTATATCAAGTGGTAGCCCAACTCCTGGCTTACCACTCATGCTACCAACCTCACTAGTGGATTAAATCTTGTAATACAATATGGCACTATCAGCCCTGGAATATATATAAATATACACAAGGATTCCAGCCTAAGGCTGCAACAACATAAACATCAATATAAAAATTCCTTGATTCAAACGACCAGTCACTCACCTTCCACTGCGTCATGCATGCTAATTGTCACAGACCTTGGCGCCATCAACAATCCTGGTGCCAAACTACAGCAGTTGACCCTCCCATTAAATAGCGTTTCCCATCTTTTAGTCTGCCCGGCTGAAAGGTGATGAGAAACCAGAGGCGGGCTAGGGAAGTAAGTGAAGCCGGGACAGTAGAAGACGTAGGTCGACCTAAAGGTGCTAGCCAATTGGGCTGGACAAGCGCTGTGGACTTTACTCCTGGAAGGACTAGCCAAGTGGGCTGGTTGAGCACTGTAGACTTTACTCCTGGAAGGTACTAGCCAAGTGGGCTGGTTGAACGCTGTGGACTTTACTCCTGGAAAGGCTGGCCAAGGGGGCTGGTTGAGCGCTATAGACTTCACTCCCGGAGGTGCTAGCCAGTGAGACTAGATGAGACGCTTCGGTTGAGCGCTGTAGACTACGTTTCTGGAAGGTAACAGCCAGTGGGGCTGGTCAGGCATTGCCTATTTTGTTGCTTGAGCGTACCAACAGTGCGCAACGAAGAACTCATCAGAGGTACCTTGTGGTCGTCATCTGTAAAGCAGGCTAGCGTAAGGGCTAGCAATGCCAATCCGGTTGACATCGCATAGACTTGTAAATATTATAATGGTGAAGGGAAAATGTTAATGGGTTATTTTAAGTGTTCTTTTACTTTTACCTTTAAACATTACACTATATTCCCACCAAGATTTGGTTTCTCTGAACTTGAGTAGGATCATAGAGATTAATGACACTCAAACACTATCAACCCTCTATCAGTGGACATTAAGAACCTCCTCTCTACATCTAGCGGTCCACTACGAAGAATGTCTCTAGTTTCCTCCACAATTATCTACCATGGTCCTCTGCAGCTCTTCCAGGCTGCTGCACCATGAAGTTTTCCCTGAACACCAATGATGCTTCACCACTGGTATCACAGAAGCCCGTGAAACTCCACTCCACTGCTTCTCCTCTCACAGCTTGAGGTCCAGTTCCTCGCTATGGGACTGCTCTTCCACAGAGCTCAGTATTTCTTCAATAGCCTTGGAGTTCCATCCACAGACTCCTCCTCTGACCTCGAAGTTATCTCAGGAACTGCTTCCCCAGACAAACCTGCAACCCATTGACACGTCATAAAGATCTTCCTCTACAAACATATAACTAAAATAAACTGAACAATAAATATCTCCACTCAAAATTCCTCTGATTCCCACCTGCCATAAAGTGACTGCTAATGCCCGGGTGAGTCCATTCTCCACCCTCCTGTGGCAGCCCGCCTGAGACTGTCAGCCACTGGGCCCAGTCAGTTACCTCCAAGCTTTCGGCGGGAGAGGATGTGCTGCTCCTCTCCTTAGCTGGTTCCCACATCTCTATTCTCTTATTTAGGCTTTCTGCCTTAATAAAATATGCCTAATATATCAATAGACACTTACTACTATCGCTGGGCACACGACAACCACAGGCAATCACTATCAACTGGTTTAAAATGGCTTACCACAGAATTTGGTCCGCAAGTGGCATTCACTGACTGAGCGGTCACCACCAGGGCACTCTAAGCTGCCCACAAAACAGCTTTAAAGACTGCTCCACACTCTCCCTGCAGTCCATGACTTGAGCGGACACGTCCACAGACTTATTCCATAAGCGAGACGTCTGTCCACTTCCATCTTCTTGAATGTATATCACTCAGGGGTTCTTCTTCAACAGGGGCTCAAACGGAGCACAACCTCCCATCACAATATCTGCAGCTCAAGTAAGGTCAAACCCCTCTGAAGCGAGCCTCACACTTCACGCAAATTCTCCACATCTCATGTCAATTCATTTATTTATATTGTTATTCACTGCTCATACTTTTAATCTAGTCGTCAAATTTAATCAAGTGTTTACTATATGTATTTCCAAGTCAATATTTCTTTAACCTCTTAGTTAGGTCAGGCCTGGCAGAATAACTCTCAGGGGGGAGACTCATTTTTTCAGCTACCTGGGATCATATCACCTGACATAACCACCTAGGCGTATGAGCGGTTGTACTACTGTATATTCTAGGCGTCCTCTACTTATCACGAGTCCTGACAAGTTTAATTTCACCTGTGTGATTGATTTTAATTTAAGTGCCTCTGCCGCTTTCTGAGTAATGAAAGTTTTCTGGGTCCCTAGTCTTGCGGAGTCTTGAAGTGGTCACTTCAAGACTCCGCTCCAATATAGAAGCATCAAGAAATATGGGCCAATAGGCCCTTTGCTTCCATTCTTACCATCAATACCCATTGTTTCGTGTTCTAGCCTGTGTTGAAAGTTTTGTTCACCACATCCAAAACTGTTGTAACGTATCACCTCACCCAAAATGCGGGTATAAAATTAAAAATGAAAGCTGTTTAAATCATAGCATAGTAAGAACTCTGTTTAGTGTTTGCAGGTAATAGTTGTGTGTGTGTAAACTAAAAGTCTTTGAAAATGTAATAAGTTATTACAAAACGCGTTCAAGTGTCGCGTCAGACTAGAAATAAAAATGAATTTTGGAGAATTGATTTTTCAATTACCATCAACCGTGAAAAGAAACATAAGAAAGATCGATAAAATTTGTGTTAGAATTATTAATCTTACTTTTTCGGTCATATTTAATATATATATATATATATATATATATATATATATATATATATATATATATATATATATATATATATATATATATATATATATATATATATATATATATATATGTATATATATATATATATATATATATATATATATATATATATATATATATATATAGAGTGTATTACACTTATTTGTATAATTTGCACGACGTTTCGAACCTCCATGGTTCATTCTCAAGTGAACAGATCTTACAATACTAGTTGATTTTATACCCGCATTAGGTCAGGTGATAATACAATGAAGGTGAAAAACATGGGGGGATACATAAGGGATAAACATAGGGGCTGCATAAGGCTTATTGGCCCATACGAGGCATCTCCTATCTAAACACAAAGATTAATCCAGTGTAATTGGCCTGTTATGTTGGACATTGTCTTCTGTGTTGGCATCGATATGTTCTTGTCTTGTCCTTACTCTCATGGTGGGTAGAGTAAATAGTTCCGTGATTTGGGTGTTCATGGTAGGTCGCTCTATTCTTATGTGAATTGCCTCAAGAATTTGTAATCTTCTTGAATCTTGGGTTTTGTCTATTATGCAAGTATTCTTGTTCAACATTTCTCTTGTTAGAGTAATGTCATAGGCTTGTCTCATGTGATTCCTAGGGGCACCAGATTGAAGATGGCATGTCAAACGCCTCGTCAGCTTGGTCGACGTCATACCTATGTACTTACATTGAAGGTTACATCCTTCGTGGGGGCAAGTGTACATGTATACAACGCTTGACTGCTGTAGAGGGTTCTCCGTCGGCTTCGGGCTGTTTTTGATAAGGAGTTCGGAAGTCTTCTTGGTTTTGTAGAATATTATCAGGTTTATGTTTTGGTTAGGAGTAGTGCTTTTTACTCCTTTACGGATTATTTCTTTCATTATTCTTTCCTCTTTTATATGTTCACTGTGCATGGTTGATTTGTAATATAATTTTATTGGGGGTGTTGTGGTTTCTGTTCTAGGTTCTGAATTATACCAACGGTCCAAGTGTCTTCTTATAGCAGCGTTTATTTCCGCGTTGCTATATCCGTTGTTCACCAATACCTGAGTTACTCTTTCAAACTCTCTACTCACGTTGCTCCATTCAGAGCAGTGGGTAAGCGCTCGACGAATATAAGCATTGAGAACACTGGCTTTGTATCTTTGGGGGCACTCACTTCTACCGTTCAGGCATAATCCTATGTTGGTGGGCTTGGTATATACGTTGGTGCTTAAAGAGGTTCCTGTTTTTGTTATTAGTACATCCAAGAATGGCAGACTGTTATTTTCACTATTTTCATGTGTAAATCGGAGTACTGACTCTCTCTCTAGGTGTCTTTTTAGGTCAATTAGTTCATCTGAGTCTTTTACTATTACGAATATGTCATCTACATAACGGCAGTATACAGTTGGTTTTTGTCTGCTACTGATGACCCTATCTTCGATGGTTCCCATATAAAAATTAGCAAATAAAACTCCTAAGGGGGAGCCCATTGCTACTCCGTCTATTTGTAAATACATGTCTCCTTGTGGACTGATGAAAGGGGCTTCCTTTGTACATGCTTCGAGAAGACTTTTCAAGTGTGGCTCAGGTATGTCTAATTTGGGGGTGCTCTCGTCTCTGTATACTCTGTCCAGTATCATTCCTATGGTTGTGTTGACTGGGACGTTGGTAAAAAGGGATTCAACGTCCAGGGAAGCGATGATTCCATCGGGCTGGGTAGATTTGATCAATTCTAGGAAATCTGCTGATGATTGTAGACTAAACTTACTTGGAGTGTATGGAGTTAGGAGTTCATTGAGTTTCTTTGCCAGGTGATAAGTTGGGGTTGGTATTTGGCTGATTATAGGGCGTAGTGGGTTACCTGGTTTATGCGTCTTAACATTGCCGTAGGCATATCCTAAGCCATAGTCGCCTTGAAGTTTATTGAAATGCACACTACCTTTCTTTGCGTTGATTGCTGTAATTGTTTTGTTTACTTTCCGCTTAAGGTCTTCTACGGGGTTCCTCGTGATTCGTTGAAATTTGGAGTCGTCACTTAGGATGTCGCTAATTTTGTTCATGTATTCATGGGTAGGAATCAATACATATGCTGCTGTTTTGTCGGCTTTTCTTATTGTTACGTCTTTCAGATTTTTGTAGAAACAAAGACACTCCGTAAGTTAACATCCCTAAACGGTGGACAGCTAAAAATCCCTCGTCCTAAAGATGGCTACTTTAACCTGACTTCTTATGATCTTACCCAGGACCAACGAGACCTCTTAAATCTTGGTCTAAATTGTCAATTCTTATCTAAACCAAAGATGCATCAAAAACGCCTGGAAATCGAAATGCTTCTGGACGATATCCATAAGCTAGAAGACAACAAAAAAGTCATCACCACTGACACACTTCAAGCTGAACTACTTGTAGAAGCAGGGAAAAAACGAGGAACATATTCATCTACAATCTTAACCCCACGACTCAAAGAAGCAGCGAAACAACTAAAAATTCTGAAAGATGTAACAATAAGAAAAGCCGACAAAACAGCAGCATATGTATTGATTCCTACCCATGAATACATGAACAAAATTAGCGACATCCTAAGTGACGACTCCAAATTTCAACGAATCACGAGGAACCCCGTAGAAGACCTTAAGCGGAAAGTAAACAAAACAATTACAGCAATCAACGCAAAGAAAGGTAGTGTGCATTTCAATAAACTTCAAGGCGACTATGGCTTAGGAAATGCCTACGGCAATGTTAAGACGCATAAACCAGGTAACCCACTACGCCCTATAATCAGCCAAATACCAACCCCAACTTATCACCTGGCAAAGAAACTCAATGAACTCCTAACTCCATACACTCCAAGTAAGTTTAGTCTACAATCATCAGCAGATTTCCTAGAATTGATCAAATCTACCCAGCCCGATGGAATCATCGCTTCCCTGGACGTTGAACCCCTTTTTACCAACGTCCCAGTCAACACAACCATAGGAATGATACTGGACAGAGTATACAGAGACGAGAGCACCCCCAAATTAGACATACCTGAGCCACACTTGAAAAGTCTTCTCGAAGCATGTACAAAGGAAGCCCCTTTCATCAGTCCACAAGGAGACATGTATTTACAAATAGACGGAGTAGCAATGGGCTCCCCCTTAGGAGTTTTATTTGCTAATTTTTATATGGGAACCATCGAAGATAGGGTCTTCAGTAGCAGACAAAAACCAACTGTATACTGCCGTTATGTAGATGACATATTCGTAATAGTAAAAGACTCAGATGAACTAATTGACCTAAAAAGACACCTAGAGAGAGAGTCAGTACTCCGATTTACACATGAAAATAGTGAAAATAACAGTCTGCCATTCTTGGATGTACTAATAACAAAAACAGGAACCTCTTTAAGCACCAACGTATATACCAAGCCCACCAACATAGGATTATGCCTGAACGGTAGAAGTGAGTGCCCCCAAAGATACAAAGCCAGTGTTCTCAATGCTTATATTCGTCGAGCGCTTACCCACTGCTCTGAATGGAGCAACGTGAGTAGAGAGTTTGAAAGAGTAACTCAGGTATTGGTGAACAACGGATATAGCAACGCGGAAATAAACGCTGCTATAAGAAGACACTTGGACCGTTGGTATAATTCAGAACCTAGAACAGAAACCACAACACCCCCAATAAAATTATATTACAAATCAACCATGCACAGTGAACATATAAAAGAGGAAAGAATAATGAAAGAAATAATCCGTAAAGGAGTAAAAAGCACTACTCCTAACCAAAACATAAACCTGATAATATTCTACAAAACCAAGAAGACTTCCGAACTCCTTATCAAAAACAGCCCGAAGCCGACGGAGAACCCTCTACAGCAGTCAAGCGTTGTATACATGTACACTTGCCCCCACGAAGGATGTAACCTTCAATGTAAGTACATAGGTATGACGTCGACCAAGCTGACGAGGCGTTTGACATGCCATCTTCAATCTGGTGCCCCTAGGAATCACATGAGACAAGCCCATGACATTACTCTAACAAGAGAAATGTTGAACAAGAATACTTGCATAATAGACAAAACCCAAGATTCAAGAAGATTACAAATTCTTGAGGCAATTCACATAAGAATAGAGCGACCTACCATGAACACCCAAATCACGGAACTATTTACTCTACCCACCATGAGAGTAAGGACAAGACAAGAACATATCGATGCCAACACAGAAGACAATGTCCAACATAACAGGCCAATTACACTGGATTAATCTTTGTGTTTAGATAGGAGATGCCTCGTATGGGCCAATAAGCCTTCTGCAGCGCCTATGTTTATCCCTTATGTATCCCCCCATGTTTTTCACCTTCATTGTATTATCACCTGACCTAATGCGGGTATAAAATCAACTAGTATTGTAAGATCTGTTCACTTGAGAATGAACCATGGAGGTTCGAAACGTCGTGCAAATTATACAAATAAGTGTAATATATATATATATATATATATATATATATATATATATATATATATATATATATATATATATATATATATATATATATATATATACATATATATATATATATATATATATATATATATATATATATATATAAATATATATATATAAATATATATATATAAATATATATATATAAATATATATATATAAATATATATATATAAATATATATATATAAATATATATATATATATATATATATATATAAATATATATGTCGTACCTAGTAGCCAGAACTCACTTCTCAGCCTACTATGCAAGGCCCGATTTGCCTAATAAGCCAAGTTTTCATGAATTAATTGTTTTTCGACTACCTAACCTACCTAACCTAACCTAACCTAACTTTTTCGGCTACCTAACCTAACCTAACCTATAAAGATAGGTTAGGTTAGGTTAGGTAGGGTTGGTTAGGTTCGGTCATATATCTACTTTAATTTTATCTCCAATAAAAATCAATTGACCTCATACATAATGAAATGGGTAGCTTTATCATTTCATAAGAAAAAAATTAGAGAATATATATTAATTCAGGAAAACTTGGCTTATTAGGCAAATCGGGCCTTGCATAGTAGGCTGAAAAGTGAGTTCTGGCTACTAGGTACGAAATATATAAATATATATATATATAAATATATATATATATATATATATATATATATATATATATATATATATATATATAACACAAATGCGAACAAGCCTGAATGGTCCCCAGGACTATATGCGAATGAAAACTCACACCCCAGAAGTGACTCGAACCCATACTCCCAGAAGCAACGCAACTGGTAACTACAGGGCGCCTTAATCAAATGCTATGGCGCCTTTGAAATGCTATGCCCAAGATTACCATCCGAGTTGCCGTCGGGGAAGTGGCTCAAATAGCCTCGGCTATCACTTCCTTTTGACGGCCGTGATGGTCAAGCGGATTAAGGCGCCCTGTAGTTACCAGTTGCGTTGCTTCTGGGAGTATGGGTTCGAGTCACTTCTGGGGTGTGAGTTTTCATTCGCATATAGTCCTGGGGACCATTCAGGCTTGTTCGCATTTGTGTTCCTCACGTGTGCCCCAAAGAATGAGGTGATTTGGTGAAATGCTATGCCCAAGATTACCATCCGAGTTGCCGTCGGGGAAGTGGCTCAAATAGCCTCGGCTATCACTTCCTTTTGACGGCCGTGATGGTCAAGCGGATTAAGGCGCCCTGTAGTTACCAGTTGCGTTGCTTCTGGGAGTATGGGTTCGAGTCACTTCTGGGGTGTGAGTTTTCATTCGCATATAGTCCTGGGGACCATTCAGGCTTGTTCGCATTTGTGTTCCTCACGTGTGCCCCAAAGAATGAGGTGATTTGGTGAAATGCTATGCCCAAGATTACCATCCGAGTTGCCGTCGGGGAAGTGGCTCAAATAGCCTCGGCTATCACTTCCTTTTGACGGCCGTGATGGTCAAGCGGATTAAGGCGCCCTGTAGTTACCAGTTGCGTTGCTTCTGGGAGTATGGGTTCGAGTCACTTCTGGGGTGTGAGTTTTCATTCGCATATAGTCCTGGGGACCATTCAGGCTTGTTCGCATTTGTGTTCCTCACGTGTGCCCCAAAGAATGAGGTGATTTGGTGAAATGCTATGCCCAAGATTACCATCCGAGTTGCCGTCGGGGAAGTGGCTCAAATAGCCTCGGCTATCACTTCCTTTTGACGGCCGTGATGGTCAAGCGGATTAAGGCGCCCTGTAGTTACCAGTTGCGTTGCTTCTGGGAGTATGGGTTCGAGTCACTTCTGGGGTGTGAGTTTTCATTCGCATATAGTCCTGGGGACCATTCAGGCTTGTTCGCATTTGTGTTCCTCACGTGTGCCCCAAAGAATGAGGTGATTTGGTGAAATGCTATGCCCAAGATTACCATCCGAGTTGCCGTCGGGGAAGTGGCTCAAATAGCCTCGGCTATCACTTCCTTTTGACGGCCGTGATGGTCAAGCGGATTAAGGCGCCCTGTAGTTACCAGTTGCGTTGCTTCTGGGAGTATGGGTTCGAGTCACTTCTGGGGTGTGAGTTTTCATTCATATATATATATATATATTGTGACGATAATCTCTTTCAAGAGAAATTGAGACTGCTCTTCCGTACCTAAAGTTACGTCAATTCTACAAGTATAAGTTGCTACATTCAAGATACGTCACCAGTAACACAAAACGTTTTGACCAGGAGGCAAAACGTACCCAAGAACCCCCTACTCCACACACCCTCCATGCTGGCTCGTCGTCAACCAGCAAACTACCCATCCCAGCCTGCCTGCTCCTGATTGGTGACTCGCCGATTGCGCACCTGCACCCTACACCTCAGCGCCATCTACCTGAGTCGACGTCTGAGCCTGAAGCAGCCATCAACTTCAGAATATTCTTTATGTTCTTAGAGTTGACATCTCTCTCTGGCATACTAAGCTCTCTGGCTTTCGTATACTAAGGGAGGTCTCAGCTAAAGCCAATATTCTCAGCAAAATTTCACCATTATATTTAATCTATTGTGTTTTTGCATTTATCTTTGTCATTAAATTACACAAGTCATTTACCCGAGATTTGTCTTTATTTTTATTTATGTTTAAAGTAAATATGTTAAAGTTTCATTGTTCATACTTTGTGTTTTACGTGTTCCTCCCTCTAACTTACCACAGACAACAGGCAAACAGTCTATCTTTTTTTTGTAAGTGTCACCAGGCATTGACACCTGCCATTGGAGGACTGCCGAACATCTATACTCCAACACTTTCCCGTCACATTTAACGGGGGCCTGTCCGTGAGCTTTACTCAGGTACTAGTACCAGAACGTCAATTTGTAGTAAGCGTACTTCGCTTTGCTAAAGTTGCTTTTCAATATTATCATTAATTTTCATATTTATATGGTGCTGTGTGTATTGTGCATTCCGAGAGTAGCATATGGTGAGTGTGGGATAACTTTGGATTACGTGGTGACTGTAGGCCTCAGTCATTCTCTTAATTGGTTATCTCTCCTTCTGTGTTATTACTCGTGTTTACCACCTTTTGTCCCTAGGATATTTCTCATATTATCGGCAGATCATCATTGTGGTATCCTGGTACTTTGGTTTGTCTTCGGGTTAAAGCACCCTATCTTCTGCAATCCGACCGAAGGAGGATAAGAGGGCCATAGTTCCTCTAGCACGGACTACGTTGCTGAGTTGGGACCTCAGCAGCAGTTCTCGTCACTAGTTGACACTCGCACCCCTACACGTCGGTCAGAGATGATGATATTTACTTAGGTAGGGAATTAGCTTTCTTTTTACAGAGCACAAAGTTCGCTAATTCTGTAAGTATCATATTCATTTAGTGGGAAACCCTTGCTTATGTTCTATAGACTCGGCAAGGTATGCCTACATTCTTGGACTACCTAATTCACTTTTGGAGCAATTAAATGTTTCATTTGTTTTAGAAACTCAGTTTCATTTATTTAGTAGGATTTTCTTGCCCTTGTTCTCTTACATTGAGTACCAGGTACAAGATTTCCTGCGACTTTGATTGACTAATCATTTACCATCCTATAATTAACGTTAATTGTTAAAGATTAAAATTCCACAGGATAGTTACCAGTTGCCACGTTATCCTGTTTCTGACATTTACCATATCACAACAATATTCGTTGTACATTTATTTGTTATCTTTCACCATGTTTCGTCTCCAAGCTTTCCGTAACGATCCAGCAGGTGAAATAGGGACATTACGTCGTGCCAAGAGGACTGAATTACAAACTCTTGTACACAAGTATCAACTAGATGTTCCCCATGGAGCCAACAAAAATGAATTATATAACTTAATCATGGATCACCTCTTAGATGAAGGGACAATTGACTCTGAAACTCACAAAACTTATTCTATTGCAGATAAACCTGATTTGGCAACTATGAAACTCAAACTTGAACTCGCCAAGCTCGAAAGGGAGCAGAGGAAAGAGGAAGCTGCAATCAGGAAAGAAGAACAAGAACAAGAGGCCACCTTGAGGAAAGAAGAACAAGAAAGAGAGGCTGCCCTGGCGAAAGAAGCTCTACAACTGAGGGAAAGAGAAGCTGCAATGAGGAAAGAAGAGCAAGAACGTGAGATGACCCTATTCAGAGAGCGAGTACAGCTTGAAGCAAAACAACGCCACCTGGAGATACAACGCGAGCATGACAAACAGCAAGCGGCAATGGCTATAGAATGTCGTCAACAAGAACTCACGTTGGAAAGTACACACCTCACTCAACGCCAGAAAGCTACCGCCAGTCTTCCAGTAAGTTTCAATATCTCCCATGCAAGTAAGTTAATGCCACCATTCGTTGAGACAGAGATTGATGTCTTTTTTACCACCTTTGAGACCCTAGCTAATCAACTTAGCTGGCCTGCTGACCAATGGTCTACCCTTCTCAGAGTGCATCTTGCAGGTAGAGCTGCAGTTACTCTCAGTACCTTACCGTCTGGGAATGACTACCAGACCTTGAAGCAAGCAGTTTTGGATGCCTCCCTTCTTTCCACCGAAAGCTACAGACGAAAATTCCGTGATCATCTTAAGGCAAGTACCACCACCTTTCTAGAATTTGCCAATACCAAGAAAAGATATTTTATGAAATGGCTGGAAGCAGCACATGTCTCTACATTTGCAAAACTCATCAACCTCATGCTAGTTGAGGAATTCTTGAGACGTGTTCCCCCTTCCGTCCGTTTATATTTAGCAGATGAAGAAGAAACCGACTACATCAAATGTGCGAAGTCGGCTGACACCTACAGCCTCATCCACCGGCTGACACCATCACCACCTCCCAGTAAGAAGTTTTGGTACAGTTACGATAAAGTGAGTACAGAGGAAGCGAGCTCACAATTGTATTGTAAGTATTGCAAACTCTATGGACATACCATAGATAGATGTGTGAAGGCTCAATACAAGAGCAATGAATCTACTAAACCCAAACAGACTCCTCCTAAGTCCGGTAAGCCTGTGATGAATGTTGGTGTTCATGTTAATGATCTTTCTCTCTTCAGTAAACACCTGTATCCTGGAACTGTCTCTACCAACGGTACAGATTCGGAGGGACGTTTCGAATTGAAGATCTTGAGGGATACAGCGGCTCATCAGTCCATCATAATGAAATCGGCTGAGCCTAACGTCACCTACACCGGGGAAACCGTCCTTATCACTGACCTCACTGCTACCACTCCATATCCTCTCGCCAGAGTCCACCTGGATTGTCCCTTCGTGTCCAATGAAGTCCAAGACGCCATCAGGGAAAAGCCTTTTCCCATGCCTAGAGTGCAACTTCTCCTGGGCAACGACTTGGCAGAAGATCTGCAACCGCCCAACCTGATCATCACGGACAAACCCCAGGTGTGTAATTCTGTAATGGATAATCCCATCTTTGAATGTGTTACAGCAGAGGTCCAAGAAAGTGATCAAGTTTCTCTTCCAGCTTTGGTGACCACCCGTGCACAAGCTGCACGACCCCAACCAGCTGATTCTACTGCTACCGCTGTCTCTCAAGACCCTCAGAATCTACCTCCAAATCTTACCAAGTTGGAGTTCCGTTAGTTACAGAGGGAAGATCAATCATTAACACCATTATTCTTCCAGGCTGAGACTCAACCTGACAGTATCCCTGGGTTCTTCCTAGAAAATCAGTTGCTCTACCGCAGATACAGACCCAGCAAGCTGAAGGAGGATGACGATTGGGCCAATGTCGAACAACTAGTGATTCCCACCAGCATACGGCCCGATATTCTACACCTGGCCCACGGAGCTCTCTCTCACTATGGTTTCAACAAAACCTACCACGGAATCAGACAAGACTACTACTGGCCAGGTATGGTAAAAGACGTTAAAAAATACGTAAAACAGTGTCATACATGTCAGAAGGCAGGTAAACCTAACATCTCTATTCCCCAGGCTCCACTAAAACCCATCCAGGTGCCTGCGGAACCTTTTCACAGACTCATCATAGACTGTGTTGGTCCTTTACCCCGGACCAGTTCTGGCAACGGATATATATTAACTATCATGTGTCCTACCACCAGGTTCACCATAGCAGTTCCAGTAAAGAACATTACGGCTGCTACTGTGGTGAAACACCTCTTGAAGATCTTCACCCAGTATGGATTTCCAAGAGAGGTGCAAAGCGACTGTGGCACCAACTTTCAAGAAGACACTGGAGGAGTTCAACATGTATACACAGGTACTGTCCAGCCCCTATCATCCTGCTTCACAGGGTTCTCTTGAACGTAGTCATCAGACTATTAAAGCACTCCTAAAGAAATTCTGCAATGACACCTTGAAGGACTGGGATAAACAACTTGATCTCATTATGTGTATTTTCAGAAGTCTCCCCAATGAGTCTCTAGGAGTATCTCCTTATGAGATGCTCTACGGACGTAAGTGCCGTACTCCTCTCAAAGCTTTCAAGGACTCTCTATCGTAATGCCACCTTCAGTGACCCCCAGAATGTGCCTCAGTTTCTTCAAAACTTAAAACTCATTCTAGAGAGAGTACGTAAATTTGCTAATGACAATCTATTGAAAGCACAGGAGAGGATGAAAACTCATTTTGACCAAAGCAGCAAATTAAGGAAATTTAAACCAGGAGCTTCGTGTTGGCATATTTTCCTATCCCAGGTTCTCCATTGCAAAGCAAGTTTTCAGGACCCTACCGCATTAAGGAGTGCAGAAACAACAACAACTACGTTCTTGAGACTCCAGATAAGCGGCGGAAGACCCAGCTGTGCCACGTCAACCTCCTGAAGCAGTATCAAGGTATTCCCCCCACGGTCTTGGTATCAGTCTCCACAGTTAAAGGTCCATACCTCCACAGTGAAAACTTCCCTGCTTCTCCCAAAAGCATTAACATTGAGTCGGTGCTTTCCAAATCAGAAATCCTACCTGATCTTCATCCCATTTTACAGGACTATAATAGTGCTCCTTTACCATGTTCTAATCCTATTCTCGCCTCGCCAGATATCACGAAGCCTTTCATCCTCCAAGTCGACGCCAGTGGTACCGGCATCGGGGGTGACCTGATGCAACAACGAGGCGAGGAGATTCTACCTGTTAGCTACTACAGCTACAAGGAACTACAACACGATCGAAAGGGAGCTACTCATCGTCCTGAACTTGCAGCACTTCGAACCAAACCTGAAAAGTGCTCGGTCTACCATCTACTCGGACACCAATCCCCTACGCTTCCTGCAGCAAGCCTAATTCAACAATCGACGGCTTCTACGATGGGCTTGATACCTGCAGAATTTCAACCTGGAGATCTCTACATCAAGGGGTCTGACAACATCATAGCAGACGCACTCTCCAGAGTCTATGAGGTAGAGGCAGCTCCACCTATCACTCTACCTCCTGAAGACATAACTTCACTCGGAACCGCAGGCTTCGGGAGAGAGATGTGATGATAATCTCTTTCAAGAGAAATTGAGCCTGCTCTTCCCTACCTAAAGTTACGTCAATTCTACATGTATAAGATGCTACATTTAAGATACGTCACCAGTAGCACAAAACGTTTTGACCAGGATGCAAAACGTACCCAAAAACCTCCCTACTCCACACACCCTCCACGCCGGCTCGTCGTCAACCACCAAACTACCCATCCCAGCCTGCCTGCTCCTGATTGGTGACTCGCCGACCGCGCACCTGCACCCTGCACCTCTGCGCCATCTACCTGAGTCGACGTCTGAGCCTGAAGCAGCCATCAACTTCAGAATATTCTTTGTGCTCTTAGAGTTGACATCTCTCTCTGGCATACTAAGCTCTCTGACATTCGTATACTAAGGGAGGTCTCAGCTAAAGCCAATATTCTCAGCAAAATTTCACCATTATATTTAATCTATTGTGTTTTTGCATTTATCTTTGTCATTTAATTACACCAGTCATTTACCCGAGATTTGTCTTTATTTTTATTTATGTTTAAAGTAAATATATTAAAGTTTCATTGTTCATACTTTGTGTTTTATGGGTTCCTCCCTCTAACATACCACAGACAACAGGCAAGCAGTCTATCTTTTTTTTGTAAGTGTGACCAGGCATTGACACCTGCCATTGGAGGACTGCCGAACATCTATACTCCAACACTTTCCCGTCACAATATATATATATATATATATATATATATATATATATATATACATATATATATATTTATATATATATATATATATATATATATATATATATATATATATATATATATATATATATATATATATATATATATATATATGTCGTACCTAGTAGCCAGAACGCACTTCTCAGCCTACTATTCAAGGCCCGATTTGCCTAATAAGCCAAGTTTTCATGAAATATTATATTTTCTCTAATTTTTTCTTATGTAATGATAAACCTAACCATTTCATTATGTATGAGGTCAATTTTTTTTTATTAGAGTTAAAATTAACGTAGATATATGACCGAACCTAACCAACCCTACCTAACCTAACCTATCTTTATAGGTTAGGTTAGGTAGCGGAAAAAGTTAGGTTAAGTTAGGTTAGGTAGGTTAGGTTGCCGAAAAACAATTAATTCATGAAAACTTGGCTTATTAGGCAAATCGGGCCTTGAATAGTAGGCTGAGAAGTGCGTTCTGGCTACTAGGTACGACATATATATATATATATATATATATATATATATATATATATATGTCGTACCTAGTAGCCAGAACGCACTTTTCAGCCTACTATGCAAGGCCCGAATTGCCTAATAAGCCAAGTTTTCATGAATTAATTGTTTTTCGACTACCTAACCTACCTAACCTAACCTAACCTAACTTTTTCGGCTACATAACCCAACCTAACCTATAGAGATAGGTTAGGTTAGGTTAGGTAGGGTTGGTTAGGTTCGGTCATATATTTACGTTAATTTTAACTCCAATGAAAAAAAATTGACCTCATACATAATGAAATGGGTAGCTTTATCATTTCAAAAGAAAAAATTTAGAGAAAATATATTAATTCAGGAAAACTTGGCTTATTAGGCAAATCAGGCCTTGCATAGTAGGCTGAGAAGTGCGTTCTGGCTACTAGGTACGACATATATATATATATATATATATATATATATATATATATATATATATATATATATATATATATATATATATATATATATATATATATATATATATATATATATATATGTCGTACCTAGTAACCAGAACTCACTTCTCAGCCTACTATGCAAGGCCCGATTTGCCTAATAAGCCAAGTTTTCAAGAATTAATTGTTTTTCGACTACCTAACCTACCTAACCTAACCTAACCTAACTTTTTCGACTACCTAACCTAACCTAACCTATAAAGATAGGTTAGGTTAGGTTAGGTAGGGTTAGTTAGGTTCGGTCATATATATATGTTAATTTTAACTCCAATAAAAAAAAATTGACCTCATACATAATGAAATGGGTAGCTTTATCATTTCATAAGAAAAAAATTAGAGAAAATATATTAGTTCAGGAAAACTTGGCTTATTAGGCAAATCGGGCATTGCATAGTAGGCTGAGAAGTGCGTTCTGGCTACTAGGTACGACATATATATATATATATATATATATATATATATATATATATATATATATATATATGTCGTACCTAATAGCCAGAACTCATTTCTCAGCCTACTATGCAAGGCCCGATTTGCCTAATAAGCAAAGTTTTCATGAATTAATATATTTTCTCTAATTTTTTTCTTATGAAATGATAAAGCTACACATTTCATTATGTATGAGGTAATTTTTTTTTTATTGGAGTTAAAATTAACGTAGATATATGACCGAACCTAACCAACCCTACCTAACCTAACCTAACCTATCTTTATAGGTTAGGTTAGGTTAGGTGGCCGAAAAAGTTAGGTTAGGTTAGGTTAGGTAGGTTAGGTAGTCGAAAAACCATTAATTCATGAAAACTTAGCTTATTAGGCAAATCGGGCCTTGCATAGTAGGCTGAGAAGTGAGTTCTGGCTACTAGGTACGACATATATATATATATATATATATATATATATATATATATATATATATATATATATATATATATATATATATATATATATATATATATATATATATATATATATATATATATATATATATATATTAGTATATTTTGGTAGCAGTCTTTCCTGTAGACATATATTATTAAATATGACCGAAAAAGTAAGATTAATAATTCTAACACGAATTTTCTCAATCTTTCGTACATTACGCTTCACTGTTGGAGGTAAATCAAAAATCAATTCTCCAAAATTCATTTTTATTTCTAGTCTGATGTGACACGGGCGCGTTTCGTAAAACTTATTACATTTTCAAAGACTTTAGTTCACAAATACACAACTGAATAGAACTTACGGATCTCCGATTTTATATCTACATTTGAGTGAGGTGGAAGGGGTGATGTGGCATTAACACAAGACAGAACAAAATGTGGTATTAATAGGGTATTAATTTCATCAACACAAGACAGAACAAGGGTATTAATAGGGTATTAATTTCATCAACACAAGACAGAACACGAAACAATGGATATTGAATAGAAGTGTTTGTAGAAAGCCTATTGGTCCATATTTCTTGATGCTTCTATATTGGAGCGGAGTCTTGAGGTGGGTAGAATATAGTTGTGCAATAATTGGCTGTTGATTGCTGGTGTTGACTTCTTGATGTGTAGTGCCTTGCAAACGTCAAGCCGCCTGCTATCGCTGTATCTATCGATGATTTCTGTGTTGTTTACTAGGATTTCTCTGGCGATGGTTTGATTGTGGGGAGAGATTATATGTTCCTTAATGGAGCCCTGTTGCTTATGCATCGTTAAACGCCTAGAAAGAGATGTTGTTGTCTTGCCTATATACTGGTTTTTTTGGAGCTTACAGTCCCCAAGTGGGCATTTGAAGGCATAGACGACGTTAGTCTCTTTTAAAGTTTTCTGTTTTGTGTCTGGAGAGTTTCTCATGAGTAGGCTGGCCGTTTTTCTGGTTTTATAGTAAATCGTCAGTTGTATCCTCTGATTTTTGTCTGTAGGGATAACGTTTCTATTAACAATATCTTTCAGGACCCTTTCCTCCGTTTTATGAGCTGTGGAAAAGAAGTTCCTGTAAAATAGTCTAATAGGGGGTATAGGTGTTGTGTTAGTTGTCTCTTCAGAGGTTGCATGGCTTTTCACTTTCCTTCTTATGATGTCTTCGACGAAACCATTGGAGAAGCCGTTATTGACTAGGACCTGCCTTACCCTACAGAGTTCTTCGTCGACTTGCTTCCATTCTGAGCTGTGGCTGGGAGCACGGTCGACATATGCGTTAACAACACTCCTCTTGTACCTGTCTGGGCAGTCGCTGTTGGCATTTAGGCACATTCCTATGTTTGTTTCCTTAGTGTAGACTGCAGTGTGGAAACCTCCGCCCTTTTCCATGACTGTTACATCTAGAAAGGGCAGCTTCCCATCCTTCTCCATCTCGTAAGTGAAACGCAGCACGGAACTCTGCTCAAATGCCTCCTTCAGCTCCTGCAGATGTCTGACATCAGGTACCTGTGTAAAAATGTCGTCAACATACCTGCAGTATATGGCCGGTTTCAAGTTCATGTCGACTAAGACTTTTTGCTCGATGGTACCCATGTAGAAGTTTGCAAACAGGACACCTAGGGGAGAACCCATGGCGACCCCATCTACTTGCTTATACATGTGCCCATCCGGGCTCAAGAAGGGTGCCTCTTTAGTACAAGCTTGGAGTAGTTTCCTCAGAATATTTTCTGGTATGTCAAGAGGAGTACAGGCTGGATCACGATACACTCTGTCGGCTATCATTCCGATTGTCTCGTCCACAGGTACGTTGGTAAACAGCGATTCTACGTCCAACGAGGCTCTTATCCCTGTGGCCCGTGTGCCCCGCAGTAAGTCAACAAATTCCTTTGGAGACTTCAGGCTGAAGGCGCAAGGAGCATAAGGAGTCAGCAGGCCGTTGAGTCGCTTCGCCAGTCTGTACGTGGGTGTGGGTATCTGGCTAATGATTGGCCGAAGTGGGTTTCCAGGCTTGTGCGTCTTGACATTTCCATACACATATCCAGGTTTATATTCCATGCGGAATATAAACCTGGATATGCGTATGGAAATGTCAAGACGCACAAGCCTGGAAACCCACTTCGGCCAATCATTAGCCAGATACCCACACCCACGTACAGACTGGCGAAGCGACTCAACGGCCTGCTGACTCCTTATGTTCCTTGCGCCTTCAGCCTGAAGTCTCCAAAGGAATTTGTTGACTTACTGCGGGGCACACGGGCCACAGGGATAAGAGCCTCGTTGGACGTAGAATCGCTGTTTACCAACGTACCTGTGGACGAGACAATCGGAATGATAGCCGACAGAGTGTATCGTGATCCAGCCAGTACTCCTCTTGACATACCAGAAAATATTCTGAGGAAACTACTCCAAGCTCTTACTAAAGAGGCACCCTTCTTGAGCCCGGATGGGCACATGTATAAGCAAGTAGATGGGGTCGCCATGGGTTCTCCCCTAGGTGTTCTGTTTGCAAACTTTTACATGGGTACCATCGAGCAAAAAGTCTTAGTCGACATGAACTTGAAACCGGCCATATACTGCAGGTATGCTGACGACATTTTTACACAGGTACCTGATGTCAGACATCTGCAGGAGCTGAAGGAGGCATTTGAGCAGAGTTCCGTGCTGCGTTTCTCTTACGAGATGGAAAAGGATGGGAAGCTGCCCTTTCTAAATGTAACAGTCATGGAAAAGGGCGGAGGTTTCCACACTGCAGTCTACACTAATGAAACAAACATAGGAATGTGCCTAAATGCCAACAGCGACTGCCCAGACAGGTACAAGAGGAGTGTTGTTAACGCATATGTCGACCGTGCTCCCAGCCACAGCTCAGAATGGAAGCAAGTCGACGAAGAACTCTGTAGGGTAAGGCAGGTCCTAGTCAATAACGGCTTCTCCAATGGTTTCGTCGAAGACATCATAAGAAGGAAAGTGAAAAGCCATGCAACCTCTGAAGAGACAACTAACACAACACCTATACCCCCTATTAGACTCTTTTACAGGATCTTCTTTTCCACAGCTCATAAAACGGAGGAAAGGGTCCTGAAAGATATTGTTAATAGAAACGTTATCCCTACAGACAAAAATCAGAGGATACAACTGACGATTTACTATAAAACCAGAAAAACGGCCAGCCTACTCATGAGAAACTCTCCAGACACAAAACAGAACGCTTTAAAAGAGACTAACGTCGTCTATGCCTTCAAATGCCCACTTGGGGACTGTAAGCTCCAAAAAACCCAGTATATAGGCAAGACAACAACATCTCTTTCTAGGCGTTTAACGATGCATAAGCAACAGGGCTCCATTAAGGAACATATAATCTCTTCCCACAACCAAACCATCGCCAGAGAAATCCTAGTAAACAACACAGAAATCATCAATAGATACAGCGATAGCAGGCGGCTTGACGTTTGCGAGGCACTACACATTAAGAAGTCAACACCAGCAATCAACAGCCAATTATTGCACAACTATATTCTACCCACCTCAAGACTCCGCTCCAATATAGAAGCATCAAGAAATATGGACCAATAGGCTTTCTACAAACACTTCTATTCAATATCCATTGTTTCGTGTTCTGTCTTGTGTTGATGAAATTAATACCCTATTAATACCCTTGTTCTGTCTTGTGTTGATGAAATTAATACCCTATTAATACCACATTTTGTTCTGTCTTGTGTTAATGCCACATCACCCCTTCCACCTCACTCAAATGTAGATATAAAATCGGAGATACGTAAGTTCTATTCAGTTGTGTATTTGTGAACTAAAGTCTTTGAAAATGTAATAAGTTTTATGAAACGCGCCCGTGTCTCGTCAGACTAGAAATAAAAATGAATTTTGGAGAATTGATTTTTGATTTACCTCCAACAGTGAAGCGTAATGTACGAAATATTGAGAAAATTCGTGTTAGAATTATTAATCTTACTTTTTCGGTCATATTTAATAATATATATATATATATATATATAAATATATATATATATATATAAATATATATATATATATATATATATATATATATATATATATATATATATATATATATATATATATATATATATATATATATATATATATATATTAGTATATTTTGGTAGCAGTCTTTCCTGTAGACATATATTATTAAATATGACCGAAAAAGTAAGATTAATAATTCTAACACGAATTTTCTCAATCTTTCGTACATTTCTTTTCACTGTTGGAGGTAATTCAAAAATCAATTCTCCAAAATTCATTTTTATTTCTAATCTGATGCGACACGAGCGCGTTTCGTAAAACTTATTACATTTTCAAAGACTTTAGTTTACAAATACACAACTGAATAGAACTTACACATCTTCGATTTTGTTTATATCTACATTTGAGTGAGGTGGATGGGGTGAGGTGGCATTAATAGGGTATTAATTTCATCAACACAAGACCGAACACGAAACAATGGGTATTGAAATGGAAGTGATTGTAGAAAGCCTATTGGTCCATATTTCTTGACGCTTCTATATTGGAGCGGAGTCTTGAGGTGGGTAGAATATAGTTGTGCAATAATTGGCTGTTGATTGCTGGTGTTGACTTCTTAATGTGTAGTGCCTCGCAAACGTCAAGCCGCCTGCTATCGCTGTATCTATTGATGATTTCTGTGTTGTTTACTAGGATTTCTCTGGCGATGGTTTGTTTGTGGGAAGAGATTATATGTTCCTTAATGGAGCCCTGTTGTTTATACATCGTTAAACGCCTAGAAAGAGATGTTGTTGTCTTGCCTATATACTGGGTTTTTTGGAGCTTACAGTCCCCAAGTGGGCATTTGAAGGCATAGACGACGTTGGTCTCTTTTAAAGCGTTCTGCTTTGTGTCTGGAGAGTTTCTCATGAGTAGGCTGGCTGTTTTTCTGGTTTTATAGTAAATCGTCAGTTGTATCCTCTGATTTTTGTCTGTAGGGATAACGTTTCTATTAACAATATCTTTCAGGACCCTTTCCTCTGTTTTATGAGCTGTGGAAAAGAAGTTCCTGTAAAATAGTCTAATAGGGGGTATAGGTGTTGTGTTAGTTGTCTCTTTAGAGGTTGCATGGCGTTTCACTTTCCTTCTTATGATGTCTTCGACGAAACAATTGGAGAAGCCGTTGTTGACTAGGACCTGCCTTACCCTACAGAGTTCTTCGTCGACTTGCTTCCATTCTGAGCTGTGGCTTAGAGCACGGTCGACATATGCGTTAACAACACTCCTCTTGCACCTGTCTGGGCAGTCGCTGTTGGCATTTAGGCACATTCCTATGTTCGTTTCCTTAGTGTAGACTGCAGTGTGGAAACCTCCGCTCTTTTCCATGACTGTTACATCTAGAAAGGGCAGCTTCCCATCCTTTTCCATCTCGTAAGTGAAACGCAGCATGGAACTCTGCTCAAATGCCTCCTTCAGCTCCTGCAGATGTCTGACATCAGGTACCTGTGTAAAAATGTCGTCAACATACCTGCATTATATGGCCGGTTTCAAGTTCATGTCGACTAAGACTTTTTGCTCGATGGTACCCATGTAGAAGTTTGCAAACAGGACACCTAGGGGAGAACCCATGGCGACCCCATCTACTTGCTTATACATGTGCCCATCCGGGCTCAAGAAGGGTGCCTCTTTAATACAAGCTTGGAGTAGTTTCCTTAGAATATTTTCGGGTATGTCAAGAGGAGTACAGGCTGGATCACGACACACTCTGTCGGCTATCATCCCGATTGTCTCGTCCACAGGTACGTTGGTAAACAGCGATTCTACGTCCAACGAGGCTCTTATCCCTGTGGCCCGTGTGCCCCGCAGTAAGTCAACAAATTCCTTTGGAGACTTCAGGCTGAAGGCGCAAGGAACATAAGGAGTCAGCAGGCGGTTGAGTCGCTTCGCCAGTCTGTACGTGGGTGTGGGTATCTGGCTAATGATTGGCCGAAGTGGGTTTCCAGGCTTGTGTGTCTTGACATTTCCATGCGCATATCCAGGTTTATATTCCCCAATGATCTTTGGCAGGTGGAGTCCGGATTTCTTGGCGTTCACAGTTTCGATCAGTTTGTTGACCTTTGCTTTCAATTCGGCTGTAGTGTCCTTCGTTACCATTTGTAACTTAGTTTGGTCAGAGAGTATGTGGTTCATTTTCGCCAGATATTCGTCTTTTTTAAGAATGACATATATTGGCGACTTGTCACCTCTCCTGACAACTATCTCCTTGTTCTCACGAAGGCTTTTAGCTGCCGCTTTGAGCTCGGGGGACAGTATGGTGCTTCTGTAATTGCCTTGATTCTTTCCTCCTTCTGCAATAAGTTCTGCTTGTAAGGTATCTTTGGTAGTGACCTTCTTTTGTGTCTCGAGGTCGAATATGTCGTCCAACAGAATTTCCAACTCTACTTTCCGGGCCAACGGAAAGAAAACGGCCAGCCTATTCATGAGAAACTCTCCAGACACAAAGCAGAACGCTTTAAAAGAGACCAACGTCGTCTATGCCTTCAAATGCCCACTTGGGGACTGTAAGCTCCAAAAAACCCAGTATATAGGCAAGACAACAACATC
This sequence comes from Procambarus clarkii, assembly GCF_040958095.1. NCBI lineage: Eukaryota > Metazoa > Arthropoda > Malacostraca > Decapoda > Cambaridae > Procambarus > Procambarus clarkii. The sequence continues at coordinate 1,854,320 of NC_091223.1, forward strand.
TCTTTCTAGGCGTTTAACGATGCATAAACAACAGGGCTTCATTAAGGAACATATAATCTCTTCCCACAACCAAACCATCGCCAGAGAAATCCTAGTAAACAACACAGAAATCATCGATAGATACAGCGATAGCAGGCGGCTTGACGTTTGCGAGGCACTACACATTAAGAAGTCAACACCAGCAATCAACAGCCAATTAATGCACAACTATATTCTACCCACCTCAAGACTCCGCTCCAATATAGAAGCATCAAGAAATATGGACCAATAGGCTTTCTACAATCACTTCCATTTCAATACCCATTGTTTCGTGTTCTGTCTTGTGTTGATGAAATTAATACCCTATTAATGCCACCTCTTGTTCTGTCTTGTGTTGATGAAATTAATACCCTATTAATGCCACCTCACCCCATCCACCTCACTCAAATGTAGATATAAACAAAATCGAAGATGTGTAAGTTCTATTCAGTTGTGTATTTGTAAACTAAAGTCTTTGAAAATGTAATAAGTTTTACGAAACGCGCTCGTGTCACGTCAGAATAGAAATAAAAATGAATTTTGGAGAATTGATTTTTGAATTACCTCCAACAGTGAAAAGAAATGTACGAAAGATTGAGAAAATTCGTGTTAGAATTATTAATCTTACTTTTTCGGTCATATTTAATAATATATATATATATATATATATATATATATATATATATATATATATATATATATATATATATATATATATATATATATATATATATATATATTTATATATATATATATATATATATATATATATATATATATATATATATATATATATATATATATATATATATATATATATATATATATATATATATATATATATATATATATATATATATATATATACATATTGTTATGATCTCAGCCTGCAGGAGAAACGAGTCTCCCTCCTTGAGAGTTATTCAGCAAGCCTGACCTGATTAGAAGGTCTAGCAAATATTGAGGTAATAACCCATATGTAAAAAAGTTGCTTGGATATATATAACAATTTAAGATTATGGGCAATGAAGAAGAAAACAGATAAATGACTGGCTAGGAGATGTGGATATTTTGCTGGAGGCGTGAGGCTCGATTCTGGAGGGGCTTTGACCTCACATGAGTGCCAGACATCGCAGGGGAAAGCCGCGCTCCGTTGAGCTCCCGTCAGAAGGGAACCCCTAGTGATATATCTCGAAGAGAAGAGAAGTGTGCAGACGTGCCAGCTGTGGAACTGAGCTGGGAACATTGTGGTCTCAAGTCCTGGTCGAAGGGGAGAGTTTTAAACCGCCCAGAGGCATTATTGTGTGCCGTGGAAGCGCCTTGACCAATCTCTGTCAGAGGGATAGCGCCCTCGACCAGACGATCTGTGGTAAGCCCAGTATACGCCAGTTCATAGTGATTGCTTGTAGTTGGTCGTGTGCCCAGCGACAGTAGCAATGTTTATTTATAAGTTAGACATGTTTTAATAAGGCAGAAAGCCTAAAATAAGAGAGTGAAGAGGGAGGAACACGGAGCGACGTCCGTCCCCTCTGAGAGCTGGCAGGTGACTGAGAGCTCCAGACGGCGAAGGACCCTCCCTGAGTGAGTGAGGCGGAGTGAGTGAGGACCGCCGCCGGGCGAGGTGGAGTATGGACCCGCCCAAAACGGGGGAGTCCACTCTCACTGTATGTAGAGGACAGATAGAGATTTGAGGCAAACATATTGTGTGATTCTTTTTGTTTATGTGTTAAAGGGGAAACATTTTTATTGGAGTGTCGATGGGTTGCAGGTTTGTCTTTGGTGAAGAAGTTGCTGAGAACTTCGAAGCCAGCACAGACGAAGTAGCTGATGAGACTCCAAGGTAGTGGAGCAGAGGACCTCGAGCTGTGAGGAGAAGCGGTGAAGAGGAGTGTCACGTGCTTCTGTAGAGGTGGTGAAGCACCATAGTTGCTCGAGGAAACTTCATGGTGTAGCAGCCAAGAGAGCTGTGGAGAAACCTAGCAGAAGTAGTAGAGCACCATAGTTGCTCAAGGAAACTTCATGATAGCAGCCTGGAGGAGCTGCAGAGGATCCTGGTAGTGAAGCCCGGAAGAACCTGAAGATATCAGGGTAGTGAACTTCCAGAAGTGGAAGGGAAGTTCTGGTGGATTACTTGTAGGGAGTTGATAGTGTTTGGTTGTCATTAGCGTGCAAGACGCAGTGAGAGGTGAGTGATTGTTTGCATTCTTATGTCAAGGAGTGTTTTATACTGAAGTTTAGAGTTGCAGGCGTAGGCTGGGTTACCTGCAGTTGTATGCGTTCTAGGACTGATAGGGTGATCAATTGATCATTGCGGTGTATCAAGGAACATTTATGCCGATATATGTTATTGCATTCACATGCTGATTTTCATTGTACACATTTATATATATATATATATATATATATATATATATATATATATATATATATATATATATATATATATATATATATATATATATATATATATATATATTTCTCTTGTTGATGGTGCAACAGTGTATGTAGACTTGATCAACTTGAGGAGGTTGATAGTATCAGGTGGTGAACCAGGAGATAGGATACCACTTGATAAGCTGATGGTAGAGTTCTGGTTGTGTTGGAGTGCAACCCGATTGTAATATTATAGAGTATCGGATTCATTATTATTATATGTGTATGTATTGTGTATGTGCTTTGTCCAGTAAATGTATCCCAATTTGCTGGTGTTTGCCCTTGTCCTAGTGAGGCTTCCCATGAAATAGTACAGAAGAAGAGAGAGAGAGAGAAAGAAACAAGAACCACTGCTGTGGACAGGGTAGAAGGTAATACTAATAAGTCAAAAGGGGATTGAGGAGATCATATCACCTAAGGAGAGAGTGGGGAGTCACAGCGGCTCGAGTGGGTATGTGCACGTGACAACGAGGCTAAGTGTTGGAGCCGCATCCCCTAAACGTGTGACGTTGAGCCCCTCTCCAAGAGCCAGAAGCGCCAAGGGTGATCTCCTAGGGAGGTATAAGCACTCTACCGAGTTGTGGGTTGGGTTGTCCGTAGAGAAGGATCGACAGCGACAACACCACCAACCAACACCAACTATAATAAATTGGGGGCCTGTGTCCGGGAGAGTGAACTGACACACCCACACCCTGTCCAAGAGTGGATTTGTACACCCTTGCTGAAATAGATAAACTGTGTGACCGCAGGTGTATATTCTCTCTCTTGGGGAGACTCACAGGACAAAGATGGATAAGGTGCAAGCGTTTGTGGAGTCAGGCAAGCCTGAGGACTTGGAAGGTTGCACGAGGGATCAATTGAAACAAATAGCAGAAAAATGTGGCATCAGGTTGAAAGCATCTAAAGTAGCTGGGATGAAGGATGAGATCCTGAGGCAGTTAAGAGCCAAAAATGAAGCAGCAGAACAAGGAGCCCAGAAAGGAGCTGAAAGTGGAAAGGAGGATGATGGGCAGGATGAAGTGAGATCCCAGGGATCAAGTAGGAGCAGCAGGAGTAGCCGCAGTAGCAGGAGTAGCCGGAATAGGAGCTTGGAGAGGTTCCAGTTAGAGCTCCAGATGCAGCAACAGCGTGATGACAAGGAGAGACAGTTCCAGCTGGAAAAGATGAAATTAGAACTCCAGAGAGGAACGTTGGCGAGTAAGGTGTAAGGAGTAAGCTAGGTGTTAGAGGAGTGAGAGAAGGGTGGCAGCTCACAATTGCAGAGTTCTGAGTGTGTTGATGGTGAATGTATATAGTGTTTGATAGTGTATAGTGTGTAAATATGTTGAAAATATACATAAATGAACATGAAACATCAGATATATGAGCAATATATGTAGACACATATGAGACACATATAACACAGTCTTGGGACATTGCGGATGTTCTACTGCCATAATATTGTGTATGTGTTCATTATACATAGGATTGGCAGGAAAAAACAAAACAAATGTATATGGAAATGAACGCAAATGAACAAAAAATATTTGTGGGAACTCGTGCATGTTGAAGCTGGCAGGCGACTGGCTCCGGGAGTCTGTGTCACGGACGACCACCAAATCATGAAGTCACAAGCCATTTTCCGGACCCCATTGCAACCAAAGTAACCCTGGAAACACAAACTGTAACTGTCTCTATTTTCCGCTCGTTACAACTTGTAATAAAGTTGTTACATCTTGGCTTAACATGTTTATGACGTATTAGAACGTTGTTACAACTTTCTATATTGGTTGTTATAACTGGTAAGGAGGTGTTAAAACTTGTTTGAACGTTGTACCAACGTCGTAGTTTCGGTGTGTGTTTGGCGGGTTTAAGTACAATTTCGACTTTCTGTTAACATATCCATACTCATGGAAGGGTTATTAACACTTTCAAAAGAGAAAATAATTTAATAAACACTACAAATTTTGTGTGGATAAACTCTGCGAAGATGTAGCCTCAATTTGGCTGGAGTTATTTTATGCGGTGTCACTCTGAAGATATAAAAACGCCACACAATTCATGGTTAAACTCGGTGAAAACCACTGAGACTAAGCTGGGTGGCCAGTCTGTGACTGGGTATTTGTTTATAAGATATTGTTTACTGATTTTTTTATTTAATAATAGTCTAGCTCTCTAGACTATCCCGCTTCGAAGACCCAATCATATGGATGTGAGAACTACCCAGCAAACAATTTTAGGTTGCCACAACATATCTGGAAAGTATTTGAAAGTATTCGAAACGTTTGTTTTATCGTATCAGATACGATATTGTGTGTGGACTTAAATAGGTTTCCAAAACTTATAACCAAGACATATGTATCTAACACTAATTTGAGATGTTGTGGCAACTTTACACTCCTAAGATGAGTCATTCATAATCCATTCATACACCAATATGAATCTCTTATGAAAGGTTTGAGCCAATAATCTGAACCATTTTCACATCTTTGTGTTTAAAGTTAAGTTTCTTGAAATTAAATTATATTTTATATTATATTATTATTTTCAATTTAAATATTAAATCCAATTTAAGGGTAAAAAAAATCTAATAATTTATATTTCTTTTATTATTTACTAACAATTATAATTATTTACTAACGGAGAGGTGGTGGTGGGTGGTGGCGGGTGGCGGCGGGTGGTGGGTGGCGGGTGGCGGCGGGTGGTGGGTGGTGGCGGCGGGTGGTGAGTGGCGGTGGAGGGTGGCAGCGGCTGGTGGTGGGTGGTGGCGGGTGGCGGCTGGTGGTGGGTGGTGGCGGGTGGCGGGTGGCGGCTGGTGGCGGGTGGCGGCAGGTGATGGGTGGTGGCGGGTGGCGGGTGGCGGCTGGTGGTGGGTGGCGGTGGGTGGCGGCGGGTGGCGGTGGGTGGCGGCGGGTGGCGGCTGGTGGTGGGTGGCGGTGGGTGGCGGCGGGTGGCGGCGGGTGGCTGGTGGTGCGTGGTGGCGGGTGGCGGCTGGTGGTGGGTGGCGGCTGGTGGTGGGTGGTGGCGGGTGGCGGCTGGTGGTGGGTGGCGGCTGGTGGTGGGTGGTGGCGGGTGGCGGCGGGTGGTGAGTGGCGGTGGAGGGTGGCGGTGGGTGGTGGCGGGTGGCGGCTGGTGGTGGGTGGTGGCGGCTGGTGGTGGGTGGTGGCGGCTGGTGGTGGCGGGTGGTGGGTGGTGGCGGGTGGCGGCTGGTGGTGGGTGGTGGCGGGTGGCGGCTGGTGGTGGGTGGCGGCTGGTGGTGGGTGGCGGGTGGCGGCGGGTGGTGGGTGGCAGTGGGTGGCGGCGGGTGGCGGCTGGTGGCGGCTGGTGGTGGCGGGTGGCGGCTGGTGGTGGGTGGTGGCGGGTGGCGGCTGGTGGTGGGTGGCGGCTGGTGGTGGGTGGTGGCGGGTGGCAGCTGGTGGTGGGCGGCGGCTGGTGGTGGGCGGCGGGTGGCGGCTGGTGGCGGCCAGCTGGGACACACCCTTCACCACTGAAGGTCTGAGAACAACTAACCATATGTCTCTCTCACCACCACCAGCCTAGTGTTGCCAGCTCGCGCTCTCAAAATGTTTCCTTCAAAGATTGTATATTATCTTTGAACAACAAGTTTGATTATCAAGGAAATAATGCATATATTATTGTCACATTAATACTGTGCAATATCTTATTACATTCCTGCTAAATAATTATAATTTGAAACAGGACAAAAAATCCAACATATCTATAAAAACCAACATTAGAGATCACGAGGCCTAGGCCTCGCCTGTGACCACACATCCTGCCTCCCTGGCCTGCTACACTCACACACCTCACACTCTTAACTCTCTCATAATCACTCTCACTCTCTTACTCTGTCACTCTTACTCTCTGTCACTCTTACTCTCTGTCACTCTTACTCTCTGTCACTCTTACTCTGTCACTCTTACTCTGTCACTCTTACACTGTCACTCTTACTCTCTGTCACTCTTACTCTCTGTCACTCTTACTCTCTGTCACTCTTACTCTCTGTCACTCTTACTCTGTCACTCTTACTCTGTCACTCTTACACTGTCACTCTTACTCTCTGTCACTCTTACTCTCTGTCACTCTTACTCTCTGTCACTCTTTCTCTCTGTCACTCTTACTCTCTGTCACTCTTACTCTCTGTCACTCTTACTCTGTCACTCTTACTCTGTCACTCTTACTCTCTGTCACTCTTACTCTCTGTCACTCTTACTCTCTGTCACTCTTACTCTCTGTCACTCTTACTCTGTCATTCTTACTCACTCTCAGTCACCCTTACCCATTCATACTCACTCTCTCACTCTTACTCTCATACTCTTACTCTCAATTACTCTTACTCTCAATCACTCCTACTCCCAATCACTCCTACTCCCAATCACTCCTACTCCCAATCACTCCTACTCTCATTCTTACTCTTACTCCCAATCACTCTTACTCTCAATCACTCTTATTCTCATTCTTACTCTTACTCTCACTCTTACTCTTACTCCCATTCACTCTTACTCCCAATCACTCTTACTCTCAATCACTCTTACTCTCAATCACTCTTACTCTCAATCACTCTTACTCTCATTCTTACTCTATCTCACTCTTACTCTCAATCACTCTTATTCTCATTCTTACTCCTACTCCCAATCACTCTTACTCCCAATCACTCTTACTCTCAATCACTCTTACTCCCAATCACTCTTACTCTCAATCACTCTTACTCTCAATCACTCTTACTCTCAATCACTCTTACTCTCATTCTTACTCTTACTCACTCTTACTCTCAATCACTCTTATTCTCATTCTTACTCCTACTCCCAATCACTCTTACTCCCAATCACTCTTACTCTCAATCACTCTTACTCCCAATCACTCTTACTCCCAATCACTCTTACTCTCAATCACTTTTACTCTCAATCACTCTTACTCTCAATCACTCTTACTCTCACTAACTCTCAATCACTCTTACTCTCACTCTAACTCTCAATCACTCTTATGCACTATTACTCACTCTTTCTCTCAGTCATCCTAACTCACTCTCATACTCACTCTTACTATGTCACTCTTACTCTCTGTCACTCTTACTCTCTGTCACTCTTACTCTCTGTCACTCTTACTCTCTGTCACTCTTACTCTCTATCACTCTTACTGTCATTCTTACTCTGTCACTCTTACTCACTCTCAGTCACCCTTACCCATTCATACTCACTCTCACTCTTACTCTCATACTCTTACTCTCAATTACTCTTACTCTCAATCACTCTTACTCCCAATCACTCCTACTCCCATTCACTCCTACTCTCAATCACTCCTACTCTCATTCTTACTCTTACTCTTACTACCAATCACTCTTACTTTCAATCACTCTTATTCTCATTCTTACTCTTACTCTCACTCTTACTCCCAATCACTCTTACTCCCAATCACTCTTACTCTCAATCACTCTTACTCTCAATCACTCTTACTCTCATTCTTACTCTTACTCACTCTTACTCTCAATCACTCTTATTCTCGTTCTTACTCTTACTCTCACTCTTACTCCCAATCACTCTTACTCCCAATCACTCTTACTCTCAATCACTCTTACTCTCAATCACTCTTACTCTCATTCTTACTCTTACTCACTCTTACTCTCAATCACTCTTACTCTCACTCTTACTCCCAATCACTCTTACTCCCAATCACTCTTACTCTCAATCACTCTTACTCCCAATCACTCTTACTCTCAATCACTCTTACTCTCAATCACTCTTACTCTCAATCACTCTTACTCTCACTAACTCTCAATCACTCTTACTCTCACTCTAACTCTCAATCACTCTTACTCTCATACTCACCCTTACTCTCAATCACTTTACTCTCACTCTTACTCATTCTGTCACCCTTACTCTCACTCTTACTCACTCTGTCACTCTTACTCACTCTCAGTCACTCTTACTTATACTCACTCTTACTCACACTTACACACTCTCTGGCACTCTCACTCACCTTCAGTCACTCTTACTCACTCTTACCCACTCTCGCTCACTCTTACTCACTCTAGTTAATAAGAACACGCCAATATAAGACAACAAAACGTTTTCAGATTCTTTCTCACCACTTTCCAGCAACTTTTATAATTTATATAAATTATCTTAGGGAATAATACATAAATTATATATTTAAACATGATATTAGTGTTTAGTGGAATGCATAAGGAGTCAAATTGTGTTAAAAAGAGCGATTTTTAGAAAATTTGGAAAACTACTTTTTTTTGTTCATATTATAACTAAATGGATTTTAAAGGTTTCACTCAGCCAATATATATCATTCACAATTTATTAATGAATTTTACAAAAAAACACCATAAATTTTATATTTAAACATGTAAAAACTATTTGTTTTACATTTGGAAGAAAATAATTGTAGAAAAACAATTTATAATTAAACCTTTGTGTTTGGATTTTTTGAGTAAAAGTTTCTCAAAGGCTCTCCTGCACCATTCTCAATGCAAATCATTCCCAAACCTATGGGAAGAGATAGGCGAACGTTGTGTAGATGATTTGTGTTTGCTGGGTAGTGTATTTCTAGATATAATGAAAAACTGGCTAGTTCTGGTTCATCCGGTTTGATGTAGACCAATCATGTTGGGAAAACTGACTTATGGGATTTATTTATTTATTTATTTGATTTATTTATTTAGTAATTTATATTAATTTATTTCTTATGTTAATGTATTTGTTTCAATAATGAACGGTTTGATACTAAATTCCCACAAATCATTTCCTACACAAGCTGGGGCGTTCATTAATTATATGATATATCAACCGAAATTAATCGATTGGTAGACATTTACTACAAATGTCAAGACACCTTGGTTAGTAAACTAAATTAAACAAATGCAGCTTATCTGTATGGTTGTTTATGGCCTGGTCAACCAGATATGAACCCCAATGATCAATAGACTAATACTCCCCTAGGTGATGCTAGTGTAATCACATGTCATGTATTGTAACAGTTAATTGTTGCTAATTCTTCTTTACCTTCAATTACACTTGTCAAAAGAGTATGGAATACAGTAATAATCGTAACCAATATATGACGGCTATATCAGGGGAAATTACTGTAGTTTATTAGTTAAGATTGAAATAGTATTTACGCTGTTGGGTGGCTCACTGCGTGTCCTGTTAAGTACTCCTAGCTGGATACGTATATAAATTTAAATAAACTTATTTTGTTCCATTTCATCATTGCGTGTATATGTGTGGGACATTTGGGGCTTGACTCTAATTATTTAAATATTAATATAGTAAACCTCCGCTGCCTTGCGGCCATACCCTTTTTCTGTAAAAAGCCCCGAAATCATCTCAAGATAACCTCAAGATCTCATCTCAAGATAATCGAGCAGAATACTTAAAACTGGTAGACTGTCGCTTCCCGTGTTGGTTCGAGGCTGTGAGGCGAAGCTGGAGTGCCCTCTCCAGGGCGCAAAGCCTGGGTAGGTAGATATGGAGAAGCTGTTACCCATGCAGCAGGTCCCCCCTCTCCACGTTGCTGAAATTATCAAATAGAAAGGCAAATGCCAATACACATAGTTTCAGCAACGTCGTAGGAGCTGCCAGAACGAGGTCGACGTCAACAACGAACTGCCGTAGGGGTTCCAACTCCGGATATTTTCTCGAGGTTGACTCCTGAAGCCTTCCCCAAAAAAGGGTATGGCCGCAAGGCAGCGGAGGTTTAAAATCAGGGTTTTCCTTCCCCTAGATGGGCTGCCTTCCCAGGCTATCGATACCCGGAGCAGCTGGTTTTAAGGCGCCAGAGGCACGCCCTCGCCCCTTCTCCTGTCGGTAAAAGCAGTTCCACCAGACTTAGACTAAGCCACCCGTGCAGGCCAGGAGTTGGACTTGGTTGTCGGAGTCTATTTGAGAAGCATGCCGTATAGGAGCATTTTATATGTCATGGGAGCTCGTCCCCCATTACCACCCCCTGGCTATGACAACCCCTTGGAACACTTACATACAATAGCGTCACTTTCACTCAGGATACAAATGCGTTTGCAGTGTTCACCAATTCCAGTGATTACGACGTCCCAGTACTTTATCCACTCATATTGGACAACACTGGTGAGTTCACCTTTCTATACGGGCCAGTCCATCCACACAGTATCACGATGTGCCAACACCTAACCTTTTGCTCTCCAGCTACTCACTGGCAGAGGGCTCAAGCAACATGCTCACATGAGTACCAAACGAACTCACACACGGGTAGCAAACCCCTCAGTGAAGCCTCTAGCAGCTTGCCAGCAGCACTTCAAACTATGCATATCACTGTAACCCTTAATAGCCAATCCCGGGGTACGCCGATCGTCACCGTGTGTTAGCTGCTGCGTATACTAGCAGCTAACACACTGCCTTTATCGACGGCGGCTTACTTATTCTTCTTTCAGGACCAATCTAAGGATTCGTGAGCTGTCCAAGGTAAACTGCCTTCCTCACAACAATTGCCTCCACACTTCACTTCTGTGGCCATAAAAACGTCATTAATAAGATGAACAGGACACTGGGGAAACCATGAGGTAACACTCATTCACCGGGGAGTGAACATTACGCTTGTAGCACAACCTAGAAGGCGCTGATCATGACACGCCACCCACCAGAGGTCAGCCACATCGACCTCTCTTTCTGACTAAGGCAGGCAACCAGACCCATTCATTGCTACCACGCCACTACCAACAGATGGCGCTGTCCACATTGCATTCAATACTAGGGGTACGGGAGGTCCGACTCACAGATCGCACTGTAATTGCGTCTTCACCCTCCAACGATGGTTTAGTTTCTAAAAGGAAACTAAACCAAATTAGTATGCTTGAGCAAAACAAACTCAGTACCTTAGATGCGAGATAATGTGTCTGCCACCACGTTATCTACTCCTTTGGTATGCTCGACATATAGGGGATATTGTTGGAGGTGTAGACTCCATCTGGTGTGCAGAAGATTTTTCTGCCTTAACTGTGCATAGATTTTAGGGGATTGTGGTCAGACCTGACCGGTATTGGATGGCCATTACTGGTTAGGTAAACTTCAAAGTGTTGTACAGAACTGACCAAGGCCAACGTCTCCTTTTCTATCACAGAGTAATTTAGCTGGCTATTAGTAAACTTCTTAGAATAGTATGCTATAGGGTGTTCCACTCCTTTAGCATCAATCTGTGATAACACAGCCCCGAGGGCGTAATCGGAAGCATTTACGGTGAGAGGGAATTTATCTTCGAAATTTGGGGACATGAGGATAGGAGAAGAAATCAAAACTGCTTTTAAATTTTCAAAAGCCTCCTGACAGCTTTTGTCCCACAGGAACTTTATGCCCATCTTTAGAAGATTCATCAAAGGGACTGCGATGCTTGAAAAGTTGGGGACAAATTTACGGTAAAAACCAGCCATACCAAGGAAACACAGGATTTCCTTCCTTGTTGAAGGAGTCGAGTACTGGATGATAGTTTCCACGTTGCTGATTTTTTGGACAATCTATCCACCTCCCACCACATGTCCTACAAAGATAATGGAGGTTTTAGCGAACTCAGATTTATTTAGGTTGACTAATAACCAAGCATGTTGCATGGCCATAAAGAATTCTTCTAGAAGACGTAGGTGGTCTTCCCAACTTGAATCATGGATTAAGACATCGTCGATGTAGACCATAGTATTGCCTACGTCACACAACACCATACCCATCATCCTCTGGAAGGTAGATGCGGCATTCTTCATCCCAAACTGCATCACCTGACATTCAAACAGGCCATCTGGGGGTCACAAACGATGAGATGGGTTTGGCTCGCTCCGTGAGGGAAACCTGCCATTAGCCTTGCCACAGGTCGAATTTTGTTAAGTATTGCGCCCTGCCGATGGTATCTAGACACTTCTACTCTTGGAAGAGGATAGGTATCTGCTACTGTGACCTTATTAACCTGTCTGTAATCAATACACAATCTGTATTCCTTACCAGGTTTGAGCACTAGCAGAACCGGGGATGACCATGGACTTATGCTCAAGGCTATCAGATGGTGCTGCAGCATATATTCCACCTAGCGTTTCACCACCTCTTTTTTCCGGGGGTTGAGACGATATGGGTGTTTTTTGATCAACCTTACTCCATCATTCAGGATAACGTCATGCCGTATGACAGATGTTAGTCCTAGAGCGTCTCGAAAAATGGTCTTAAATTGCTGGATTAGTCTTACCAGAGGTGGTTGGTTTCCTTCAGTTACGTGGGTCAACATTGTCTGTAAATTATATAAGATCTCTGAGTTGGTTAATACCTTTTCAGCATCCTCCATCGCCTCTTAACCATCCTCTTTTGTCGCCACTATGGTTACTGGGCGAATGTCACGACCTTGATATTTCTTTATCATATTAATATGGACTATCGTTTGTTTCTTCCTTCGATCTGGAGTGCTAAGGATGTAATTAGTACAGGTTACTTTCTTCAATACTGGATAAGGACCTATGAACCTGGCACTCAGACTCCCCGTCACAGTGGGTGAACATACCAACACTAGGTCCCCTACCTGAAAATCCTTCGGTGTTGTCCTTTGGTCGTATCTCTGCTTGGTAGCTGCCTCAGAGTTCACCAAGTTTCGTTTGGCTATCTCCCACGCAGAAAACAACCTGCCTTTGTTAGTAGACAACCAGTCTACAGCATCTAGGTCGTCTTCCTGGTCCAGCCATTGATCCCTTACCATCTTCATGAGACCTCTTACTGCGTGACCATACATCATTTCAAATAGAGACACGCCTAGGGATTCGTTTGGAAAAGATCTTGCCGATCTAACCGGTAGGGTAGGTCTAGACCATTTGCTCTGCCTTTCGTATCAATATTTCCTCAGCATGCCCTTCAGCGTCTGATGGAACCTCTCCAAAGCCTTTTGCAGGATGGTAGGCACTAGATGTAATATGCTGGATCTCAAGGCCGGCAATCTGTTGACGAAATAAGACAGAGGTAAAATTAGTCCCATGATCCGTTTGGATGGTCTTAGGAAGACCATATCGTGCAACGAACCAGAGAAGATGCTTCACAATTACATTCGCTGTGATTGTCTTCAGGGGGGATTGCTTCTGGGTACCTACTAACCCAATCCGTAATAGTGTGCAGATACTGTACTCCAGCAGTAGAAGGCGGAAGCAGGCCTACTGTATCTAAGATGAGGTGCTCAAAGGGCTCACAAGTAGAGGGTATAGGATAGAGAGAGGCTTTGGGAACAGGCTGATTTACTTTTCCAGCTATCTGACATTCATGGCAGGACTTACAAAATCATCGAATGTCGCTCTTCATCCGCGTCCAGGAGACACATCTAGCCAGGCGATGAAAGGTTTTTGATATCCTGCAGTGTTCGACAAATCGGCCGGCATGGGCTGAAAGTAACAAGTTGGCCCGAAATACTACGGCTACGACTACCTGTGTCTCTTCCACAGTAGACTGGGGATATTTCTGTGGGCACCTCCGACACAGTACTTCATTTGTCCAGAAATACTGGTCACCTCCTTTTGCAGCGGAATCCATAGTACCGGCTAATACCTGCACTTGGGGGTTCCTTCTTTTGTTCTTCTGAATCTCTTAGTATCAGGGTTGTTCGGGTCCAGTGTTCTGGTACGGGAGTCGAATCCAGCAAGGTCGCGGGAGCATTATCAGTAACCTGCAGGGTAGGTAGAGGGTCAAACAAGGTATTTAATTTCAATTGTGTTTGTGCCTGGAATCTAGTTTGTACGGCTAATACTGGTTTCACATCATATACCGGGTCTTCCACAACTAGGGGATGGTTATGCACCAAACCTAGAGCCAAGTCGTAGACCAGGATAACCTCTTTCTCCTCTATTGGAAGATTATCCACCACTGCTAATGTACACTTGCCACTGAAGTACGATGACTCGAGATGTACTTTTACTAAAGGGGCAACTTACAATGTCGAGGGAAACCCGCCGAATATGACCTTTTCTTTCTCATTAATAGACACTTCCTCGGGTAACGAGTTTTTCAAAATCAGAAACTGGGCAACTCCACTATCTCTGATTACCACCACAGACTTACCCGTTTGGTCACTCAATACATACCTGTGCAAAGTGTAGGGGCAAACAACTCCGGTTTCTCTTTCTTCATCTCTAGCGACAGGGCGACTACTGGTGGCGTCATACAGCTACCCAGCATAACCTCCCTACGCGAGTCGTTACTCGTTCTGCCTCGACACTTAGAAGCTATGTGTCCTCTCTGCCTGCAGGTCCAACACACTAAGTCCCTCCTAGGACTAATTCTTCTAGGATTACCTGGGGTTGATTTTACGGCACCTCGTGGGATGGTCTAATCCTCCGGCTTATGCTTCGTAGGTGGTTTCGAGTAGCTCTTCGGAACATGCCTGGTAGAATGCCGATGTGTTAGAATATACTCCTCATCCATAGTGGCTGCCGCACTCATGGTTTCTACTTGTTGATCTTCCAGGTATGTCTTGAGATCACCAGACAGACAATCTTCAAAGTCTTCTAATACAATGAGCTGTTCAAGTTGCTCTTTTGTCTCTACCTTCCGAGAAGCGCACCATTCGGGAAACAGCCGTTCTTTAATACTCGCAAACTCCGTGAAGGTGTGCTTTGATGTCTTCTTTAGGTTACGAAACTTCTGCCTGTATGCTTCAGGCACCAACTGGTAAGCCATCAGCACTACCTTCTTGACAGCGTCGTAATCACTGGAGTCATCCATCGACAACGTGGAGTATGCGATTTGGGCCTTTCCAGTCAAAACGGATTGGATCATATTGGCCCAATTTTCCCTCGGCCATTCAAATTCATTCAGGTAGCTGCATCATTCAAAATGATGCAGCTACCTTCTCGAAAGCGGCAAAGAGCTTTGAGACTTCTTTCTCGTTAAACTTAGGAACCATTTTGATGTTCCTCACTGAATCAAAACTAATTATTTCCCTCCTACATCCTAACCTTAGCACTTCCAATTCGTTTCTCCTTTCTCGTTCATTATCTTATCTTTCTCACTCCTCTCTTTCTCGTCTTTCTTTCCTTTCTCACTCTTCTCTTTCTCTCCTTTCTTTCTCTTGTCTTCTTTCTTCTAGCTCTAGCTTTTCCATTCTATTTCATGATGGATTTCTAACTCACGCATTTTCACAGTCAATAGGCTCATGTTAAGTTCACTAGTGTCACTCCCACCATCACTTCCTTGGACTTCCTTTTCAGTGGAAGACATGACACTTTCCTTTTTACTCTGCGCCCACTTTCTTGCTTTTCATCGGTTTTTTAAGTGCATATGGACCATCGAGAGGATCTCCACACTGTGGTGTTTGTGTGTTACTGAGGAAGGCTTGGTTGTAGGGTTGATGTAAAGTCATGACTTGGTTACTGACTTTAATACTTAATATGATTACATGACTAGTAGCTACCAAGCTTGGCGGGCGTCCTGTACGCTCTATTGTTTACCTCCTCGATCTGGCGTCTCAGCCGCCGCACATAGAAAACGGATGGTACCATTTTCTGTGAACATGACATCCCTCCTTTTCTTTAAAAAGAATGAATACAGGATGTCTACCATGCTTGTAGCACAAAGCAAAGTTATTGACACAAAGTAAGTTATTACCATATCAAGAGATACTGCATACATTTAACATTAATTAAGCACACAAAGAATTTAAACAACTTAATCTTTTCCACAAAGGATTTCAATGTTAAAAATACATATGCAATGTTAAACAAACATGAAAGAAACTGTAATACAAAGTTACAAAATATTGAATGAGATATCTGCATTATTCAAACAATATTAAATTTAGTTCAGCATGACAAGTAAATATTTTGCATTACATAGGAACACAATTAATCATCAAATCGTGAAGGGCGTTTAACATGACGTTTAGGACGAGAGTCCTTAAATGCAATAACATCCCTTGATGAATTGTTTGTCGGGTTATAACTATTTTTTTCTTTTTCTTTTGCACGACTTTGCACTTCATCATTTTCTACACTAGTTGGAATCACTTTGAAATAGGCCATATTACGTGTTATACTATGATCTCTATTACTAGCTGTTACCATAGTTCCTTTTACACTAATCACTTTATATGGTTTTGTATCATACAGCATATCTAACTTTCCCTCTTTTTTCTTTTTAACGAGAACAGTGTCACCAACCTTTATGAACTGTTCCTTTGCACGTTGATCATGAGCAATTTTCATTTTGCCCTTGGCTAGTGCATCCTTCTGAGCGAGACGTTTATCCGTTACCTCGGCTGGCATGACGGGTAGTGCGATTCTCATAGGACGTCCAAATAAAAGTTCGCCAGGCGACTTGCCCAGTGTTCCATGTGGTGTTGCACGGTAGTTCCTGAGAAAAGCATACATAGCTTGTTTCCAGGATCGTCCTTCGGCATGAGCACAGCGTACCGCTTTCATGAGAGGTTGCATGAATCTCTCAGCTTCTCCATTTGCTTGAGGATGTAGTGGCATCACACGGCGGTGTTTGAATCCAATATGCTCAGAGAAGTTGACGAAGTCTTGTCCATTGAATGGCGGTCCATTGTCTGTCTTGACAACTTCAGGAATGCCAAAGTTTGAAAAGATCTTGTCGAGTTTCGGGATGACAGCCTTTGCAGATGTGGAAGTGATGATTTCTACTTCTGGATAACGTGAGTGATCATCAATGACTAC
Organism: Procambarus clarkii; assembly: GCF_040958095.1. NCBI lineage: Eukaryota > Metazoa > Arthropoda > Malacostraca > Decapoda > Cambaridae > Procambarus > Procambarus clarkii. The sequence goes on from NC_091223.1 coordinate 1,871,409, forward strand.
CATCAAGTACTCTCCAGTTGGTAGTGGTCCGCAGAAGTCCATCGATACTTCCGTCCATGGTGCAGCAGGTAGTGGTGAAGGTTGTAGAGGTGTTGGTCTTGAAGTATCCACTGCAGCTTGGCAAGGGACACAGGCATCATGCATATCCTTTGCTTGACGATCAATGCCAGGGAACCACACCTTTTCTCGTAGCAGCTGTTTGGTCCTAACAAGACCTTGGTGTCCTTGATGTGCAAGCTTCAGAGCACGTTGCTGGAGAACAGCTGGAATCACGATACGAGTACCTCGCAGCACGGTGTCGCATTGTTGCGTAACACTTAAATCTGTCTGGATGCGTTCAAGTGCTTTGAATGCATCTTGGCCAACTCCTGAGGGTGGGATGCGTGGAAACTTTTTCTTAGTCAATGCATCCACTGTTGCTTGCAGAGTTGGGTCCTCAAGGGTTGCAGTACGGATTTCATCAAGAGTAAGAGCCTTAGGGACTGCATCACAGGTTACAGAGTGTACATATTCCTCGGCAACTTGCTGATGCTTGGTGATGGTGAAACTGTTGGCAGGATGTCGACTGATGTAATCAGCGGGATTGCCTGCACCCGGCTTGTATTTCACCGTAAAGTTGTATGGTTGCAGACGAAGAGCCCATCTCTCAATGCGGGCTGGTGGTTTGGACTTTGGATTATTGAAGATGGTCTCCAACGGTTTGTGGTCAGTGACTATCGTGGTGAAGGGTGCACCAAGCAGATACACATTGAAGTGTTCACAGCCCCATACAAGAGCAAGAGCTTCCTTCTCTGTCTGACTGTATCGTTGCTCAACATCTGTGAGAGAACGGCTGGCGTAGGCAATTACTACTCTGGAATCTGGTTGACCAGGTTTGTGTTGGGCTAACACAGCACCTAAACCAACAGGACTAGCATCCACCGTTAACTCAGTGTCCATTGATGGATCAAAGTATGCAGCAGTCGCATTCTCTACTAGTGCATCTTTCACGGCATCAAATGCATTTTGCTCGATATCGCTCCAGTACCATGATGCATTTTTCTTCAGGAGCTCACGTAGAGGCTTCGTAATGGTAGCAAAATCTGGAATGAAGCGAGAACAGTAGTTTGCCATTCCCAGAAAACTATGTACTTCAATGGACGTTGAAGGAGGTGCAGCATTCTTGATAGCTGCAACTTTCTTAGGATCTGGAGACAGACCTTTGTCACTAAGTACATGTCCAAAGAATTCAATTTTATGTTGATTGAACTCACACTTTGCTCGGCTTAACGTCAGATTCTTTTCTCGTAAGCGTTGCAATGTTGCACGAAGAGCTTTGTCGTGTTCAGCTTGGGTACGGCCATAAACAATGATGTCATCAGACATGTTGTCAGCATTAGGTATATCTTGCAATACCTGGCTGATGATGTGCTGGAATACCTCGGCAGCACTGTTAATACCAAAACTCAGGCGCTTGTACCTATACAGACCTCGATGTGTCGTAAACGTTGTGATGAAGCGACTCTCATCATCAAGTTCAAGCTGATGATAGCCCTTGTTTAAATCTAACTTGCTGAACATAGTTGCACCATTCAAGCGGTAGATCATATCATCTACAGTGGGTGTAGGATGGCGTTCACGCATTATTGCCTTGTTGGGAACACGCATGTCCACACAAATGCGTATCTCATCTGGATTCTTCGGCTTTGGTGGAGTGACAATTGGGCTTACCCATGGTGTTGGGCCTGTTACTGGTTCAATGATATCTAGTTCCATCAGCCTATCCAGTTCGGCATCGACTTTCTTGCGAGTATGGAATGGTTGTCGGCGATGTGGTTGGGCAACTGGAATTACATCTGGGTTGATATGCAGATGTACTTTGCTATCAGTATAACAACCTATGGATTTAAATCGATCAGAAAATTCAGCAACAATACCATCAACATTGTTTGCAGATTCCACTGCTACAGCATTAGAAAGCTGAAGTAGCCCCAATTTGGTTGAAGTCTTGTAACTGAGTAAAGACTCCTTTGCATTCCTAACAACATGGAATGTAGTAGTGAGCATTGCACTCTTTGACTTAATCTCTGCAGTGAAAGTTCCAATCACTGGCAAGGCTACCTTTGAAGCATAGGCAGTGGCTTTGCCATTATAGTTTTCAAGCTTTGGGAACTGTTTTTTAAATTTTTCATAGTGGCACTCAGCAATGGTGTCAATGTTTGATCCAGTGTCAATGAGAACCTTGAGACAAATACCAGCAATGTATACACATGTCTCTGGGTTGTTTGGAAGATCATTCCATTCTGTGATTGCTTGTACTCCATAAGTATAATCACATTCACTGTCATCTGAGACTGGTTGTAATGAAATGTTGTCTTGTACATTATTAACATTCTGGATATGAGGTGCAATATTGTGATTACCACCTCGACCCCTATGACCTGATCCTCGTACAGTGCTTTTATTCATTGACTGTGGTTTCTTTAGTGCAGAACGACACATAGCACCAAAATGACCTTGTTTTCCACACTCATAGCACTTCTTACCTTGAGCAGGACAAACATTATCTTGGTGTGGGTAGTCTCCTCCACAATTGTAACATTTATTGTTGACACCCTCTGATGTGGGTCGTTGTGACTGCTTGAGCCTTGTTCCTTGACCCCAGTTGTGACGTGGTTCTCGGCTAAATTTACTGTTAGGTTTGGCATATCTTCTTTGATTACGATGTCCTCCCTGAACCTTACATACCTCATCACTGTTAGTAACAGTGGCAGAACCGTTGTTGGCACTGCACTCCATGACACGAGCATCACGTGCAGCATCTTCCATTCGACGAGCAATATCCAGTATCTTGGTAAGAGAACTTTTATCATCAACAAGTTCTAGAGCTCTTCGACGGAGACGTGTAGATGTGCATGTTTCAATTATTTGCTGTTTGATTTCTTTGTCAACATCAGCAAACTCACAATGGGCTGCTAAACCCTGCAGACGTGTGTGGTATTGATCCACAGTTTCATTAGAGAGTTGTTTTGCTCTCCTGAAATGCATAATTTCCATTGCAGTATTTTGCCTTGGTTTGAAATGCTCTGTTAGTTTAGCTTTGGCAGTGTCATAATCTTTGGCACCACCAGTGTCTTTCAGTGTGTCAAAGATGTCACAAACTCTATCACCTGCATAATGAAGTAGAAAGGCACGCTTTCTTTCAGCACTTTTGATGTCAGAAACTATCAACAAATTTTCAAACCTTTTAAGCCATTTGACCCACCTCTGTGACAGGTTTGTCTGGTCACAGTCAGGATCAAATGCAGGAAACTGAGGTATATTTGCCATTTTTATTGAATAAATGTAAACTTATCACTTAAATGTTCCTCAGAATATTAAACACTTACTGCACTGTATATGTTAGTCAAGAATTCACTGTAATTACTTTAATTTTGCAAAGCACACAAGCATTTTAATGCAAAAGTTCACAACAGTGCACAATATAGCAGCAACTGACTTCTTACCTAGCCCTTGTGTACATGTGTTGTTCCTACTCACAGCAGCAGCACAGCAGTTGGCACAGCAGTTGGTACAGCAGTTGGTAGAGCAGTTGGTGCAGCAATCAGTTCAGTGTGATGAATTTTGTAGCACGAAGCGTCGTTTCGTAACCAAAACATCAGGTTTTGTACACATCAAAGCGTCGTTTCGTACACACCGTCGGCAGATTCCTCAGTACACAGTTTCTTCAGCACAGCTTGGGTAGCACACAGCTTGGGTAGCACACAGCTTGGGTAGCACACAGCTTGGGTAGCACACAGCATAGGTTAGCACACAGCATCGGTTAGCATACAGCATCGGGTATGGCGCTCACAGCTTCTCTTTCTCCTCCAGGCAGCATGCTTCTCCCTTGTGTTTGAAACTGAACAAATACCTGCGTTCACAGTTCATCCTCGTCGCCAATGTGGTGTTTGTGTGTTACTGAGGAAGTCTTGGTTGTAGGGTTGATGTAAAGTCATGACTTGGTTACTGACTTTAATACTTAATATGATTACATGACTAGTAGCTACCAAGCTTGGCGGGCGTCCTGTACGCTCTATTGTTTACCTCCTCGATCTGGCGTCTCAGCCACCGCACATAGAAAACGGATGGTACCATTTTCTGTGAACATGACACACACGTGTCCAGCTCTCTCACTTAGATTCCTAAATAAGCACTTATCAACACTAATTCAGGCTTGCCAAGGTATTTCAACCTTGGACGACAGTTTTCCTGGTTCAGGAATTCCTGCACGTCGTACAAGTTATCGATGGTCTTTTTTTTTGCCATATTGTACATTTTTCAAGTTGAGCCCAAGCACGCAACACTGCACTATTTTCAACACTGCACCACACAAACACAAAACGGAACGAGGAAGCTATACACGGAGATTGACCTATTTAACCAATCCTATCAAACGCACTTGAAAAGAAGTCGGAGCCCGTTGGGGATGCCAATTATGTTATGGCCACTTAGGACCAGTAACCGGGTTCTTGGTTATATTACATCTTTTAGAGTATCCAATCCCAAGTCGGTAGTAGGCTTTCAAGAACTGGCTGTATAGCGCAATAAAGATATAAGGGGATAAACAATACAAACTTTCCTTCATCCATGTATTCACCTCCACAATTAAAATATATAAATAGACTACTTCTACACGTATGTACAATAGCGTCACTTTCACGCAGGGCACAAATGCGTTTGCAGTGTTCACCAACTCTAGTGATTACTACGTCCCAGTACCTT